>NC_136993.1:31798294-31890449 GCF_032717465.1 Coenobita brevimanus
CCAATCCCACAAAAACTCTCTCCATCCAAAATCCACGCTTATACCGTATATCCTCTAGCTGTGTGCCCACATCAGCCCGCAGCTACAGGCCAGATGAAAAAGATACAGAATAGAGTTAAGCGAATTAATCTCTCCCCCATACTCCAAACATTATAAATATCGCTGATGAATACAAATATTTGTCACCAGTTTATGCTCCACTTGAAATCAGTGATATTACAAACAATTTTAGACACACCTGCATCAAGTGAGCAAACAGAATTAACAAAGATTTCATAAATGTGTGCATACTGACACGCAGTAACATGATAGCCAGTGCATGTGCGTGCATGCTAGTATACATAGCATCGAAGCACACATCTCGTCTGACAACACGCACGCATTATACACACGTATGATATACACAATACATACACAAAACTATATAGACATTCTTACACATATAACAATATATATATATATATATATATATATATATATATATATATATATATATTGTTACATAGCCTATGATTTCATCATCCTTTGTGTAATTTTAACGCACAGTATGCTGCATGTTTGATCACGAGCGTGTTCTGCCTCAGTTTCCCCCTTCTACCGTTATAGTAGAGTAAGTCGTCATTTCTGTAGTTTCAGTGCGGGATTTTCAGCTCTCTGTCCCCATGGCTTCATTTGCGCGTCCTCTTACAAGTTGTATCGGGCTCTGCCGGCCCCTATATAGTGAGCTCAGTCTCTGCATCATTGCCACTTAGATCTGCTCCTCATTTTGTTCACATCTCTGTCCTCCCCTGTACAGATATTATTATTGTGAGTGCTCAAGAAGACTCCAACCATCTAGCAGCTGTGTGTAATTTGAGTATAACTGTTGTTGCATTTTTTCTTGTACTGTATAGCATAAGTTTAATTTGTAGGCCTAGTGAAGTTTTTGTAATTCGTGTGGGGTTCTTTAAGTCAGTCATTTTTGATAATAGTTTGTATCTGTAATTATTTATCCGGCATTCACTGAGTATTATCTGGTATCTCATTTTATCAGGGCTGACTTAGATGAATTTACTCTTGCTAATTTCGTGTTAATAGAGGCTATTGCAGTTAACCATATATTTAACCTGTTTATTTGCCATTACATTATCCTTATGAGTCCTGAATGTTTTGTTGTTAATTTAAGCATTAAACTTTAACTTGTAATTTTACCTAACTCTTTGTTTTGAACCTGGAACTTTACGGGACAGTAGTGACTCTTCGTATTCTCACTTAAAGTGTACATTATCTTTCTCTGTTCCGTAACATAAATTTGGCGACCTCGCCAGGATATTCAGGATATTATCATAAGGATATTGCTTGATATTTTGTGACTGTTACTTATTCATGATGGCTACTATTTCTACACTTGATGAAGCCAAAGATTTTTTGTCAAATGTGCAAACAGTGTGTGATATAGAAAACAGAACAAAGAATGAACTTAAGCTTGTTGCTCAACAATTGGGAATTGTTGTTCGCTCTCATCATTCTAAAGATCAGATTGTTGGCATGATTAATAAAAGCTTGTTTAATGTAACTCCTCCAAATGAGCAAACGCAGATTGAATTAGCTAAGTTACAGCTAGCTCTGCAGGAGGCTAAGGCTAAGGAGGCGGAGTCTCGTGTTAAGGAAGCAAATGCTCGTATTGAAGAGGCACAGGTACAGGCTCAGGCACAAATTGAACTTGCCAGGATTCAGGCAGACCATGAGTATCGCATGAAACAAGGTGGAACTGGATCATCTTGCTCTGATGATTTTGATGTGTCTAAAAATGTTAAACTTGTCCCTCCTTTTAATGAATCTGATTTAACAAAGTATTTTCAGTTGTTTGAGAGGGTAGCTACAGGTTTTCATTGGCCTAAGGAGTATTGGCCAGTACTCCTTCAAACTGTTCTCACCGGTAAAGCTCAAGTAACTTATGCATCTTTGCCTCAGGATCAGTCTGATAATTATGATGTAGTTAAGAGCTTGATTCTTAAGGCCTATGAGCTTGTTCCTGAAGCCTATAGAGTAAAATTTAGGACAACTTACAAGCAAGATAAGCAATCCCATGTTGAGTATGCAAAAATCAAAGAAGATCTGTTAGAGCAGTGGTTAAATTCTAAGAATGTGGATTCTGATTTTGGTAAATTTAAGCAGATGATTTTGCTGGAGGACTTCAAAAGGTGTATTTATAAAGATGTAAGCCTATATCTTGATGAGAAAAGAATAGATAATTTGTCTGATGCTGCAGTTTTAGCTGATGAGTATGTTCTCACTCACAAGAGATATTCTAGAGGAAAAGGGAAAGCTGAGAGTAAGTACGTTGCCTATTCTCAGAGTACAGGTAACAGGAAAGAGAATAAGGATGATGTTTCTCAGGAAGTAAATACCAGCTTCACCTCTAGATTTCAGAAAAGTAAATGTACTTATTGTAGTAAGCTTGGTCATACTACGGAGAGATGTTTCAGGAGACAGCGTGATGTGAACAAAAAGGAGTCTTTAAATATTCAGTCAATTGGTCTAGTGTCCACTCTTGAGAGTTCCCAGAATTCTTTAACTGAGTTAACTGAACCTGCTTTGAGGGGTAACTTAAATTCTCATGATGGAGCTCCTCTTTTGAGCAGTAACGTGGGTGACACTCTCAAGAGTTCATGTGCTAATTTCCTGTCTGATGGTTTTGTCAGTCCTCTGGACAGTAATGACAGGAAATCAGTTAAAATATATCGTGATACAGGTGCTTGCCAATCCCTTATGCTGACCAGTGTTCTAGGCTCTAATTTTAATTCCTCTGATGAAACTGTAATCTTACAAGGTGTAGGGAATAATTATTTCTCTGTCCCTCTGTGCAGAGTGAATTTAGAGTCTGGTTTTGTTAATGGTTCTGTTATGGTTGGGTTGGTTGAGACACTCCCAATGTCAGGTGTAACTTTCTTACTTGGAAATGATATTGGTGGAAGTCAAGTGTGTCCAGCTCCTCAGTTGTCTAGTGAGCCAGTGGCTGCGTCCCAGGATTGTGATGTCCCTGATGTGTTCCCTGCATGTGCTGTCACTAGGGCTAAGTCTAAAGTTACTGGTGATTTAGAGGATAACGATGATGATGATGTTATCCTAGCTAACACTTTTCTTGCTAATTTGGACCACTCACCAGATGAGGCAGTACCCCGTAGTGTTGATAATTTGTCTCGTCAAGAGTTGGTTGAGTTGCAGGTTGCTGACCCTGAGTTGAAAGGTCTAGCTAACTCTGCTTAGAGTGAAGAAGAGTCAGCCGGTGCTTCTACTTGTTATTATGTAAAGTCAGGAGTACTTATGAGGAAGTGGAGACCCCCAACAGCATCAGCCGACTGTGAATGGGAGGTTGTACATCAAGTTGTCATCCCTCGTGTTTGTAGGCAGGATATCATTAGAGTGGCTCATGATTCCAGTTTGGCAGGACACCTTGGAGTGAGGAAGACTGTGGCACGCATTTTGAAACACTTCTACTGGCCAGGTATCTTCAGGGATGTTTCCTGGTATTGTAAGTCTTGTCACACCTGTCAAGTTGTGGGGAAGTGTAATCAGACCGAAAAGGTTGCACCTCTAGTTCCCATTCCTCCTTTTGAGGCGCCTTTCACCCGTGTGTTGGTGGATATTGTGGGCCCTCTTCCTAAGACTTCTTCAGGATTTTCTTATGTGTTGACCATGATTGATATGGCTACTCGTTATCCTGAAGCCATTCCACTTAGAAACATCTCAGCAAAGAACGTGGTTAAGGAAATGCTAGGGTTCTTCACAAAGTTTGGTCTGCCCAAGGAGGTACAGTGAGACCGAGGAGGTAATTTCATGTCAAACGTTTTCAAGCAGTCTCTGAAAGAGTTGGGCATCACCCAGATCACGTCTTCAGCTTCCCATCCCCAGACCCAAGGAGCGTTGGAGAGATATCATCAAACACTCAAATCGATGCTCAAGAAATACTGTTTGGAACATCAGAAAGACTGGGATAAAGGTCTTCCATTCGTTGTGTTTGCTGCAAGAGAATCTCCAAATGAATCACTGGGCTTCTCACCTTTTGAACTACTGTTTGGCCATGAAGTAAGAGGACCCCTTAAGTTACTCAAGGAATGCTGGCTGTCGGAGGAAGATGACGTCAACCTGCTGGAGTATGTGATGAAGTTCAAAGAACGGCTGTCCACTGCTTTACAGCTGGCGAGAGAGAATTTAGGAGCTGCTCAGGAGAAGATGAAGACTTGGTATGACAAGAAGTCCAGGTTACGCCACTTTCAGCCAGGAGATCAGGTTTTGATTCTGCTACCAGTTCATGGGCAACCTCTTCAAGCCAAGTTTAGTGGCCTCTTATTTCGTGGAGAAGAAACTCAGTGATGTCAGCTATGTCATCGCCACACCAGATCGTAGAAAGAGCAAGCAACTATGTCACATCAACATGCTAAAGTTATATCACAGGCGGGACGAAAATAATCCAGTCTGCACTGTAGCTGTTCCACCCGAGTCTGCAAGTGAAGCTCTCCCATGCAGTATGAGCCTGAGTGATAGTTTGGGGAAGAATCCTGATATCATGAATGATCTCCAGACTAGGCTTTCTCATCTACCTCCCAAGGAAAGGCAGGAGTTTTCGGCATTACTGCAGGAGTACCCGCAAGTGTTCCGTGCTACTCCAGGAAGAACCACTGTGTTGATGCATGATGTCGATGTTGGAGACGCAAAGCCAATTAAATTGCCTCCTTACCGTGTGAACCCAGTGAAAGTTCCTCTCATCGAGAAGGAGCTTGGCTACCTGTTGGACCACAAGATGATTGAGCCCTGTCAGAGCGAGTGGAGTTCTCCTGTCACTTTAGTCCCTAAGCCAGGTGGGTCACAGCGGCTTTGCATTGACTACAGACGTGTTAATCAGATAACCAAAACAGACACTTACCCTCTCTCGCGTGGAAGATTGCATAGACAAGATCGGAAAGGCTAGGTACATAAGTAAGTTTGATTTGTTAAAGGGATACTGGCAAGTACCTATGACTGAACGTGCTAGGGAGATCTCATGTTTTGTAACACTAGGAAAGGCTTTTGCATGTTCTGTAATGCCGTATGGTATGAAGAATGCACCAGCCACATTTCAGAAGCTCATGAATGTTGTAACAGAGGGTTTGGCAGGGTGTGTTGTTTATATTGATGATGTATTAATCTTCAGTGACAACTGGAAAGATCACCTATGCCATGTCAGTAAATTTCTTGACCGTTTAGTTCATGCTAATCTTGTAGCTAATTTATCAAAGTGTGAGTTTGGTCAAGCTAAAGTTCAGTACCTCGGGTATGTAATTGGTGATGGACATGTTGCACCACCAGGAGCTAAGGTTCAGGTTATAAGTGATCTTCCCAGACCTAAAAGTAGGAAAGAGCTACAAAGATTTTTGGGAATGGTAGGTTATTACAGGAGATTTGTTCTTAACTTTTCTATTCTTGTATCACCACTTACAGACCTACTGAAAAAGGGAGTTAAATTTGTCTGGACCGATAACTGTGAATCCTCTTTCAACAAACTTAAAGCTATTCTATTAAGTCAGCCAGTGCTCGCTACTCCAAATTTTGCTAAGCCTTTTAAGATGGCTGTTGATGCAAGTGATACTGGAGCTGGGGCTGTTTTGCTGCAAGAGGATGATCAGGGTATTGAACATCCTGTATCTTATTACAGTAAGAAGTTCACTCCACCTCAAAAGAACTACTCAACTATTGAGAAAGAGCTTTTGGCCTTGATTTTGGGTTTACAGCATTTTTCATTTTATTTGTGTTCTGGTTTTGACCCCATAGTCATTTATACCGATCATAACCCACTGAAATTCCTTAGTAAGTTTAAAGATAAAAATCAGAGATTGACAAGATGGAGTCTACTTCTTCAGGAGTATTCATTAGACATACAACATGTCAAGGGGAAAGAAAATGTTATTGCAGATTGCTTATCTAGACTTTAGACAGATTGTTTTAGAGTAATAAGAAATTTCCTTTGTAAATTTCTTTTTTCTTTGTGGGGAGGTGTTACATAGCCTATGATTTCATCATCCTTTGTGTAATTTTAACGCACAGTATGCTGCATGTTTGATCACGAGCGTGTTCTGCCTCAGTTCCCCCCTTCTACCGTTATAGTAGAGTAAGTCGTCATTTCTGTTGTTTCAGTGCGGGATTTTCAGCTCTCTGTCCCCATGGCTTCATTTGCGCGTCCCTCTTACAAGTTGTATCAGGCTCTGCTGGCCCCTATATAATGAGCTCAGTCTCTGCATCATTGCCACTTAGATCTGCTCCTCATTTTGTTCACATCTCTGTCCTCCCCTGTACAGATATTATTATTGTGGGTGCTCAAGAAGACTCCAACCATCTAGCAGCTGTGTGTAATTTGAGTATAACTGTTGTTGCATTTTTTCTTGTACTGTATAGCATAAGTTTAATTTGTAGGCCTAGTGAAGTTTTTGTAATTCGTGTGGGGTTCTTTATGTCAGTCATTTTTGATAATAGTTTGTATCTGTAATTATTTATCCGGCATTCACTGAGTATTATCTGGTATCTCATTTTATCAGGGCTGACTTAGATAAATTTACTCTTGCTAATTTCGTGTTAATAGAGGCTATTGCAGTTAACCATATATTTAACCTGTTTATCTGCCATTACATTATCCTTATGAGTCCTGAATGTTTTGTTGTTAATTTAAGCATTAAACTTTAACTTGTAATTTTACCTAACTCTTTGTTTTGAACCTGGAACTTTACGGGACAGTAGTGACTCTTCGTATTCTCACTTAAAGTGTACATTATCTTTCTCTGTTCCGTAACAATATATATATATATATATATATATATATATATATATATATATATATATATATATATATATATAGATAGATAGATAGATAGATAGATAGATAGACAGAGAGATACCGGTAGATAGATAGATAGATAGACAGATAGACAGACAGCTTGATAGATAGATACACAGTATATATATAATGGGGTAATTTTGAGTAAAAAGTTTATATTAACACGGGCATTTTTCATTTTCAGTTAATGACGACCATATGGGCAAATTGAAAATGGTCTCCCCCATAAATAACCTATTGAGCCATCAGACACTGGGGCTGCACAGCGGCTGAGAACTGAACCAATGTCGACTCTGTATATTTTACTAATAATCGGCCATAGAATCACCAGGTAATGTTTGTGCATCAAGGCCCGGGACACCCTGTACATATTGCCCGGGGTTAACATCCAAAGGGAGTGACTAAAGTAAGCTGGATGATGATGTTGCCTTGCGTCCTAGGATACTGAATAAATATCCTAAGGTCGAAGGAGACAACGGCAACTAAGCCGCCTTATGATCTGTCTGTACCTTTACCTTCCCCTATATACAGCTTTTAACCGTCCTTTTTTATTTAGGTACCCCAGTTGTAATGCTCGGTTAACAGGGACAAGAGGGAAACACTGACTACAGTTTTGACAGGACCGATAATCTAATTTTGCACTTAAACATCTTTGAAACCTATGATGGCGAAAGAGAGTGGGAAGAGAGTGGAAAGAATGATTCCGCCACGAGAAGAGGGATACTTAGAATTAATATCAATCGAGTGGAAGACGGTTAATAAGGCAGACAATCAGTTTTTACCGGTCACGGTCTTCACCTATAAACAACACACACCACAAAGCCAGCCAGGAGACAGGACGTGTGTGCTGGGTAATCCCCAGGTCCTGTCCTCCCCCCTTACTGATTTTTAACCAGCCCATACCCCACTGAACGGGCTAATGTACGGCCCGGCCTGCACTATAGGTGCAGGGAATCTTTAAACGAACGAAGGAACACCTATAAAATGACACGCAACAGTTAAAGTTGCATGCAGGTCTTCCGTTATTCTGCAGGATGAACCAGGATATAGGGGAAACATTGTTATATAAACTGATGTGATCGATAATTAACATTAAGCTCCTCCCCTTGTGGGTTGGGAATACTAACAAAATTATGTCACAGGTTCCTGAACTGAGATTTACCTTTTCACAATGATGGCGTCATTTTTTCATTTTAACTCTTGCTATCACTAGGTGATTTTTTTCATCTCACATAAGACCTTTGGTGATGCAGGTGTTAATGAAGGCTTAAACTAAGCCTTCACTTAGAAAAATTTCTCCTAATTAGAATAATGTCACATGGACACAGCAAACCTAAGGTATAAGTTGGCAAGAAAAAAAACATCTTCGATACACAGCGTCGCTTTAACCATGACGTATATTGAATTATATTCATGAAAATTGTCGATAATTTTCTTCGCCTTAAGAAAAACTTTTCAAAATGGATGGGTTTCAACTAGACTTCCTGATTCCTAGAATACAATAGAGTCGAACAAGAAGGAGCACTCAAGAGACTGCAACATCCGTGGCCACCGACTGGCCTACGTATCAAACATCTGACCTTTTATCTGTGACTTTCACCTTCGATTGATTTCTCTCAAAATAGAAATACTTCATTCTTGCTTCATCCTTAACTCTTTCAACAAGTTGGTCCAAATTAGGTAGAATTTTTGAAGAGTTTACCCTGTTCCGTGACCTTTCACCTTTATATTCAGTGACTTATTCTGAAAATCAAATAATATTATCCATGTCCTACAAGACTCCCCTCACTTAGTTTGGTCTACATCAGATAAAAAATGATTAGGTTGACCTTGCCATGTGGCCTAAATATGACCTAGTGTTCTAAGAAACAGTAGGAAAACTCTCTCTCTCTGTCTCTGTCTCTCTCTCTCTCTCTCTCTCTCTCTCTCTCTCTCTCTCTCTCTCTCTCTCTCTTCACTCCTTCGTTAAATCCAATAATTACTGACCTGCCGCTCCCTCCTCTTCCCCTGGTGCCACTGGACTTCTCACCTACTCGTTAAAATATTCTCACACCGTCGCCCCACTATCTCCTCATGCTGCTGATGATCCTTCCTCTTCCCCCTATTAATCCCTGTCTACTCCCGTCTCTCCTTCATAAATTCAACTCGTAAATAAAGCCTTCCTATATGTCTATCACTAGGTATACTCCAACACGTATACTGAACAAGATATACTCTCTCCCATGTAACACATACAGTCATTGCTATAATTTTGTAATTGAATGTCTGTCGCTACTCGTAATTTAAGTGTATATAACAATGATGCATCACTGTGTGCTGTATATATTATGTAAGTAAATATACTACGTAGGCCTATATATACGCATTGCCGTTCGTCAATATGTCTGTCACTAGGTATACTCCATCATGTATACTAATCTAGATATACTATCTCTCATGTAACTTTTTTTATGCGAGGAAGAAGGAACCAAAGGGCATGAGCCCGCAATAACAGTTCCCTCCAAGAGAAAAGCAAAATAAAAGAGAGAGCCAAATTCAAGATCCGATCATTTCGAGATGCCTGGACACACTGCGTTTGAAAGACTGGAGATCATAGGAAGCAGGAGATACAGAGAGAGAGAGACAGTTCCAGAGCTGACCTGTTGCATGAATGAAGGACTGGGAGTAACGGTTAACTCTTGCATTAGAGAGTTGGACAGAAAAGGGATGAGAGTTTGATGCTAGACGGGTACTATGCACCCGTCGTAGAGGTGGAGGAATGCATGCAGACAGTTCAGAAGAGCAGTGGCCATTGAAGTAGCGATAGAAAAGAGATAAATATGCAACAGTGCGGCGGAGAGACAGAGGTTCAAGGGAGTCAGTAAGAGGAGGAGAGATAATGAGACGAAAAGCCTTTGACTCCACCCTATTGAGAAGAGCTGTATGTGGGGAGCCTCCCCACACATGAGAGTTGTACTCCACACAGGGGTGGATAAAACCCCCATATAGAGTCAACAATTGTGCAGGGGTAATGAAGGAATGGAGTCGGCTTAGCACACCTAATCTCTTGGAAGCAGATTTTACAAGAGATGTAATATGATCTTTCCAAAATAAGTCCCCAGTAAATGAAACCCAAGCATGTTCAAGGATGATGCAGGATTAAGCTGAATATTATTGAACATTAGTGGGTATACCTGTGGAAAATTTTGTCGGGTTGATAGGTGTAAGAACTGAGTCTTAGATGCATTAAAAACAAGATTATTTTTACCCCAGTCAGAAATACGAGCCAAGTCAGATATTAGGTGTGCCATAGCCTCATCCCTTGTTTGTTGAAGTAACTGCTGAGATGGGCGTTGCGGGAACCAAATGGAAAGGTGAAGGGTGGAGTAATCAGCGTATGAGTGGATAGGGTTAGATGTACAGCTTAGAAGGTAACTGATGAATAAAAGAAACAGAGTTGGTGATAGGACAGAGCCCTGAGGAACACCACTGTTGATAGATCTAGAAGAACGATGGCCGTCTACAACAGTGGCTATAGAATGACCAGAAAGGAAGCTAGCGATGAAGGCACAGATAGAAGGATAGAAACCGCAAGAGGGCAGTTTGGAAATTAAAGATTTATGTCAGACTCGATCGAAAGCCTTTGAGATGTCAAGTGCAATGGCAAAGCTTTCGCCAAAGTCCCGGAAGGAGGATGACCAGGAGTCTGAAAGGTAGGCGAAAAGATCGCCAGTGGAGCGTCCCTGATGGAACCCTTACTGACGATCAGAAAGGTTGTTGTTTTAGGAAAGATACCTTAAAATTATTCTAGTAAGAATTTACTCGAAAACTTTTGAAATACAGAATGTTAGGGCAATTGGACGATAGTTAGGGGGTTGGGAATGGTCACTCTTCTTTGGAACTGGCTGAATGAGAGCAAACTTCCAGCAAGAAGGAAAGGTACAAGTTGATAGACAAAGGCGAAAGAGTTTACCTAAGCAGGGTGTAAGCACAGAAGCACAGTTCTTGAGAAAAACAGGAGGGGCTCCATCAAGCCCATATGCCTTGTTATGGTCAGACTCAAATATGAAGTCCGTTTGGGTGGGGCCCGCTTGGGGATTTCCCTCTCTACAGCTCTGCCAAACCTCCTCTCTCTCTCTCTCTCTCTCTCTCTCTCAGTTGATTGAGAAAATTTTTATATATTTTTAAGTTGTGTTTTCTTCTATATTGTTTCGACCTTTTTACCACACCACTACTGAGGTAAAAGTCTTGGCGCGTTTTTTTTTTTTATAGATGTTTCCCCAGTAGGCATAAGTCCTCAGTCTGATCTTTCTTCTAAAAAATACTTGTTCACATTGTAAATAAGTTCTTTCTCCCGACTGTGGAGCACACGAGAGCAAGTCGGAATAGCTGCCATCGTGGGTGGGGATCAGGAAGGAAGTGACCGGTCACCTGTAGTCTGAGGTGGGTGTCCTTGACCTCTGTCAACGTCGGAAAGCGACGTTGTCACGTGGTGTGGAATTTATACAAATCATTGCTATTATCCTAAAAAGCGACACATTCATAGCACTATATAGCCTTATTTAATATATTTAATAAGTACAGAATATTTAATATACAATTTCAAATAGTAAATAGCTGACATATGACAGAGAGAGAGATAGGTACTGGGGTTGATGCGACAGAGCTGTAGAGAGGGAAATCCCCTCTCGGGCCCCACCCAAACGGACTTCATATTTGAGTCTGACCACAGTACTGAGGCCAGTGATGGCAGAAAATACATCAGGTGAAGAAATTTTAATGTCAGCCATGAGGAAGTCAGAGGGGGTAAGTGATGGAGGAACAGCACCGGAATCGTCTTTGGTGGAATTAGAGGAGAAAATCTGAGCAAAGAGACCTGCTTTATCAGCAGAAGAAATAGTTAAACAAAAATCAGAGTAGAAAAGAGGAGGGAAGGATGATAAGGTAAAGTTGTTAGAAAGGTTTTTGGCAAGGTGCCAGAAGGAGCAGGAAGAATTCGAGTTGGAGAGTCGAGAGCATTTAGTATGAATGAAATAATTTTTAGCAGAGTGAAGAACAGACTTTGCACGATTCCGGGCAGAAACGTAAAGATGATGTGATTCAGGGGTGGGTTGGCTCCGGTACCTTTTGTGGGCCCTCTCCTTGTTGCAGACAGCATTAGAACAAGCGTGATTTAACCAAGGCTTTCTTGCGTTAAACAAAGGATACGAGAAAGGAATGAATGCTTCCATGCCCGAAACAATAACCTCTGTAATGCGTAAGGCACACTCAGATGGCTCCCAGCCATGGAAGCAATAATCATTGCAGGGAAAATCAAAGAAGTACTGCCTGAGGGCCTCCCAATCCGCAGCTCCAAAGTGCCACAGACGACGTTTCTTTGGAGGGTCCACAGGCTGTACCGGAATGATAGGACAGCTTAAGGTGATAAGGTTGTGATTGGAGGAGCCCAACAGAGAGAAAAGATTAACAATGTAAGCAGAAGGATTAGTTGTAAGGAAGAGGTCAAGTATGTTGGAGCTCTCTCCAAGGTGGTCTGGGATACAGGTAGGGTGCTGTATAAGCTGCTCTAGGTCATTAAAGGTAGAAAAGATGTAGGCCTGTTCACCAGGTGGATCAGTGAAAGGAGAGGAAAGCCATATGTAGTGGTGAACATTGAAATCTCCTAAAATAGAGATTTCAGAGAATTGAAAAATGGATAGAATGTGTTCCATCGTAGAAATAAGATAGTCAAAGAATTTTTGATAGTAGAATCAGGGGATAAGTAAATTGCACAGATATATTTAGTCAGAGAATGACAGGAAAGCCGAAGCCAGAGTGTAGTGAATTCAAAGGAATCCAGTTCTGGAACACGAGAGCAAGATAAGTTGTTGTTTATACATACGTAACATCCACTTTGGCTTTAAAATGAGTATAGAGAAAGTAGGATGATACAGAAAAGGGTTTGTCAGTTGCCTCAGACAGCTGAGTCTCAGTTAGAAAGAGAAGGTGAGGTTTAGAGGAGGAGAGGTGGTGCTCAACAGAGCGAAAGTTAGAGGAAAGGCCGCGAATGTTGCAGAAATGAAGAAGAAGCGGGTCAGACAGTGGTTCCAGGCAGCTCAAGTCGTCGCCGGGAGGGGGGCGGAAGGTGGGGCATTCATGGTCCCCCCTCCCCCCCCGCGGACTCTGAGGCTGTTTCTTGTGTAACCATGATTTTTTTTGAGTTTTGGAAAAGGAAGTGTAGTGTGTACTGTGCATGTAGTTTGGTGTAGATAGTTATAGAAACTTGTATTGGAGAGCATGCTGGCCTACTCTCTGTGTTACCGAGACACAGAAAAAGTTCAGCAAAGGGAGATTGTCAGGTATTAGTCCTGAGGGCTGATGAAATGGGAGCTCCAGCTCTCCCTGTCATCAGCTTTCTATCCACCTCGGGAGTATTGCCCTGCTCGACTGGTGCTACAGTCTACTCCTGTAAATATATATAAACATTGCTATGATTTGTAACTAAATGTCTGTTGCTACTCATAGTTTAAACGTATATACCAATGAAAGATCTGTATATGCTGTATGTATTGTGTTAATATATATATTAAATAGGCTATAATCATCCATTACCATTTGTCATAAACACTTATGCCAATATGCCCCCTTCTTATGTTATAATCTTTGTAATTTAGTGTACTGTAGTAGCATGTAAATTCTGGGCCAAAATCACTCTTACAGCTGGATAACTGCCCCTTTACTGGCCACCCATGTGATCATCATTTACTGACGTTGCCCCTTCACAGGATGAGGAAGGGGTGTCCTATAAACTAGCCCTACGGGGACAAATTAAATTCTCCCAAAGGATTTCCCACTTCACCTGCCCCTTGTTTCGCTCCGCCTTTGTGCCGTGATCTGTAATCCCTTTCCCCTGGACCTCACCTTCCTTACCCTACTGCCCCCCCCTACCACACCTAGCCAGTACCTCACAACCCTCACATCTGCACTGCCTTCTGCTATATATACAGGAGATGTGGTGTATTTTCAGCAATTGTATTCTAAGGAAGCCGTGAGGCGAAACGTCAATACACACTTAGTCCCACATCGGTGTTTCTTTTTTCTCCAGTAGGGAAACTCTTTGTATGACCTTCAACGCTTACACCAAGTTTGGTAGAAATCGGACCAAAACAGTTATTTTGTTACCAGATACACACACATTTTGAATTTATCCTTTCCTTGTGACCCTGACCTTTGACCAATTGTTCTCAAAACTGAACCACTTCATTCCTGTATTACTCTCATCTTTTTTCCCTCAGTTACATTAAAAGAAAAGAAAAATGTTTAAGGCATTTAATAGATTAATGTTTGATCTAGCTCTGTGACAGTGAGTTCTGACAGATTATTGTTAGATACAACAGGTTTACTCATTGGCTGATATTCAACCCTTCCATTAAGTTTGGTTAAAATCGGACAACACCAGTTATTGTGTTACACACACACACACACACACACACACACACACACACACACACGTCAATCGAGGCAGACGTGCGACATCGGCGCTCCGTACCGAACCAACACGGCCAGTGGCATTACCTAATTTAGTATCTTTGTATGAGTCAAGCTCTGTACCAGGTTAGACTAAATGATTTTTCATTATTAAAAGGAAAAAAATAATAAGTTTAAACAAGACTTGTTCAAACAGGAAAGAGAACCAAGACGAAAGAATGTGCTGAGTCAGCTGAGGTTTGTTTAGACTACAACAACACGGGGATTGTAAGTACATACTCTGTAGGCTACTTTTAGCATTGCAAAATGGATACATACTTTAGTAAAGCAAATTTGGAAAAGAAAAGGGATAAAGGTAAAAAGCAAAATGATGATTTCTACCAAAAACTGGTTGAAGTGGAGACTCACAATAGACTGGTTGAACGTGTACACAAACTAGAAATGGCTTTCAAAAATGAAATTGATGAAATAAAGAAGCAGATGCACTTGCAAAAGGAAGAAATAGAAAAACTAGGAAGGGAGGCCAACAAGAAAGACACAACCATCAGTGAACTAACAGTGGAATTGAGTACACTTAGGAAGAAAATCAGTGAAATGGCAAGTACAGTAGTCAATCACGAAAGTGTTAGGGAAGAGTTCAAAAATGACACAGAGACAATTAGGCAAGTAAGCAGTCTTATAGACCAGAGCAGTGATACTGAGGAGAAGATAACACAGGTGAATGAAGCTGTGCAAAGTTACAAAAATGATGTGGAAACCATGTATGCTGAAATGGTGAAAGTAAAGAAAGACTTAGAAACAAGGGTGGAGGAAAAAAAACATTAAAAAGGAAGTGAAAAGAATAATCCAAAACAATCCAAAGTTAGTCAGAGATTCAGTAGATATAAACAAATCTATAGTAATCACTGGTATAGAAGAGGAAGAAGTAAAAAACAAGATCACAAGAAACAAAAAGGAGATGGCAAATGTAATGAGCTTACTGAAAGAAGTATCAGAGGAAATCTGTAGTAAAGACATAGAGGAACACAAAAGGTTAGGGAAATATGAGAAAAGCAAGACAAGACCTCTAAAGGTGACTTTCCAGAGTGCAAACACTGTGGAAGAGATACTAAAAAATGCAAAGAATCTTATGGAAAAAGAGGAGTTCAAAAATGTATGGATAAAAAGATGCCTAACACAAGAGGAACTGGAATTACTGAAAGAGAAAAGGGAGGAAGCAAAAACAAAAAATGAGGGAAGATTAGAAGAGAAGAAGAAATTTTTTTACAAAGTAATAGGATTGCAGGTACAAAAGTGGTACACAAACAGGATGGAATAAAAAGGAGGAAGGTAGTAGAACCATATCATGACAAGTATATAAACAAGATGATAAAGTTGATGTACTCAAATGTGGATGGAATGGTATCTAAATTACTAGAGATGAATGATTATGTCAGAGATAATGAACCACAAATAATATGCCTAATTGAAACAAAATTAATACCAAGGATATCCAATGACATACTAAACATAGAGGAATACAATATATGGAGAAGAGACAGAAATTAAAAAAAAAGAGGAGGAATTATAATATTAACTAAGAAAAATCTAAAAGTCAATGAAATAAAACTAGACATACCATCACAAGTAGAACTGATTGCAGTAGAGATCAACACATCTGAAGGTAAAGTAATTGTAGCCAATTTGTACTGTACATGCCACCCAGATCAAACACATGGGAAAGATGAATATGAGGACCTGGCAGAGAGTACAATTCAGAGTTTAAGATCATTACTACATAAAATGGAAGAGAAATTGGAAAGAATTATACTAACTGGGGATTTAAATACAAATATAAACTGGAATACTCTAGATAGAATTAGCCAAGAAAGCTGTTGGGACCAAAAACTCCTGGATCTCGTACAAGAGTTTTTCCTAACGCAACATGTGAGGGAAACCACCAGAAAAAGAGGACGATGTACCTTCAGTGCTAGATCTAATATTTACTAGGCAAGAAAATGATACTGACAGTTTAATATATCACCCTCCACTCGGCAAGAGCGATCATGCAGTACTAAATTATAACTTCAGGATAGCATATGACATAGTAAACAGCAATGACAGTTACAAAAAGAGCCTAAACTATAAAAAGGGAAATTATCAAGACCTAAAGAAGTATTTCTTAGAAGTTGATTAGGAAAATGATCTTAGAGGACAAGGTTTAAATGCTGTATATAAAAAATTCTGTGAATTTTATGAAATAGGAGTCCAGAAGTACATCCCACAGCACAAAGAAGCAGATAAGAACATACAGAAATGGTTCAATACGGAATGTAAAAAATCAAAAGAAAGAAGAGATTTGTTGTGGAATAGGTACAGAAGACACAATAGTGAAAGGGCGTATAATAATTACAAACAGGCAAAAAACGATTATACAAGAATAAGGAGGGAAGCCCAAAAACAGTTTGAGGAGGATATAATAAATAAAAGTAGTGATCAACCAAAGCTGTTTCACAGCTATATCAGAAGCAAAACCAAAGTAAAAGACAATACAATCAATTACGGATGAGGGAATCACTTATACACAAAAGAAAGATATTTGTGAAGCACTAAATAAGAATTTCCAATTAGTTTTTACAGGAGCAAAAAATTTTGAGAGGGACTATGTGGAACATGCATGTCCACACATACTACCAGATATACAAATAGCAGAAAAAGCAATACAGGAGGAGTTAAGTAAATTAGACAGAGGAAAAGCAAGTGGTCTTGATGAAATTTCACGTTGGGTACTACGAGAATGTGCAAAGGAGTTAAGTAAACCATTATTTTTAATTTTCAAGAAATCCTTGAGTCAAGGTAAACTACCTGATATTTGGAAAAAAGCAAATATTGTCCCCTTATTCAAGAAAGGAAATAGACAAAATCCACTCAACTACCGACCAGTATCACTGACCAGTGTTGTAAGCAAGGTATTCGAAAAGCTTATAAGAAAAGCTTGGGTAAATCATCTAGAAGAACACAGTATGATAACAGAAAGACAGTTTGGTTTCAGAAAAGGAAAATCATGTGTTACTAATCTGTTGAGCTACTATGACAGAGTAACAAACACAATACAGGAAAGGGAAGGATGGTTGGACAGTATCTATTTAGATTTCAAGAAAGTTTCTGACACAGTACCACACCAAAGACTTTTATGGAAACTGTACCATCAAGGAGGAATTCGAGGCAAACTGTTTTGTTGGAAGCAAGACTTTCTCATAAAAAGAGAAATGAGAACAGTACTAAGAGGAAACTACTCATCATGGAAAGAAGTGACTAGTGGAGTACCACAGGGTTCAGTGCTGGCACCAATCATGTTTTTAGTGTATATAAATGATATAAACAGTAACACTGGAAATGAGAGCTATCTGAATATGTTTGCAGATGATGCAAAAATACAAAGGAGAATTACTAACACAGACTCTTGTAAAGAGCTACAAGAAGAATTAAATAAACTTCATGAATGGAGTAGTACATGGCAAATGGAATTCAATGTGGACAAGTGTCATGTAATCAAGTTTGGTAAAAGTGGAAAAAGACCTGATTGGGATTATAAATTAGGAAATAAAACCCTATACACATCAGAAAGAGAGAAAGACCTAGGGTGTGATTATCAATAACAGACTATCTCCGGCTGACCACATCAGCGAGAAGGTACGAAACATGTATACACTGCTTGCAAATATGAGAATAGCATTCACATACATAAATGAAGAGATGCTAAGAAGGATAATAACATCATTCATTAGACCAACCCTGGAATATGCATCAGTAGTCTGGAGTCCTCATCTCAAAAAGCACATAGACAAGATGGAAAAAGTTCAAAGGGCCGCTACAAGATGGATACCAAGCTTAAGGGACGTAAGCTACGAAGAAAGACTAAATAAACTGAATCTACCAACACTACAGGAGAGAAGGAAAAGAGGTGACATGATAATGCTATATAAGTGCATATCAGGGAAGGAGAAAATAGACATAAATGATTACTTAACATATGGAGAATCATCAGCAAGAGGACACTGCAAAAAACTGCATAAGAAGAGAGGTGATAAAGACGTAAGGAAATCCAGTTTCCCAAACAGAGCAATTGATCAATGGAATGCACTACTGAATGAAATAGTGTATGCCAAAACAATTCACAAATTTAAGGATATGTACGATAAATATGGTTTAAGACACGGGACAGTACGAGCTTGACTCATTCCTGTAAAGATACAATTAGTTAAGAACAAGTAGGTAAGAACACACACACACGAACGCGCGCGCCCGGCAAGCAGATCATGACACCCATCCTTGCATCACCAGCGAAGACATAACCCACTCTCGCTTCTCAAACGAGAGTGCAACCTACCCTAACTTTACGAGTCCAGGCATTGATTGATTGATTGAAAATAATCAAAATCTGGTGATGCAACTGCTAGGGTCATATGCAGCCAAACAACAAGGTAAAAGACGCAGCAAAATAAAAAGTGCATATTCAAAATAAAGATAATATCTGTTAGTAGGAATAAAACACTGAAAATAATAAAAGAATAGTTTATAAAATATCAATTACTTATAAATATGGAAGGAGGCCCACCTCCTGAAGAAAACTAAAAACATCAGTACAATCGCTAGAGGCTTCACCGAACATCAAGGACAAACAGTAGGCACCATCTGCCCCACTATGTCTGTGGAGGAATCACTAACCTAGGTTCCCCACACTTGGACACTCGACCAGCAAGTGACTGACAGTAAGGGGAACAAGGCAGTCATCACAGTACGGTTGAGTTCACCATCCATGAGGAACCCATGTGTAAGCCGAGAGTGCCCAATGTGAAGCTTAGCAAGAGCCACCTCCAATCGCCGAGACTAGGAGGGAAGAACCCTTGGCACAACCACTCTCTGAATGATTTTAGTTTATTATGAGAAACAACATCCCAATGTCTCTGCCAACACGTACGAATTGCGTACTGCAAGTAAGGTATTACATCAGAAGCAGGAAGTGGGTAGTCGGTTGGGGGCTGTTGAGAACACAAAATCCTACTCCAGTATCAGTCTTAGACCCGTCAGTATAACAAAGACAGACCCCTCATGAATGGAGGCATGTTCTAAAAAGAGAGGGACACCTGAGCCCTTTTTTTTTCAACAACAGACCTACAAAATGTCACACTAGGGAGTAGGCAAGAACCCACCCTTGGGATCCGATGTGGACAAACTGCCAATCTCGGAACAGAGAGGGCTAACATAACAGACCGGACCCTGTAACTAAATGGCTTTAGTAAAATAAGACGGGTGTCATAAACAGAAGATTGGGAATCCTGGGAGATGATGGCACAAGAAATTGAGTCTGGAATGAGGTTAAGATGATACCAATACTTCATTCTTAGCAACTGGCGTCACAAATCCAAGGGGAGTACACAAGCATCCAGCAACAAGCTTGAAATCAGGGATGATCTGAATGCCCTAGTTGCCAGTTGTACACCAGCATGATTCACAGAATTTAACAACCGGAGAGCATCTGTTGCAAAGGAGTAGACCTCATATCCATATTCAAGTTTAGGAAGAAAAAGATACCTATGCAAGAGGAGGGTCTGACGGTCAGCACCCCAAGAGGAATGAGCCAAAAGACTCAAGGCTTTTAGACATGCCGCCTTAAAAGAACGAATATGAGGAACCCAGTTTAGTCATCTATCAAACAGAATACACAGAAACGGCGTCTGTTCCACATAGGATATTCTCTGATGATAGAGATACAAGTCAGGGTCTGGGTGAACCAGTCAAAGTTGACAAAAATGCATAGCCACTGTCTTCGTGGCAGAAAAACGGAAACCGTGAGACCCTGCCCAGTCAGAATTTCTACTGAGAACCAGCTGCAACTTCCTCCCTGTCAGTGTCATTGTAGACATGGTGAAGGAAATTGAGAAGTCATCGACATATAGTGATCCTCGTACACTGTCAGGAGGTACACTGATGATGCTGTTAATGGCTACAGCAAACAGAGTAACACTAAGGATACTACCCTGTGGTACTCTATCTTCTAGTGCTCTGGCATTAGAAAGCACTCCTCCCACTTGCACCCTTAAAATTCGGTTAGATAAAAACTTCAATAAAAATAGGTAAGAGCCCACAAAGATCAAACTCATGAAGACAGAGTAAAATGCCTTAACACCAGGCAATGTCACATGCCTTCTCCAGATCGAAGAAGACAGTGACCTGGTGTTGGTTAGTGGAGAAAGCCTCACAGATAGAAGATTCCAATGACAGTAGTGCATCAGAGTTACAGTAGATCGCATTTTTCGAAAACCATACTGGGCAGGGGATAAGAAATCACCTCTCTCCAAAAACCACACAGGCCTAACATTGACCATCTTTTCTAGAACTTTACATATACAAGACGTCAGAGAAATAGGTCGATAATTCGTCACATGTAGGTGGTCCATATCTAGTTTGGGGATGCGGATAACTACAGCAACACCCCAACAACCCAGAAACTCCCCAGAACACCAGATCTTATTAAACAGTGAAAGCAAAAACAACAGGGACTCATCATACAGGTGACGTAAAAAGGCATAAGGAATATCATCATAACCAGGAGAGGAATCATGGCACTGTGACAGAGCCGCCTGGAGTTCAGAAATTGAAAATGGAACAGAGTAAGGCTCTACCCCAGCAGAGACAAAACTGAAACCATGAGACTCTAGGTGCCGACGCTGGCAAGCTGAAGGCATATCTGCATCCATCTGTGACACACTGGCAAAATGATCGACACGCAACTCTGCAACAGCAAAAGGATCAGCTACAGTTCCACCTGCTAAAGATGAAATAGGGGGGAATGGAACAGTAAATTTCCCTGAAATTTTCCTTACCCAGTTCCACACCTGGTGATGGAAGTCCTCGAATTGATGGAGGAAACATAACTCTTCCAGGAGGAACGCCTGACCTCCTTTAAAACCCGCCTCATATGAGCTCGTGCCTTCTGATACGCCACCAAATACTGAGGACCCTCACAGTGACGACCAAGTGCAGAACTGCACTCAGAGTTCCACCAAGGAACCGGACATTTAGGAAATTGACCATTCGTTTTTGTAATAGATAATAGGACTGCTGAATGCAACACGGTATTGAAATATGACACTGCCTCAGTAACACAGCCAAACTCATTGAAAGAAAGGGAAATGGAACTTAATTCCCTGAAACGTGACCAGTTCGCCATATCCAGATGCCAGCGAGAAAGACATGGCTGAGGTCCACCTGCACTAGCAGTTAAGAGTAATGGAAAATGGTCACTGCCATACAGGTCTGGAAACACATCCTGGGTAAAATCTAAAACAGGATCAGCTGAACATAAGGACAAATCAGTGGCAGTAAAAGTTCCTGTCTGGCTATGGAAATAAATCATCTTGTTGGAGTTTAAAATGCCTAACTCCTCATCTTCCACTAAAGAGGCCAGCATTACACCCTGAGGGTTGGCCTCTCTGTTTCCCCATAGTGGATGGTGACCGTTCATATCTCCTAGTAACAGAATGGGGGAAGGAAGGCTATGAATAAGGCATTCCAGATCCGCCCTTTCAACAGTAGCACTGGGAGGTAGATAAGGACTGCAAACTGTATCCTGCTTACATAAAAACATCCGGACAGCAACAGCTTGCAGGGGAGTAGATATGTCCAGATGATTGTATGGAATATCTTGGTGAAGGAAGATAGCAGCTCCTCCATGATAACCATGGCCTGGCACAGGATCAGAATAAAAAGCATGGTAGCCAGTAGGACTGGAAGGAACAGCATCACCTACCATGGTCTCCTGGATGCATATGCACATAAGCAACAAGATGACACAGTTCCTCATAGTCAGCACTTAAACCCCGACAATTCCACTGGATGATAGAACCCATAATGGAGGAATGATGGTTAAGTGTGGGACTGTATACCTGACAAGCGAGCGGGTTTAGATTGATGCTTATGAAGGCCCTTCGCAGGAGCATGCCCAGCACCAGAAACCCACACCCTCTGTCGAACATCCGTGGGCAAACGAGAGGACAAGGAAGTAAATTTTACAACACCCCTTCTTGGAGTGGGCATACAAGTTTGTTTAGAAGTGGCCTGGAGGTTGCCTTTGGAGGTGCAGGATGGTCAGTGCCTGCACTAGAAGCCCCGGAAGTGGAAATAGACTCCACAGGACTCGAATCATTTGATGAGGACATTCTATGCTTTAGATCCGATGCACCAACAAGTTGTCCAACAACATCCACAGGTGGGGACAGGACCACAGGCAAGCCATCAACTTCAGCTGTTGCCTGGATAGATTCCTCAGCCTGCGGGGCAGAGGGAACAGGATAGGGGTCGACACAATGGTTAACAACAGAGTCCTTAGGTGGCCAGTCTTCAGGCTCAGAGGACTCTGATGAACAACGGTGACACTTGTCAGGTACAGATGGAGCCTCGGTCATACTGGGTAAGACAGGAGAAGGAGTCTGGTCAACGTGGATGTCTGCACCCACCACGGAAATGTGCAAGCCATCAGCCACCGAAGTGGGGGAGGGAAAAGTCGGAGTAGTGGTCAGGCAAACAACAGTCTCATAATAAGTACTAACCTTGGGACAGCATCCTGCAAATCACGAGTTGAAGGAATGGGTACTGGAATGGTTCGAAGCTGCTTCCGAGATACAGGGTGATGCACTGATGTTCCAGAAAGGAGAGAAGCATAAGTAACTCTGGGCTGAAAGAAGAGTGTCTGGGCTCTCCTTTTTGCTTCAGGAAATAAACCCTGTCACATGTACAAATGGACAAAATCTCCTTTTCCAGGCAGTATCTTGGACTGCTTTTAGAAGACACACTATGAGGACCTCCACAGTGATAGCATTTAATGGGGTGTGTACAATCGCTGGTATGGCTTGGTCCACCATGGGAGACAGACACCAGGAAGACTCACCTGTGCACGACGGCAAAATTGGCTAATGTGCCCATACCCCTGGCAGTGGAAGCAGCGCTTTGGGGTTGGCATTTATGGCTTCACAGAAAGCAACAGCCAAGCCAGTTTCACTGATGTAAGCAATGTTAATTTGTCAAATGTCAAAAACAAGGTCGGGTTTGGGGTCAAAATTCCATCGATTTTCTTCTGATGGCGCTCAACCTTCACTGCACCAAACGACCATAGTTCCTCCAACAGCTGTGCCACTGAGTATCGAAGGAAGTCACGGGAAAATATGACACCCCTGCATTGGTTGAAACTGCTATGAGGGACATATGTAATGGCTGCATCAGAGACAGAGGCCAGACCTAGTAGACGGGAGTTCTCGTCAGGGGAGGACACTTCAGTAAATATGCTCCCAACACCCTGGGAAGAGATCTTAGGCATCCTTCCACAAGCCGACAATATAGCATGGTGTACTTCAAAAATATCCATTTCTAGCACTGACCCTCCCATGGAGGGTTTGAGGACTAGATATTTGGCATAACGTGCCAGCACCGTTTCATCTTCTCTGAACTCTGGAGTCACACCAACCCAACGTAAATGCCTCCCAGTCCCAGCTGAATGCTGCAGCAGAGGAGTATACTCAACAGGGGCCTGGTAAGGCTCCAGAGTAACAATATGACAGTGGCCAGGGACGATGTTAGAGTCATCAACTGAAGATTTTCGTAAATATCCCATAATACTGCAAGAAAAACTTCATTCCCTCACCCATCTACCGACCACAGAGCCCAACAAGGAGAGGTTATGCCAGGGCCAACACCATTGGCGACCCCAGAGGTAGCAGGAGAGTATACACAGGTTTCCACCAGGGGAGCAGGAGAGTATACGCAGGTAACCACCGGAGGAGCAGGGGAGTATACGCAGGTGACCACTGGGGGACCTGGACAAGGGTGACTCCAGAACGATAGGAGCCACCAAGCCTCCCAGTGCCCAATTGACCCTTGCTAATGCATGACCAGCCGATTGACCTGGTCAGGCCCAACCAGGCCGCCTGTCTAGCCGGAATAAGGGACCAAAGAGGTGTATTGCTAGCTGAAGGGTGCATCGTGCAGCTTCACTCAACCCCAAGGATCTCCCAGCATTACAAGACGCCATGCACGGCAAACACGTGGGGAGACAACAGTCCCGCCCTAGATGGCAATGGGCAGGGACTAACATCACCAGCAGGCTTTCTTCACCATTGATGCAGGGGGTGCTTGGTCCACGTGGCCGAAAAAAGCTGAACCCTACAAAGGTAGTCATGCCTCCAAAGCAGGTGGCACAGCCAACCACGCTTCAAGCCCCGTCACCACATCAAGGTGACCCCCCACAGCGGGGGAATGCGGGCATAAAAATTTATATCATTATTTGCAGTTGTCATGATGATGAAAATTGGACTTTTTTTTTTTTTTTTTTATTCAATTGCTCAGGTTCTGGGTTTGTTGGTAAGAAAATAAATTAAGTTGAACGATTTATTTTTATACCAGATTCATCATATATCCTTGGCCCTCCCAGTGGCTGGCCTTGAACAGCCAAGGCGACTGTGTTGCTTACTGAGAAACTAGTTTGAAGTTTGCCCAGTGCCGCCCTCGTAGAGATTCCAAAACAATTACAAGTTCCTTCCTAAAACCCTACCCACTCTGGAGGATCTGAGTCATTCACGAAGA
Organism: Coenobita brevimanus; assembly: GCF_032717465.1. NCBI lineage: Eukaryota > Metazoa > Arthropoda > Malacostraca > Decapoda > Coenobitidae > Coenobita > Coenobita brevimanus. Next base: position 31,823,205 of record NC_136993.1, read on the forward strand.
CTGGAATTATTATTAACCTGCCCCATCCCGATCGATTTTCCACCACTGACTCCCCCCAATCCCGACCAATTTTGGAAAAAAAAAATTTTGGCTCAAACCTCCGCTTTTGGTGAGAAACACCGAAAATTCATAGAAAAATCCCTCACCTGAGGTCTAAAATATTCGATAGAGGTAGCAGTACCCCATGCCTTACTTGGTTTTCTATCAGGCTCACTCCAAAGAAAACGAGTTCTATGGGAGAGTAACTATTCCACACCACTCATAAACGGTATTTATTTATTTATTTGGTACGAATTTATATGTAGTGCGAGAGTATATTGGTTTTCACACAGTAATATAGGCAATATAAGCATTGTTTCACTCACCAAACACACCAACATACCTGACCTTTTTTGGCGACATTACCTAATCATCATTCCTGACTGTTTCTTCCTCTAATGCTATGTAAATACATTGTCATCAATTGGGGAATCACTCCGGCCTTGAATTTCGTACTGTGGCATGACGTGTCTTTACTGGCCAGGTCACTGGTAACAGGTGAATTGCCGAGACAATGGCATGCGGTGGAGGGGGGAGGTCATGTGGGGTAAGGCATTGTCCCTGCCTGGTATCTTGAAGAGAAAGGAGTCCCATGTATATGTACCAAAAATCACATACGAAAATTGAAAATTGTGCAAATTAGGGACCTTGCAATTGATGAGCATTTGTACATGTCAACGGGACTGACAGTGACAAAACGTGTGGACATATACGAGTATATATGTCAATGAGATGCGGCGAGTAAGTCTAAATTTTTTACCTGCCGCCACCCGGCCGATTTTTCACCAGTGACCCACCCCCAACCCTGGCAGATTTTTACAAATTTGGGAGGGCTCAAACCTCCGCTTTTTATGAGAAACATTGGAAAATACACAAAAAAAAAGTGCTCACCTGAGCTTATAAGTGAGTTATACAGGTGTCCCTTTGAACACCTGGTACCGTCTTCTCTGGAGCCGCACTGCTTCTATCATGTTTTCTATGGTACCAATAAGTACTGCAAACCACTTAGAATAGGTAGATATTTGTTCACTTGGTGCGAGTTTATATGCAGTACATGAATATATTGGTTTTCACACAATAATGTAAGCGATATAGGCATTGTGTCACTCACACAACACATCAACATACTGCACCTTCATTGGCGACGTTACCTCATCACTTCTGCTCGTTTCTTTCTCTGGTGCCATGTAATCTTTGTCCTCCACATTGTCATCAATTGGGGAATCAGTCTTACCTTGAATTTTGTCATTGGAGAGACCATGGCATGACATGTCCTTACTGGCCAGGTCACTCCTAACAGGTGAGTTGCTGAGACAATGGCATGCCAGGGGGGGTCACGCTGGATCAGGCAGTGTCGCCGCCTGATGGCAGGTAGAGGAAGGTCTCCCACATAATCTATCTATCTATATACCTAGGCTGCTTCCCCCAAGGAAAGGGAAAACTACCAAAAATCACCAGCGAAACTTGAAAAATGTGCAAATGATGGCCGTCACAATTGCAGAATGTACCGGTACGTCATTGGGTCTCAGTGTGAAAAAAAGTATGTACCCTTACGTTGATGTTACATGGTGGGTTAAACCCTGCTCAGGTAGATTCGGTCCGTGTTGCATAGCAGGTTGACGTGGGTCTCTGAGACCCAAAAATGTTAAAATTTAGGGAAAATATGTTAGTTTTATTCCAGTACTGAAAATAGAGTAACATATTTAATGTTTGTGGAACACAAAAATGTAAAAAAATTTACTTTTCTTTTTTTATTTTTTAAAAATAAAAAAATAGGAAAAACAGTAAATAAATTTTGGCCTTCTATGAGAAAATGAAAAAATTCTGAATGGGTGCTTGAGTGGTCCCAAAGCTTGGATGGGATGGTGCTTCATGGTGTGAAGAGGGGCTGCCAGACACTGCATTCATATCTGCAATGAGGGAGAACAAAATATCTCACACCTCAGGTAGACGTGGTCTCACATACCCAACAAATATACCAATATACTGCGGAAATGGAGAGAGAGCCTGAAGTAACTCTTTCACCCCTGGCATGGATACACAAAGTTTGGAAGCTACTGAGAAGAACAGGGCTCCCAGGTATTTAGAAGTTAATAAACTAGAAAGTGGGATGGGGGGGGGGTTCTCTCAGACCTACTTCTACCTGAGCAAGGATAATATACTTAAAGTCAGACTCATAAAACAGCATAGTCTGGGTCTTGTTTAATTTTCATTTGGCCAGAGTCCCGAAGGTTCAGCTTGGGTGTTCTAGTTGAACAGGTTTTGGTTTTAGGGTTAAAAGAAAAGTGTTGCTTACATCTTTCTTCAACTACTATAATTAATGCTTGCCCTTTAGTTTAGTCATTAAAACATCAATATATTTTTAGTTTAAGTTTTTCGATTTTCCTGGTCGCTCAGCGAAAAAAAAGCAACCATTACAAAATTATAAATATCCATATTTTGAACATTTTTTTCCTCTTAAACTCATTTATTCACCCACTTATCACAAACAACAAACAAGATGGAGTTACTTCGCACACCCTTCAGGCAAAGTGCAATGTGGCCATGTGTAGTAGTAGTAGTGGTAGTAGCAAAGCTGGGAATAGCGTCACTACTATTTTAATAACGATGGTGGTAACGCCATTACTTTTTTTAGCCAGTAGCGGAACTGAGAGCGCCGCTACTTTTTGGCCGTACTCACGCGTTACCGCGCTCCTCGCTACTCACGCGACGAATACAGGCCCGTAGTCGGTGAGTACATACAGATATGCCGACGGTTTGTTGTATTTATTAATGAAAAATAACACTTTCGTCAATTCTGTCAGTTAATGATTTTTTTCCTACATTACATCAATAATTTATTATTTTTAGTAGTGTAATAATTAGACAGAAATTTACAAGTTACTTATCGATCATTTAAATTAAGTAAAGATAAATAAGGATGTCAGCTAGATGTAGGCAACACACACACACACACACACACACACACACACACACACACACACCTAACTATCGCCGTCTCTAACTCTCGCTCTCTCCCTCACTCTCTCTTTCAGACTAATTCTTACTCACTACGTTATTATTTCGTAAAAGTATGTTACTTTCAGTTTAAAGTAATGGAAATAACATTGCTGTTGTATTAACAGACCTTAAAAGAAAGCCCCAGTTCATTTTTACTTTCGTTTTCGTACATATCTTAAATAGGTATCATTGAAGTGTGTGATAGGAAGCGTTAGGAGGAACACACTGAGGTGGTTTGGCCATGTGGAGAGGATGGAGGGTGAGAGACTGACGAGGAAAGTATATGTGAGTGAGGTGGAGGGGGGGAGAGGGAGGGAGAGGCCGAGGTTGAGATGGAGGGATGGAGTGGAGAGGTATATGAGAGAGGGAAGTGTGAGTTGGGAGCAGGGCAGTGAAATGGCGGGGGACAGGGCGACGTGGAGGCGATTTGTTTTTGGCCACCCCGTACGGGGTTAAGTCGTCTGGCAATAGATAGAGATAGATAGATAATATTATAAATCTATATAATATGTACCGATGGTAGGCCACATTTTTTTTTCCTTTTATTTACGTATGTTACTTTCAGTAGATATATTAGGTAACAATGTAAAAGAACATTTGTTACATTATACAGTAAATAGCTTTTTCTCGTACCTTCGGCTCTAAGCTTCATTAAAGTGACACCGAATGTATATATATTTTTTTTTTTTCAGTATAAGTTTATACTGACATTACTGGTACACAACATAACCACTCAGACTAATATTATCAAAACAGTATATAGTGTATTGCTATATCACAGATTTTTGTTAACCTTTCCTTCATGTACCTTTTTCGTATCCAAAGTAGCCGGAGCGGGAGCGCCGCTACATTTCATATCAAGTAACAAAACCAGTAACGCCACTACTTTTTCGAGCTAGTAACGGTAATGGGAGCGCCGCTACCTTTAATTAGTAGCGTTCCCAGCACTGAGTAGTGGTAGTAGTACTTGTTCCCTAGACAGTCTGCCTGAACAGCCCCGAGTCCCTAAGGAAGGCCGTGGCCGAGACCGGGCTTTCCCACAGAGCTCTCAAGGAGTGTATGTTATGTTGTAGGCGTAGGTGATTGTGTGCAATGCAGTCTTCCATAATGTGCTTAATATTATGGGGTGCTGTGTTGCATTATGGACATGCATCAGGGATGGAGTTGTCCAGCCTCTTATGGTAACTTACTGTAAGAGGGCTGGATGATGCCCACATTTCAGCCTGCCCAGGTGGACCCTGTCCTCACGAGGGAGATAGGATTCGGAGAGGTGGACATCAGGAGGCTTTGCATGCAGCTGTGTGTTGTCTTTAAGTGACTGAATGGAGCAGCGAGTAATCTGAGTATGGATATGCTTCTGGAAGCTGGTCTGAGGTGGACGAGGGGGTAGAGATGACAGTATTTGTTTATAACATCGTGTGCTGGGTGTTGTTTTGATGTTCCTTGGTGTGTGTGGGTGTGTTGCCATGTAGTGTAATGGATGTTGTGGGTTTGTGGAGGCTGCAGTGAGAATTTGGGCGCCTCTCATGTCTAGGTGATCCTTGACTTTGAGGACTTTGGTTTCTTGATGTAGGTGGTCTGTGGGTGAAGTAGCTATACAGCCTGTGATTATTTTTAGGGCCTTGTTCTGTATGGTCTGTAGAGTGTTGTGGTGTGTTTTAGTGAGGTTAGGAGCCCAAGCAGGACTTGTATAATTCATCACTGAACGTACATCTTGTTTGTATACTGTGGTGGTGGTTTCTTTGTTGTGTCCAAATGTTGTGTTGGCATTTTTTTTTTTTTTAAGTGTCCGACTCTGGGCATAGGCTTCACAGCCTGCTATCAAGGCCCAGCAGTCCTCCTACATACCATACACCTCTCCATGTCACCACTTCGGCTCTAACACCCACCGTCCATATTGAATACATTCTAGGGCTGTCTCATACAGGACTGGTGTATTGGTATTAGCGGGGGTATTTTTACGACATATCGGCGGGTCTCCTGGTAGATCAGTAAAGCCTGATTTAATGAAATTCAAATCCTTAAACCGTTCCCTGTCCCAGCAGGGATTTGAACCCGGGTGTGTTAGGACTGCAGGCCACCTTTCTACTGATTGAGCCACCGTCTCCCCCATTGAGTCTTGGTGTTATTTTATTTTTAATGTTTGTAATGTGTTGTTTAAATGATATTGATGTATTGTATGTTACACCAAGGATTTTGTGTGTGTGTGTGTGTGTGTGTGTGTGTGTGTGTGGTAGGGGAGTGTTGTTTATGGTGAGGTGTGGAATGTGACTGAGTTCTGCTGTCCAGTTTGTGAGAAGGGTCACTGTAGATTTGGCTGGGGCTATTTTAAGCCTGTTTGTGGTGAACCATTCGTGTAGTGCGTTGAAGTAAGGTTGGAAGATGTGTGCAGCTGTGTTTGCGTTTTGGTGTGTACAGGTGAGTGTTATATCATCTGCATAGGAAGCTATTTGTATCTGTGGTGTGTGGGGTGTGGCTATGTCGTGCATGTATACCCCTGTAGGTTAAAGAGTGTAGGGGACAAAACAGATCTTTGGGGGACGCCATTTGTGAAGTTTCTGATGTTTGAAGACTGACCGGCAAGTGTTACATGTGCACATCTGCCTGCTAAGTAGTTCGCCAGCCATCTTTTTGTGTTATTGTGCATGTTTGTGCTGAATATTTTGTTTGTGAAGTTGTGGCAGGGGATGGCATCAAAAGCTTTGTTAATGTCTAGTGTGACTAGGAGTGTTCTGTGTGGTGGCCTAGCTAAAATCATGCCATCAAAAACTCTCTGTGTAAGGTCCGTAAGAAGGGTGTTTGTGGAGTGCAGTGGCCTAAAGTCATGTTGTGATGGGGCGGAGGGGGTGTGAGGTGTAACTAGTTATAGTACCAGTCGTTCAGGGACTTTAGAGGGGGTGCAGAGAAATGTGATGGGGCGGTGTGAGGAAGGTAACATGGGGTCTTTGTTGGGTTTAGGGATAGTGATGATAATGTCATGCTTCCAGATGTTGGGTATTGTGTTGTGTGGGTAGCTGTAGTTTGATATGTTGGTGAGTGCTCGTATGCCCTGTGGTCCAAGGTGTTTAAGGTGAATGTTGCTTATGTTGTCTGGTCCACAGGCAGATGAGTGCTTAAGGTTGCTGATGATATGCTTCCTCTGGTTGTAAGTGAAAGGTGCGTAGTCTGAGTCTGTGGGGAAACTGTCTCTTACGTCGGATGATATGTCGGTTGTTGTGATGGGGGTTTAGATGGCTGACATGTGAAAAGTGATTGATGAGAGAGTTTGCTTGTTGTTTGTTTGAAGGTATGGTGTCTGTTGTTGTGATGGCAGTGTGTGATTGTGTAGTGTTTCTGTTGGAAAGTGTGATGCTGTTTAGTGTTATATAGAGTTTGCTGATGTTTGTTTTGTGGTCAAGTGTTTTTTGCCATTTGTAGTTTGCCACAATGGTGAGGGCAGTAACTCCATACTGTGCAGTGTTTGCAATAGGTGGGTGAATATAAAAATGTGGTGGTATTAGAGTTAGACTGCAAAATGATGGTGATTTCATGTGTACAGTGTTATGTGTGTCAGAGAGGGTATGTAGGAATTGTCATGCGTGAAATGATTGATTTTGCTGGAGAGTTTCTTGAGTGTGCGGAGTTTTGTTATTTGGGGGACATGTTATGTGTTGATGGTGGGCCTGGGCAAGGAGTAGTTGAAGCAAGATCAGGTAGCTGTTGCCTCTCCTAACACTGAGGGGGCTCTCCCTCCATGCTATGGGATCTTTTCATGCATCATGTGTTAGGAATGTAATGTTGTTTGGTCGGGAGACGTGGGCAATAAAGGAAGAGGATATTAGCCGGTTCAAACGTACAGAAATGGCAAAGCTTAAATGGATGTGTAATGCATCATTGAATGCGAGGCCTGGGGGGGAGGGGGCTAGTATTGCAATTGGAGGTGACGGACGGGTGGAGCTGGAATGCATTGGTGTTATGGTGAGGAGGGGTCGATTGAGATGGTATGGGCATATTAAGAGGATGGAGGATGACAACTAAGTGGGGAAGGTGAGAATTGTGAATGATGGGGGTAGGGTTGTGAGTGGCAGACCTAAAAAGACCTGGGACGAGGTCACTAAATTTGACTGAGGGATTTGGAACTGAATAAGGAGGCTGCCTGAGATCACGCAGCATGGAAAGCTGTCAAAAGGCGACCAAAGCCGATGCATCCAAGCATGTTGGAGTCTTTATATGAGTAAACGGTAGGTATGATACGTTGGCCTTCCCTACATGTGCTGGCTTGGGACGCAGATAATCAATAATAACCTCTCCAATGTTTTACTTCTTACAGAGCATCATGTATGGAGTGGCACTGCTTCTTCTGCTACTTTCCCTTCTCTTCTGCCCACGACTTGCCTGGCATATTGGGAAAGGCGATGTTAGCCACACAGGAGTGAAAGAAGTGGGTGAAATGGTGGGTCTTGTGGTAGAGCAGCACCTCACCGGCTGCCATCTGGTGTTTCTTACAACCACTCCACACTCACTCACAGCCTCAGCCATTGTCAAGTACGCAGTGAATTATTGGTAATGGTTTTAGCACTATTACGGGGAAACCAAGGATAGAATTTATATTTACGAGCGAGCGAGCGATGTTTACACACAGTTAAGTTTGAAAATGAGCAGCCTGGCCAGGCCTGACCTGACCATCATGCCAAGCAGAAGCTACTAACTTTACTCTTGTATGAAACAAAGTTAAAATTCTTCATTAGGCATATGATACGTTCATTCAATAAATTTTGTTGTCAAGTAAAAACTCACCCATAAAGGTGTAGGAACCACCTGGAATCTCGAGTCTTCCAAGGTAGTGTTTGGCTCTATTAGGTGAAGGCCTCAGTTACGAAATCAAATTAAAAATGATTTTCCGTCATAACAGTGTTTCTTTTTGGCATCAACTCTAGCAAATAAATATCAGAGATTCCACCTGTAATTTTATCTAAGAAGCAAATTGTGATAACATGACGCTTACTTGCTCGCTTGTCATGGGCTCACAAAGTGCACTTTACTGGTGACATTTAAAGGCACTGTATTCCTCTCTCAAAGTTCCTCTTTGCTACAGTTTTAAGAGTGGGGTTATGAAATATTAATTTTTAGCTTCCTGTTCATTGTATAGTTGTAATTTCTGATACAAATGATAAAATGCATTTTAAAATAATATCTTACAAAAATGAAGCAAATAGCAACGATGTTTATTGTGAAATCATAAACTGCATGGTTCAGGATCATTTAGTGGTAATTATATTAATAACCTGAACCCGAGAACTGATTTTTTTTTTACTCACTAAAGACCATTAATATAGGAATTAATGAAGGACTTATCAATCACATCAGGTACCAGTAGATTCTCCTAAACTGAATGCGATCTTTAGAAGGTAAAAATAAAATTAAGGCCGTATTTAGGATGAAGGAATTGACCCGTCAAGCTAGCCCCAGAGAGGTAATGTTTCTGACTTAACATATTTAGGTAATGCGAGGTCTGACAGACCCTAACAAAAAAAAAAAATAATACACTTCATTTGTTTGGAAATTCTTATTTCTACATGAAACTAGATCATATTTCTTTATTTTGAAAAAAAAGAAGTCCATTTTTTGCTATGTTTTTTTAAAATTTTAAATCAAAACTTCCATTTTTTCTACACTTTTTTTTAAATAATGTCCTATGAAAACTGTAAGGTTTTTTCTTCCAACGGTGGTTAGTCCACACATGACCGATGTTGGAAATTCCTTTTGAGAAATGGAGAATCAAAGCAAATGAATATTTCATCGGAAATTGAGAAAGTACAAAATCACGTACAAATTTGTACGTATTTTTGATTGCCTTCAAATACCACTTCCTCATATGCATATTTTTTTTTTTTACGTCCGGGGCTCTATTTTAAGTGTATATGCTGCAAACATCTGTTAACAGGGCAATCCATGAAAAAAAAAAAAAAATTACCTGCACTAGTATCTAATTGCACACAAAGGGCACTGACAGTGGAGGCAGCAGCAGCACTCCATTCCCATCTGCAGTGACTGCAGTTAGATACTTGTGCAGGTAAAAGTTTTTTTTCATGGATTGTCACGTAAACAAATGTCTGCAGTATATACAGAATAAAAATAGAGCCCTGGACATACAAAAAAATATGCATATGAGGAAGTGGTAACAATATCACATGAAAGGTAACCTGGGGTCTCTCAGACCCGACCAGTTTACTATCTATCTGTCTATTGGCCGACGCCTTAATCCCATGGCCACAATCAAATCGCCTCCACGTCACCCTGTCCCCCGCCATTTCACTGCCCTGCTCCTAATTCACACCCCCCTCTCTCATATACCTCTCCACTCGATCCCTTCATCTCATCCTTGGCCTTGCACTCCCTCTCTCCCCCTCCAACTCACTCACATACACTCCTCGTCAGTCTCTCACTCTCCATCCTCTCCATATGGCCAAACCACCTCAGTGTGTTTCTCCTAATACTTCCTATCACACCCACATCCACACCACAACGCTCCTTCACATCCTCATTTATCAGTCTGTCTCTCCACGTGACTCCACAGGCTCCTCTCAAATAACTCATTCCCACTGCTCTCACTCTCGACTTGTGTCCCTCCAACAACGTCCAAGCTTCACTTCCATACACGTCAGAGTTGGTATCACAATACTGTCATGTAGTAACTTTTTAACCTCCATGCTCACTTCCCTGTTTCTTATCACTGCCTTCAAGGAACCAGCAACCTTTCTTCCTTGCTGTATCTTTCAAGCACTTCACCCTCCAAACTTCCATCCTTACTCATCACACTACCCAAGTACTTAAACGTACTCACATTTTCCATTTCCTCATCATCCAACCTCACTGTACATTCACTGACTTCACCTCTCTCGAAGACCATAACTTTACTTTTCCCTAAATTCACCTTTAGATTCCGTTTCTTACACACTCTCCCAAACTCATCCACCAAGAATTGTAGCTCCCCTTCTTCTTCACTTAACAACGCAGTATCATTTGCAAACAACAGTACAGGGAGTTTCCAAACACTGCCCTCTCTCGTTAAGGCTGCTTCAACATCCACTGCCCTACCTTGTATCTCTTTTATAACCCCATCCATATACAGACTGAAGAACCATGGAGACATGACACATCCCTGTTTCAACCCAACCTTCAAATAGAAAAACTCACTCAGTTCGCTATCCAACATCCACTGTGCTACCTTGTATCTCTTTTATAACCCCATCCATATACAGATTGAATAACCATGGAGACATGACACATCCCTGTTTCAACCCAACTTTCAAATAGAAAAACTCATTCAGTTCACTATCCACACGCACTGCAGCCCTAGCACCCTCATACACACTCTTCACAGCATTCAACAACTTCCCATTTACTCCATTTATTCTTAGTACTTTCCAACATCCTTGTCTATCCACCCTGTCATATGCATTCTCCAGATCCATGAAGGCCGCATATAACTTCTTTCCCTTGTTGAGAAGCTTTTCCACTAAAGATCTAAGATGGAATATCTAATCTACACAACGTCTTCCCTTCCTAAAGCCACCCTGTTCTCCAATTAATTATTCTGTTATTTCCCTAACTCTGTCAATAAGTATCCTACCGTAAACTTTTCCTATTACACTAAGAAGACAAATGCCCCTATGATTACAACACACTTCTTTTTCCCCTTTCCCTTTGTACGAGGGAATAATTACACCTGATTTCCAATCATCCGGGACTTTACCTTCCTCCCATGCCAATCTCCACATCCTCCACATCCATTCTACTACTATCCCCCATGCTTTAGCATTTCACCACACACTCCATCAATTCCTGGGCCTTTCCCCATTTCGACTTTCTTCAGTGCTTCCACAACTTCCATTCTACTGATTCCTTCCTGTCTTCCCACCTCCCTCCATCTCCCAGCCATTCCCCAGCGACCTATACTCGCATTACTTTCATTCTCTATGTTCAATAGTTCATTAAAGTGTTCTCTCCATCTGCTCACTTTTCCTCCCTTCTCATCTAGTAATCTATCATTTTTATCTTTCACTCCCCTACTACCTTCATTGCCACCCTGTCTGACTCTCTTTATCTCTTTCCACAACATTTTCTTACATTCCCCACACTTTACACTCAAATTCCTTCTAATTTCCTCGTCCACTCTCTTCTTACTCTCTCTTAATAATCTTTTCGCCTGTTACGTGTTAGGTAATCAGGAGTCTGGCAAACCCCAATGGCCCTATAGGGCCAATTAGAGCCATGAAGTTAATCAAGAGGCAGGAGGGTACCGGGAAGCACAAGTTTTTTGGATTAAAAAAAAAAAAAAATGAACCAGATACAAAAAACACCTCTGGTGTCTGTCAGACCCCACATTACCTATCTAGGGCTAGAGTGTCTTGCTTTCCACAGTCGAAGTTACTCTGCTTTGGAGATATTTTTCTAAATAGACGAATGTCATACGTTTTCATGAACTCTTTCAATATAGAATGTCCTTACAAAATAAAACTAAACAGTATGGAGGTAGGAAGAGTAACTAAACCATACCAGGGAAGAGAACGATTCATCCTTTGAATACTCCACATCCTGTGAAGTTCTTTTTGATAATGTAGATATATCTTTTTTTTTAGGAAACCCAGAAGACTGGCATTCCAAGACTGTACGAGATAGAGACTTCAAATTTTCAAGAGTAATGTATCTTGGTTGCAGGCTCTTTGGCACTTTGTTTTTTCCTAGCACAGGCGCTGCATTAGCGCCCTCTATGTTATTTTTTTTCTAAATGTTTGCTCTCGTGAGCAGCAAAAACCACTTAATTGATTACTTTTGTTTCAGTATGTAGTCGTCAACATATACTAGTGCACCTGGGTATTGATACTGAGATTCAGCAAATACTTTTTGAGATGTTGAGTAAAATAATAATGGCTGCCTCATGCCTGAATGTGCAAAATCGGAAAGAATATGGCCGACTTTGACCAAACTCTTTGGAAATGTAGTGGATCATGAATGAACATGATTTGCATAGTTATGAATGACCTTGACCTCGATTTCAAGGTCACAGGTCAAAATTAATAAAAGATATTGAGTCATACCAAAAGTCCCTTAATATTAGGTTTGCAGTGATAAAGGTATTTTCATGTGGAATGTGGATTTTTTTTTTAATATTACTTAAGCAATTCCAGAATTCTAGTTAATGATCATCATCATCATCATAATTATTATTATTATTTTTATTATTATTATTATTATTATTATTTGTGAAAAATGTGTAATAGGTCTGGTAACAAATCGGGGCCCTCTTTCTGGGCACCAAAATTTGAAAAATGTTTAGTGTATACAAGTCGGTATCCCTGTCGGGGCACCGCTATGTAATGAATTTCTGGTATTTCCTAATAAACAACTCGTAGGTCGTTACTCTTCTCTAAAGTTGTCCTTAAGTAAATTCAAACATGTCTCATACAGTTAGGTGAAACGTAACTTAACCTTAACTCACCTACAATAACTATTTCTCTTCTATCTCATAGCTAATCCCCCCTTGAATTGGCCAATTCTTAAAGGTTACTTAGCTAGTGAAGACGGAGTGATCGATATCCGATGACGATGGGCTACTTAGTGTAATTGCTTGAGCAATCAAGCGTCCTTTAGGTGCTTATGTACAAATGTGCTAGCTTGAGTAAGACTAGGAGCAGATTGTTAACTCCTCAAGGTCTGGGAGCAGAGTGAATGAACGCGGCAATCTCTACCTCCCTCATAGAATGGTAGGTTGCCAACTATTAATTAATTACAGTACTAAATACAGTTAGATTACATCTTGATATGTACAGGGCGAATCTAACAAATTAATCTTAGTTTTACTTAAACTAAAGTTAAACCAAGTATTCCCTTAAACTGTGTAAATATCTTAATTCCACATCTGCTTAACATGAGAATCTTTCCCTACTCGCCACGTCATCTAACGCGCAGACGCAGTTTAGGTCAGTGGAATTTCCATATAATTACATGTATTTACAATGTATAGTTGTCCACGATGGTTAAACGCAGTAGCATTTAATTTATCAATAAGAAGAATTATGAAAGAGAATGTAATTCCTGGATTATTAAAACCGCTTGAACAATTAACAACGGTCTCAAGTTTTCCTCTGCCTTTAACCAGGGATAACTATGATAAAAGTAGAGAGCGCAACTGCTCTGGGGGAAAATAGTCTCGCTAGTGTCATCTTGATAAGTCAAGGGTCTATTATTAATCCTGGTTTCAATTTCAGTTATTACTGTTCTTAAATCTTCTCTCGTGATCTTAGTTCTATGTAATGTTTTCCTCAAGCAGTTCTTGACAATACCAATCATTCTTTCGGTAATTCCATTTTGTCATGGAGCTCTTGGAGCTGTGAACTGCCAAATACAATTTCGGATTTCCAGCGCCGACTTAACCTTTGGGTCGTTCATTATATTCAACAGTAAAGGTGCTGTTCCAACGAAATTAGTTCCGTTGTCGCTTATTAACTTGCCAGGACAAGACCTTCTAGCGGGAAATCTGTGAAAGACATTGAGGAATGTCTCCGAACTTAGGTCTTCCGCTAATTCTAGATGGACTGCCCTTGTGTAGGCACAAGTAAATAAACAAATGTAAACTTTATGGGGAGTTTCCTCACCCGTAACAGTTATAGCCCCTGTGTAGTCCACTCCTGTTATATGGAAAGGCCGACTTATGCTCACCCTTTCCTTCGGTAGGGCTGGTGGTCCTGGGTAGTTATAAGGTCGCTGCTCATACCTCCTACAAATGATGCAGTTTTTGAGATATTTTTTAATAGCCTGTCTACCCTTAGGAATCCAGTACCTTTCCAGAATTTGGGCTAAGGTCAGTGGTACTCCTACATGGAGAGTGGAATCATGAGCTTCTTTTATAATAAGTTGTACAAAGCATCTGCTCTTGTGTAATAAAATGGGATGTTTGGTTTGGATGGGCAAGTCAGCCTTTACCAATCGGCCTCGACATCTTATTAGACCCTTTCCGTCTAAGAAAAAGCCTAAATTCTTCATCAGCTTATTCCCTTTTCCTGTGTCTTGGCCTAAAAGTTTATATATTTCCCAATAAGAATTTCTTTGTACTCTTTTCAGACAGTGTTCTAGGGGATCTAATTTCTTAAACCCCACCTTCTTATTCAAAAATTCAACAACCAATTTAGTAGTATTCAGAAGTTGTCTTATTTACGAGAATCGTCTGATGTCAATTACTTCTGGCTCAGGTACTACAGGATCCAAGTTCACTACACTAAGCTCGGCAATACTGTACTGTTTCTGTTCAGGCCAGTCCTTAGTGAGTAACCATTTAGGACCATTAAACTACAAATTATCTTTGATCAGTCTCCTTACGGTCGAACCTCTCGAGAGCAGATCAGCTGGATTTTGTTTGGAGGACACATGCATGAATGTAAATTTGGAAGACAGCTCTTTAATAGTCTTCACTCTGTTACGGACGAAAGGAATATTACTATCTTCCTTTCCTATCCAGTAAAGACAAATCTCACTGTCAGTCCATATGTAAATATCCTTAAACTGAGTATCACGAGTAGTGGTTATATACCTGGCCAATTTAGTTCCTACTTCTATGGAAGCCAATTCCATTTGAGGCAGGGTTCTTCCTTTAATTGGCGCAATTCTGGCCTTGGACATAAAAATCTTACTATCCTCTCCTGTTGCGCAATAAGCTACTGCTCCATAGGCCCTTTGAGAAGCATCACAAAATATGTGTAAGTGCGACTTCTCATTACTGTTTATTTTCCTGAGAATACATATGCTTGATGTGGTTTCAAACTCCTTTCTAATCTGTTCCCATTGTTCCACATATGTCTCACCCAATTCAGTGTCCCAGTCTAACTTTTCTCGCCAAGCCTCCTGTACTAAACATTTGCCCCTAATAACTATAGGACTGACCAACCCTAATGGGTCAAATAGCTTGGAAACCTGACTTAACAAGGACCTCTTGGTGAGAGTTACATCAGAGAACTTAATTGGTTTCAGACTTATTATATCAGCTGTTGTATCCCAGTTAAGACCTAACACGGTTTGAATTTTGGGAATGTCAGAATCTGGATAGTCCTCTTGTATTTTATTCCTCAAAAACGGTGAATTTGTATTCAAGCTTTGTAATGGCAAATTTTCCTTCCCACATTCGGAATTGGCTACTTCATAAGCCTTCAAAGCTTCCGACTCTGTATCAGCAACACCTTGCAAATTATCCATGTAAAAAGCTTGCCCTTTTTTTCGGGGCATTTAGCATTTTCAAAATGATGCTTTTAAAGTGTTGCAAAGTAGGAAAGGACTAGCACAAGAGCCAAAGAGCACCGATCGGAAACAGTAAGTATATATTCAAGGGACTATTCTCATTTTGAGAATCATGAGGCCAGAGGAATTTTGTAAATTTCCTATCATCCTCTCTCGGTCCTATTCTGTGAAAAGCCTTACTAATGTCTGCTGTGTAAGCGTAAGGTTTCTCTCTAAATCTTAGTAACACATTCCCTAACTTTTCTGTTAGTGTAGGTCCAGAGTATAGGCAATCGTTCAAGCTAGCTGATCCCTTGGACGCTTTACTACTACAGTTGAATACTATCCTTATGGGAGTAGTTACTGAATCCTTGCTTACAGCATGATGTGGTAAGTAGTGTCCTTCTTTGTGGTTAACAGGGTATTCTACCTCTTCTATAAATTTTTTCTTCAATTGATCCCTTATAGTATTATCATATAGGGTCAGATGTTCTGGTTTATCTCTCAACTTTCTTAGAAGAGAATTTAACTGAGCTTTAGCTGCTTGGTAATTTGTTGGTAACTCTGAATGGTTTAGTTTCCATGGTAATCCTACCCAATACTGTCCATCCTTAAATTTCACGGACTGATTATACAAGTTCAATGTTATTTTATCTTCAGGGGTTGGTTCCTCAGAGTGTATACCTACACTGTCTAGGTCCCACAATTTGTGTACAGGTTCAATATTTTCATCCAACAAGTCATTTATCTGAGTAGGTTCTAATTCTGCACCTATTCTAGCTACCACCAATGACTGTGTGGGGATAACAAAGACTGAGTCTACTAGTTTGGCCTCTCCTTTAACTTGTTTTGGAAAAGGCAACTGACCCATAATAAGGTTACCTCATGGACTCTTGAACAACTGTACCTTATTCCTTTTGAAAGTCCTATGTAGGAATCGTCCACAATAATCAGAACCAATTATCATTTTTATGGGACCCACAGTATCTGATTCCACATTCCGTTCAGCCAACTTTATCCCTGCGCTTTGTAGATGATCAGAGGTTTCCTTCAATCCCTTTATGTATATACTTGTCTCCATATTATCAAGCACAGCTGCTGTTATACGGCATTTATATCTGCCTAATTGTATTACAGGTTTAACTAAATCAAAAGACTGAGCTTTCTTAGTTGTTAAGAATCCTGTAATGGCTAGATTTACCTTGCCGATAACTGGTAACTTTAATTTCTTCACAATGTCTGCAGAAATGAAGGTTTTCTGAGCACCCGTATCAAACAGGGTACATACTAAAAGGTTTCTATTCTCAAACAATACTTTCACATCGGCTGTGGGTACTGCAGCTGGCATTACTAATGGAACATTCCCTTTTGCAATTGTCATATTGACGCTTGCAGGTTTAGGAACCTCAATTTTCATCCCAGGGCATAAAGCACTATGATGATCTTTTTTGCATTTAAAACAAAGATTTAATTTAGTCTTACAGTCCGTGCCAGTATGTTTGGAGTTCATACAGATTATACAACACCCCGGTTCCCGAAGTTTTCCTTCTCTAGAAGCATAATCAGGATGCTGTTGACAAGATGCACTGGAATGATGCTCACCACAAAAGACACAAACTTTCCTGTCTTTTACCATGGAAGGTTTTACTTCCCTAATATCCTCAGCATGTCTAGTCTTTGGCTTTAATACTTTATCCTCAATCTTCAAGGAGCTAAGGAAAGTACCTATCTCTTTTTTAGGCACATACATAGTCTTCTGTGACTTAACTTTCCCAATCAGGTGGTTAATGGGTTTTTTCTTTACTTCAGTCTTCTGTTTGACCTCAGTAGTGTTTAATGTTCCTTGCAAATGTTTACAGAGTTGCATCAAGTCTTCCTCAATCACTTCACAGGAGAAATTATCCTTCTGGTACCTACAATACAAAGCATCCTTGGTTTTCGGTGGTAGCTTTAAGGACACAGTTCTTGAAAGCACCCAATCTGATGTCTTAATATCTTCGGAAGTACCTAAAGCCTTTAAATTACAACTTATTGCAATTCAAAATTTTTGCAAGGAATCAAAATCGTGCCTAGGCGTGGGTAATTCTATTGGAGCCTTCAGCAATTGAGTCATAACTTGCTCCCTGTCTTCGTAGTTTTGTCTAAGGACGGTCAAAGCCACCTCATAATTATTTTCTTCTTCTGGTAATTCTTTTATCAGTTGATATGGTGTTCCTTTGACCTGTCCTAACAGATACGTAAGTTTGCTGACATTAGGGAGATCTGTTCTATCGTGTACCAAATATTTGAACTAGTCCTAAAAAGATTTCCAGTTCTGCTCCCCATGAAACTCCGGAAGCGTTATTTGTGGTAACACAGCTCTACTCTGCTGTGCCACAACTTGTGTTTCCGCGGCAGTGTCAGCTAATTTTGACTCTAGTGTCTTTACTACAGTTAAGTATTCTTCTAATTTGTCTTCAAACTTCGTAGTTTCTGACTCTAAGAGTTCCTTATTCTCAGCCGTTACTATAGCTGTTTCTAAATTTAAGTAACTCTCTTCTTACTCATTCCATCGATCTTTCAGGATATTTAGGAGACTTATTTATTTTCTCCTTGGACAGAGGTATTTGGTCCAACGACTGGTTACAATCATTTATGGCTCTAGTTACCCATCCTGCCTTACTACTAGAAGATCTTTGCAATAAAGAAACAGACATGTTGACGGAGTTCTAATTTAATAATTTAATTATGAATTCCAACCACAAATTTACCTCAACTTAGTAATGATCTGATTATTTTAAATTTTGTAGAGGGTAGGGATTAGGTCCTCATTGTGCAAATTATCCCCCTCCCAATTTCGAAATATTCATTACAGCTCAGCTAATTATTCATTTAATTTTGAGGAGTGTAGGGATTAGGTCTTTAATTTCAACCTATCCCCCAGGGTTATTAAACCTCTAGGGTTCTATTTCATCCCCACACTCAATTGCCAAAACACCCATATTCCCCGAGCTCAGAATTAATTACCTCAATACTCCATAGGCCTACTCATTGCTTGTACAGCATAGAACTCTCTTATGTTCTGCATAATTTATAAATTTCTGCAGAACCGCTTCCCTACCATGACGGTTCC
This sequence comes from Coenobita brevimanus, assembly GCF_032717465.1. Lineage (NCBI taxonomy): Eukaryota > Metazoa > Arthropoda > Malacostraca > Decapoda > Coenobitidae > Coenobita > Coenobita brevimanus. The sequence continues at coordinate 31,841,605 of NC_136993.1, forward strand.
AATGTATACCATCAGCTTTCAACATTGCTTGGAAGGGTTTGGCATTAAAATGTATGAAATCCCTTCCCTTCCTGATCCGTTACAGCTTTCGGTTTACAGCTCTGCTAATTAATATATATGTTCCATAACAAACTGGAGAGCCATATGGCAGGTTCCTTGGCTCGAGGAGAGTTATGGCTACTGAGGATTTACAAGAGCCCTCTATGGCTCCTACCACTGCTAAAATATTCTCCACTACTTCATTGACCTCCAAATCCTCATGGATATCATTTCCTCCAAGGAACAGGAGTGTACGGTCATGTTCCCAGTCTAGTACGGCATTCAGCCTTTCATCTTCAGAGAAAGAGATTGCCTTTCCTCCCGGCGCTCTATAGACACGTACGTCCACGTCTTCCACTTCAACCGAACGTGGTAGTAAACTGTGCCCCACAAAAGCAACTTTAAACACATTCAGCACCTCGGCACACATCGGCTCTCCTCACTCGGTCGGGGCACCAAAAATGTGAAAAATGTCTAATAGGTCTGGTAACAAATCGGGGCCCTCTTTCTGGGCACCAAAATTTGAAAAATGTTTAGTGTATACAAGTCGGTATCCCTGTCGGGGCACCGCTATGTAATGAATTTCTGGTATTTCCTAATAAACAACTCGTAGGTCGTTACTCTTCTCTAAAGTTGTCCTTAAGTAAATTCAAACATGTCTCATACAGTTAGGTGAAACGTAACTTAACCTTAACTCACCTACAATAACTATTTCTCTTCTATCTCATAGCTAATCCCCCCTTGAATTGGCCAATTCTTAAAGGTTACTTAGCTAGTGAAGAGGGAGTGATCGATATCCGATGACGATGGGCTACTTAGTGTAATTGCTTGAGCAATCAAGCGTCCTTTAGGTGCTTATGTACAAATGTGCTAGCTTGAGTAAGACTAGGAGCAGATTGTTAACTCCACAAGGTCTGGGAGCAGAGTGAATGAACACGGCAATCTCTACCTTCCTCATAGAATGGTAGGTTGCCAAATAATAATTAATTACAGTACTAAATACAGTTAGATTACATCTTGATATGTACAGGGCGTATCTAACAAATTAATCTTAGTTTTACTTAAACTAAAGTTAAACCAAGTATTCCCTTAAACTGTGTAAATATCTTAATTCCACATCTGCTTAACATGAGAATCTTTCCCTACTCGCCACGTCATCTAATGCGCAGACGCAGTTTACGTCAGTGGAAAATTCCATATAATTACATGTATATACAATGTATAGTTGTCCACGAGGGTTAAACGCAGTAGCATTTAATTTATCAATAAGAAGATTTATGAAAGAGAATGTAATTTCTGGATTATTAAAATCGCTTGAACAATTAACAACGGTCTCAAGTTTTCCTCTGCCTTTAACCAGGGATAACTATGATAAAAGTAGAGAGCGCAACTACTCTGGGGGAAAATATTTCCCACATTATTATTATTATTATTATTATTATTATTATTACTATTATTATTGTTATTATGAGGGAATGTTGCCTACCTTGCATTATTTTACAGATACAGTATTCTCGTGACAAATGCTCAGACGAAGTTGAATCCATTATGCCACCTCTCTACACCTTTCCTCGTGCTATTCGGCCATCTGCCAGCGATAATGACTGGATTGTCACACTGCCATATTGTAGACTTTTTGCCTATCAGAATTTATTTTATCCCTGACCTTCTCCTTGGGACTCAATTCCCCACATTAGTCTTCTCACCCCCTCCAAACTCCATCCTACAGCAGTTGAAGTACAGTGGTTACAGAATATTTTTTTTAGTGGAAGAAACCTTCAATATGGTGTACGTTTTTTATTTATTTTTTTCCTTCCTTTGTAAAGCCATTATTTGTTATTATTTATAGTATGCTGCACATCCCCCATCATATTTGTCCACCTCCAATACCTTTCGACCTAAAGACCTTTAATTTTTCGCTTTCTTCAATACAAGGGGTCTTTCCCAAGCTTAATTGCACTGTTTGGCTATAGATTAATAAAAGAAAAATGTCACCGTAGCTAAGGGACTAAGCCTTATGTTCCGGTACAGTTAGGCAGGTTAGCTATAAAGCCTTGAATGTACGTAGGGAATGTTTTAACCCATACTTCCTGATGGCCTATTGTGCATTTCATAATTTCTGCCCCTCTGTAATGTTAATCTGGTTCAGTGAGCTGTCTCCCATGGAAGGGGTTAAAGACACTTTCTAACCACCCTATTTCGACGTCTCAACAAAATTTTGTCTGGATAGGGCAAGAATGTAAAAAAACAAGTCTAACTGAACTGGCTCAATAGTGCTATTCTCTGATTACTTCTCCGTTTGATTTTGTATTCTAAAGACGTTTATATTCTGCCCCCCCCCCCTTTTTAACGAGCGGGTTCTATATAGCTTTCCTTAGTCTGTTCCCTAATAGTGAATTTTTGTAGTTCGAAAGGTAATATAGTTTGATGGTAACGTAAATGCATTAGCACATTGACTTCGGTGACGTTAAGTCATTGGTATACTCGGGCTACCTTTGACAAGCTATATTTAACTTTCATTGGATCTCTAAAGCGTCTTTGAAGGCTATTTCTAACAATTCTGATTCGAAAAGCCTCACTTAATTTAGAGATAGTAGGAATAATTTCGTCATCAGCTAGAAGGACTTAAGAGGTTATTCCAGGCTATTCACTAAAACACACGTTGACTGTGAAGAAGTCAAGGTTGTCATATCCTACAAAATTCCGACATTCCTCGATCCTCAGGACTTGTGAATTTAGCCATATAATTACAGTACTCTCTGTTCAGTTCAGCTAAGCATAAATTGCCATAACAGCATCCTCAGTGTTGCACTTTAACACAAGATTGGCAAGAGAATATGGTGTTAGTCACGAGGACCGGTGGAAAGAATGAAGAGCCGTAGCATTTTCTTTTTTTTTTTTCTACTAAGAATCGGCAAATAAGCTGTAAAAGGACGAAAATCTTCACCAGTTATGATGAATAATGTATGGATGTTTACAAGTATTACCCCAGTGTTTTTCAGGAGGTATGTATGTACCAATATATACGTACTGTATTGGCCTCACACACACCACAAAGCCAGTCAGGAGACAGGACGTGTGTGCTGGGCATTCCCCAGGTCCTGTCCTCCCCACTTACTCTTTTTTAATCAGCCCATACACCACTGACCGGGCTAATGTATGGCCCGGCCTGCACTATATGTGCAGGGAATCTTTCAACGAACCAACGAACGGACGAACGGCCTACCTAAGCATGATATGGGTGCTCGACTCTATGCATGTTAAAATAATTGTGCTGGTCCTGAAACGCAACTGATCCGTAGGACCGAAAAATACCACTCTCTCTCGCTTTAAATATATGTCGTATGCGGGTATATCCTCTTCAGCTCTAGGACGTCCTGTTCTAATTTTATGACTGCTATTTCCAGTTCTTTTTCTTCAGCTGAAGAGACACTTCTCCAACTGAACGGTTTGGATAAAGACTTAATTGGCCTTCTTAATTCTATGATAAACTTTTGTATGTGATTACTGGCTACCTTCAAAGGCTTTTGCTCAGCTTACAAGAAATTTTTAAACTGAACAGCTTGGATATATCTATAATTAACCCGTTTAATACATATCATTCGAAGCTGATCCGCGTCATCTGCTGTTCATACGAATAAAATTTTGAAAACGTTATTGCAGTGAAAGAGTTAACCCTGTTACTACTAGACTGAAAAAAAAAAAAACGAAAAATTTGACCTGGCAGAAAAAAATTGCCGTTTTATAGGAAAGGTGGCATTATTAAACCCCTGATTCCATTATTTATTTATTTATTTATTTATTATTTAACTTTAATCGCGTCACCACCATAACTTTTATTCAGCGTCAGTGATTCTGTTATGGTGGTGGGTTAATGAGTCCTTTAAATAGCCTCTTTAGTATGAAAAGTTTGTCGTAAACAGAATGCAACAAACGTCTGGTTGTACCGAGAATGAAATGTAAATTATAGCACCGTATGGAATAGCTTAATTTCATCACTCCGAGAATAATTTATCCATTTTATTCTGGCTATTCCCGTTCAAATTTATTCACCTTAAAACTGGAAAAGACTATCGTTCCTTCATATTCAGTTATTACTCGCTGGCAAAACTTCAAAGAACTTTACCTCTGTCGTGGGGTAAAAAGTCTGTTGAGCATAATGATGAAGATGATAATGATGATGGAGAGACTGCTCTAACTTGAAGTTACATTCAGCTTTTATTTAATTTGTTTTGTAAGAGTTCAACAAAATCGTCAGGAGACTGCAAAATTTAATTGATTACTTATGTCAATGGACTGGTCGCTTTACATGACGAATATACGACCCATTGACTTTGCTGTCAATTTTTACCATAGGCATATGGGTGTTGGAGTGGTGGTCGTGGCAGGGTCAGTGGGGCATGAAGACCTCCCTAAGGAATTGTGGGGGGACACCAGGGCCACCTGCCGGGCACTCATCATACACATCAATGACAACACTAATGACACCAATGCGGCCCTCAGGTAATGCCATTTATTTTCACTCCCATTACTTTGAGTGGCGAGATAACATAGATGTTGATAGACCATTACTCTAGTTTAATATAGATAGTGGAGAGGGTAAATACTATACTGTCATTTATAAAATAATATTTATTAACTGCAAAGTTGGAAGAGGAAGATAATGTTTTATAAAGAGCAGTACAGTTTGTATCAAACATGCTCATGAAATAAGGGGAATGGTACCAACTATGTATTTTCGATCACGATTCCACTACAGCTACTCTATCCATTACAGTCACCTAATCTATCTATCTATCTTTCTATCTATCTCTCTCTCTCTCTCTCTCTCTCTCTCTCTCTCTCTCTCTCTCTCTCTCTCTATATATATATATATATATATATATATATATATATATATATATATATATATATTTCTTTCATCGTATTTATTACGTATATATATTGTCCTTTGTCAAAAACTAGGACCAGATAATTACAGCCGCGTTCAGGAAGCAAGTGTTATTTTTTGTTCATCGTGTGTGTGTGCGATCTTTTTGAGCGACAGATAGAAGAGAAATTGCACGAGCAGATCCGTGACATATATTTTGCTTTCATCGATCTTCAAGTAGCATTTGACGCTGCATACTGAGAACTTTTGTCGAATGCTCTTTGAAAATTTGGAGTTCCAAACAAATTACTTGCCATCCTGAAGAACCTGCATGACATGAATGCTGGTGTGTCCATAGGTTATAGCAAATCCGAACCCTTCAACCTGGGCCTGTCCGTAAAGCAAGGATGTGTCCTGACTCCTGTCATTTTCACTATCTATCTCACTCAGTCTCCTTTTTAAGCCACCAACAAATCCTGATGATTTAATAAAAATACAACTCTAGGCGGCAACTAATTTAATCTTAGAGGCCTTCAAGCACATTCAAAGACTGAAATGGCTATTTCCTATAGCTACAGTTTGCTAATGACTGCACTGTCCTTGCACATACCCCATAAGTCCTACAACAGAGTCCCGCCATCGTCTCCAACATATACCATGCAATGGGGTTCGGACTAAATGTCAATAAAACAGAAATAATATATCAGAGAAACAATCCGGCAGGAAGTCTTGCATTTCAGATGACTGGTGAAAACGTTAAACAAGTGGAGCATTTCTCCTACCTTGGAACTGTGCTCTATAACATTGATGCAGAAGTCCTTGCATGAATTAACCACACCTCTGCCTCTTTTGGACCTCTCAGATTTAGAGTCTTTAAAAACATCAACTTGAGAATCGAGACAAAGGTATCAGCCTATATGGCAGCATGCCTCTCCACTCTCTCTTGTGGTTCTGAATCCTGGACTACTTACCAGCGTCACATCATGCAGCTTGAGTCATTTCACATTCGATGTTTACAGCGCACCATACGACACACTTGGGAGGAAAAAGTCCCTCACTCACAAATTCTCCAGAGGACAACGTCACACACCTCAGAAATCATGCTGGCTAAAAAGCAGCTGAGATGGGTCAGACATGTGTTCTGCATGCTTGAACACGGCCTTCTCCGCAAGGTTTTGTATGACCAGCTCCTTGCACCACTCCACAACCCACAGGGAAAGAAAAAGAGATATAAAAATCATATAAGGACAATTCTGAAGAAATGCAACATCCTGAAATCAACGAATCAGACATAAATCCCTCGGCAGCGAAGGAACTATTTATCTTCAAGAAATTTGAAACCTGGCCAAAGAAGAGAGTAGATTATGGATTTACAATCAAAACAAAGTTCTCCCAGCAAAACCAGGCTTGACATGCCGACTGTTTGGCACTGCAGTTCCAGGATTTGTCTGCAGAGTCACACACATTGTCACCAAAGTCATTGAGAAACACATCATCCTTGTGGGTTTAGCAGGAGTCATTGTGTGTTGTGGAAGGACAGATTTAAGTAGAGTGTGTGTGTGTGTGTGTGTGTGTGTGTGTGTGTGTGTGTGTGTGTGTGTGTGTGTGTGTGTGAAGACAGTACGTATCAAGTTTCATCAAATTGTGTTGAGAGGTAGGAGGACAGGAAAGGGGTGACTCTATTGCTTTTGAAAATCATAGCTCGAAGTTCAAGGTCAAGGGACTTCACCAAAATCTGACCCAGGAAAATTAACTAAAAAAAACATTCGTATATCTTTAATCAAACTTGTTGAAAGGGTTTACATTTTAGAGTAAGACGTGGGAGAAGAGGTTCAATTTTAAGAACATTCACTCAACGGTCAAGCTGCAGGCCATGGTGTGTGTCTGTGTGTGAACAAAGTTACTAAGAGTTTTTATCTGATTTGGAGCAAACACTCTTTGCGTGTCTATGTATGAACTAAATTACTAAGAGTTTTTTATCTGATCTGGACCAAACAGAACATAACGGTTGAGATTACAGAAAGTTAATCTATTGTTTTTGAGAACAGCACGGCAATGGTGAAGGTCATATTGTGACAAGGTCTTGACTAACAGTTCTCGTTCAATTTACAAGAAACATTGTGCAAGGTTAAAGAATATGGCCAGGATAAAGGATTTTCTTTTCGGAAATCTGTCATATGTAGAGATCATAGGGAAACGCCAAGGTGAAAGGCAAAACGTAAAATGCCAGACACGGACAACTGAAGGAGTTTTTTCCTAATTTGGACCAGGCTTGGTTGAAATAATAAGGATCAGGCAAGGCTGAAGTAGTTCTACTGAGAGGAAGTGGACATAGATCAAGGTCAGAAGGCTGAGTCAAATGTTCGGCCCTTAGACCAACTGATGGGCGTTGGTGTTGTACTCTCTTATCGCTCTGTCTAGTTATTACCATAAAGTTCAACTAGCCCTAGTGGGTGTAAACGCACTTAGGGTAAGTAATTGTACAACACATAATTTGCAAAGACATTTATGAAGTTTATCATTATATTGTAGGTTAATGATGGGTTACTAACACGGGTGTAGTACTCCATATAACTTTAGAGTGTACCGAGTCTGGTCAATATTGGAACAAAATTGTTTATGCTGACATTACCCTGTGACCTTGACCTTTAACAGAGTGTTATCAGAGTCGAATTGCGTGATTCTTTCTTAAACTGAAACCTACCCGAAATTCTAGTTTAACTGAAAAGAATTGCGTATGTGCTGATTGCCCTGCGATCGCAGCCGTTGACTGAGTGTTCTTATAACCGAATCCCTTCGTCCTTGCCTTACCCTTAAGCTTTCCACTGATTGTTTTAATTATTTAATTCTCTCTCTCACACACACAGACGTACACATACATACACAAATGCTTGTGCACATACACCAGCACAAGCATCATGTAGAACATCCCACTCCTGCTTTGCAACAACAGGCGTAAAAACTTTGTTATACGAGTTTGTTTTAAGTCTATCTATCTATCTATCTATAGCCCGACGCCCTAATCCCACAAAGGGTGGCCGCAGACAAAACGCCTCCAAGTCACTCTGTCACCCACCATTTGACTCCCCTCCCCCCAACTCACCCCCCTCTCCCTCATATACCTCTCAACTCCATCCCTCCACCTCATCCTCGGTCTACCCCTCCCTCTCCCTCCCTCCACCTCACCTACATACACCCTCTTAGTCAGTCTTTCATTCTCCATCCTCTCCACATGTCCAAACCACCTCAGTGTATTTCTCCTAATTTTTTCAACCACATCCACATCCACCCCACAACGTTCCTTCACTTCTTCATTCGTCAACCTGTCCCTCCATGTCACTCCACATGCTCCTCTCAAGTAACTCATTTCCACTGCTCTCACTCTTGACTTGTTCCCCTCTTGCAAGGTCCACGCCTCGCTTCCATACGTCAGGGTAGGGATCACAATACCATCATGCAGTGACTTCTTAACTTCCATACTCACCTCCCTATTTCTCATCACTGCTTTCAGTGTGCCAACAACCTTCCTTCCCTGCTGTACCCTTTCACGTACTTCATCCCCCAAAGTTCCATCCTTACTCATCACACTACCCAAGTACTTGAATGCACTCACATTCTCCATATCCTCACCATCCAACCTCACTGCACACTCTGTGACTTCATTCCTCTCAAACACCATAACTTTACTTTTCTTTACATTAACTTTCAGCTTCCTCCTCCTACACACTGTCCCAAATTCATTCACCAAACCTTGCAACTCCCATTCATCTTCACTCAACAATACTATATCATCAGCAAACAGCAACACCGGAAGCTTCCAAATCTCACCCTCATTCATTAGGGCCACCCCCACATCCACTGCCCTACCTTGTACCTCCTTTACGACCCCATCCATATATATATTAAACAGCCATGGAGACATTGCACACCCCTGTTTCAGTCCCACATTGAGATCAAAGAACTCACTCAGCTCACCATCCACTCGCACCGTAGCCCTAGCTCCCTCGTACATACTCTTCACAGCACTCAACAATTTCCCCTCCACTCCATATATTCTTAGTACCTTCCACATACCTTTCCTATCTATTCTGTCATAAGCTTTCTCCAAGTCCATGAAGGCAGCATACACTTTCCTTCCCTTCTCTAGATACTTCTCCACTAAACATCTTAGAACAAATATCTGATCTACACACCCTTTTCCCTTCCTAAATCCCCCTTGTTCTTCTCCAACTAGCTCCTCTGTCATATGCCTAACCCTATCAATGAGTATTCTACCATATATTTTACCAGTCACACTAAGAAGGCAAATACCCCTATGGTTACCACATACTTCTCTCTCCCCTTTTCCTTTGTACAGAGGAACAATTATACCTGATTTCCAGTCCTCTGGAACCCTTCCCTCTTCCCAAGCCAATCTACACAACTTCCATATCCACTCCACAACAATCTCACCCCCATACCTAAGCATTTCACCACACACTCCATCAATTCCTGGGGCCTTTCCCAGCTTAATCTTCTTCATCGCTTCCACTAAGTACAAGTAAGTTTTAAGTACAAGTAAGTTTTAAGTACAAGGAATTATATGACTATGCACCACTGAACTCCAAACTTATCGTGATGAGGCTGGAAAATTTGCAGAGCACCCCTCTAAAAATTTCTCCTGTGATTTTCTGAAGAACCATTGCTACTCGTAAGCATGAGTGTGACGAGTAAGCTAATCCCGTGGCCGGTGGTATACAAACTCTGGCTGCACACATGGCGGATGAAATTGAAGATGCATTGTCCTCTGGGAACTCATCCACCAAACCAGCCACCATCCTCCCCTCACAGCCACCAACCCTTGCACCCACTTACTCACACACGCACACACTTATCATTTCACCATCTCACCCACCCACTAACAAACTGCCACCAACAGAATGGCCACACATGTTTCTACTGAGAGAGAGAGAGAGAGAGAGAGAGAGAGAGAGAGAGAGAGAGAGATTAGGGTGCTGCACATTGCATTATTACAATTTCTGTGGGATCACGTCCAAGTAAATGAATTAATAAGAAGATCAATGCTAAAACAAATGAGCCCACTGTCACCGACGCTGTCATATCCACTGGTAATAAATGGGCAAGAATTACATTAGCCATGGCTGCCATATCTGATCTATACTTGGCTAAATGTGCATTACAATATAAACTACCACAAAGTAGGTTTACATATGTTCGTCAGTAACACATTGTTATATATAATACAAGTGTTGACGTCTATGTGTATTATGCAGCTGTATGTATCCATAACATTGCCTTCATATTTGCAAGGTCACTAAACTCATGACACCAATTCCAAATTTTGATTCTACCCTTCTCCAGTTTATGGATTATCGGTGTCCAGGCTGTGACTTATCGATGTCAGATAAGATAAATGGCATAATTGGCCGCTTTGATCCCTACCGTCCCATGACTTATTTCAAATTTTATTCTTGCCACATCAGACGATTTATTTTGCTTACGAGAGATTTTTCTAACTGCAGTGAGTACATACAGTCGTTCTCTAGGAGGGGAGATCTAGAATTAAAGAAAGCTTCGTCCTCTGCTGAAGTGTTACAAACACACTTTATACAGGTTGATGGAGAGTAGTGAAATGTGGAAGGTTTCAAGGACACAGGTGGTGGTGGTGGGTGGGCCTGCTGGAGTGGAGGTGGTCCTGTTCCATCACAGTCTACGTAACACCATCCACGCCATATACCTCGCCATCTTAGCCTCAACTCCTGCATTCAGCCTCTCTGATCATGTTGGTAAGAGAAATACTGTATAGATGTGAACGAAAACATGGCTAGCCTTCTTCGCAATAGATATGGAACACTTTACACAATAATACAGTAAATGAGAGGACTCCCAAAATTCTAACACTAGCGTTTAGAAAAAGACTGCTCGTTGTATAATATTTATAACTGTGACGGGTACCAGTTCATATGTCAGCACTCGTACATCCAGGGATATAAGTCCTAATATACCCTTGTATCTACTTAACATTTCCCGTCCTCCATATCAATCACTAAAAGAGAATCCACCATATGCAGAACAGCACACATGCTTTTATCAGTGTAGTAATATTAACTTGTACAGGGAAATAAGTAGAAGTATTGGGGTAGGTGGTGGTGACCATCATCCACTCACTTGATGTAGTGCTGCTTACTTCTTCCTTAGCCTTTATCATTCTTTTTCTGTCCCTGCCCTCCTCTCTTCCTATTTCTTCCATCTTTCCTGTCACTACTTATTGCTTTTCTTTCCTTTACAGGTGGCTTTACATGAGTCACAAGCCAAATCGTTTCCTGTAAGCAAAGAAACCATTTACAACGCTGGGTGGTAACCATATAACCAAACCATACGTACTCCTTACGTGTCAAGTGGGTTGGTGGAGGGTTAGTGCCCCTCCCTGTAAAACAAATAACTCAGAGTCAAATGGCCACCCCATACGGGATTATGGCGTCTGGCAGTATAATGATTGGGTGTTAAATAACTGATGAACTGAAATAAAAAACTGGCGGCGTAACTTCCAGGGTTATACGCCGCAGGTTAACAAGGAACAAGATGACAACAAGGAATAAAAACAAACAAGAAGATACAACAAATTAAAAAGAAAATAAACACACTCGCAGCCCACTAATAAAATACTAATAACGCTTAAAAACTAAACACCAAAAACAAGAAAAAAACAGTGAACATTATATCCTCAAAGAATTCCAGCTGCCTCCACAAAAGAGGGCGTGTCCCCTGCCAGACAACAGGCATCCTTCCCAAGCACCGACGAAAGGCGGTACGACCCACCATCCGCCTGGTACCCAGAGAGGAGCCGACGCCGTCAATCCTCAAGGGGGCACACCACCAGCAAGTGCTGAACAGTCAAGGTGACCAAGCAATCCAAAGGGTGGGCACCAGCATCCACCAACAAACTCGAAACCATGGATGATCTGAATGCCCCAGTAGCCAGACGAATACCAACATGATGCACCGAATTTAACATTCAGAGACAGGCACTTGTATCAGAAGAGTAGACCTCAAATTCATACTCATGCTTAGAAATACTTCATCTATGCAAGAAGTGAAGGGTCTGACAATGTCGTAAAAATACCCCCGCTAATACCAATACACCAGTCCTGTATGAGACAGCCCTAGCATGTATTCAGTATGGACGGTGGGTGTTAGCGCCGAAGTGGTGACATGTAGAGGTGTATGGTATGTAGGAAGACTACTGGGCCTTAGGAGCAGGCTGTGAAGCCTTTGCCCAGAGTCGGACACATAAAAAAAAAAAAAAAAAAAATCAGCACCTCAAGAGGTGTGATCCATAACCCTCTGGAGACTCAGAGCCTTAATACAAGCCGCCTTAACAGATAAAAATTAGGAACCCAGATCAACAGTCTATAAAATACAGGATCGAGAAACTGAGTTTCTTCCACACCGGAGATTCTGCGATCTTAGGGATACAGTTCTGGGTCCGGGTGAACCATGTGAAGATGACCCACAGTCTCTGTACAAGAAAGACGGAAACCATGAGACTCGACTCACTGGAAACCCTATTAAGAGTCAGCTGCAACTTCCTCTCAGTCAGAGACATCTGAGATACAGTGACAGATACTGACAGGTCATCGACATACAGAGTGCCACGCACACCAACCGGGAATACATTTCTTACACTGAAATTTAGCAAATATGTAAAAAATTATGTAAAGTTTACCACACCTTCGATATCCGAAATACAACTGAGGATGCAGAAGGTTGGCTGCATAGCAGAAGCTTCTCTAGACTCCTCCACAAATCTAATAGATTAGAGGAGAAAGAGTTTACTCGAAGAGTACTAATCATAATTACCAGCAAGAATGTAGTAGAAAATCAATGACTGTCTCTTCGCAACATGATGCATGAACATTTCATGAGTAATGGTGCACATTGAAGGTCATCAAGCAAGAAGCACCTGCCATTAAATGCATTTTTACATGCTAGTATTTTACATAACAGTAATCGTAAGAAATTTATGACCTGGGAGAAGAAACAATGAGAAAAAGATTTACCTGGATAAACATGCTTAGAATTGTACAGTAAATGAAAAATGTAAAAGGTGAAGAAGACAAATAAAACAACAGACCGTCATCAGTAACCTTACTCAGGTGTAGGACTAACGACTTAGTTTAAACGATAAAAATAGATTTATAGAAGAAAAACCCGACTGTGCATGGTGATAAGACAAGTTAGAAAACTTGAATAATTTCATACTCTGGTGCGCAGGTTATAGCTTGCAAAGAAGGATATCATCATTACAGCAACCTTACATTAAGATTTTTCGAAAAGATAACAGGCACGCTACTTGTCATACACTAAACTCCTTCAGTAATCATTTACATGTTTCACACTCATCTTTAATAAGCACGATAAATGACTGCTATTTACCTAGATAGGAAGCGTGAGAACCTACACTCCCTCAGTAGTCGTTTACATATTTCACATTCATCTTTAACGAGCACAATATATGACTGCTATTTATCTAGCTAGTTAACGTGAGAACAGTAGCAGTAGGGAGTGCGGAGATATGTCCAGAGAGAGTTAGTACAATGTGACACTGTATCCTTTTGTGCCCCAATTCCCTCCCAGACTGAAGGAAACTTCCACACACTGAGGTTCCAAAACACAGATAAACGTTTTCTACTCTACAATTATTAACATAGTACATGACAGTTAAATTAATTTAGCAACACAAATGGAAACAAGTCACTCAATACTTGGAGATTTAATGCAATTACATATACTTACAAACCCTTAATGTATCATAATGGCTTACTTATGAATATATATCTACCTGAGTTCTTACTCATTACAAGAATAACCACTGTAATTGTCCCCACGACCAGGGACTAGCATTAATTATTGCTAGATATCGAGCAGAAGTTAACTGGAGTTTTTGATTTATGCGTTGGCATGTGAAATTCCGTTGTCTTGTACACTCACAATCTCTCCATCTTAGCTACTTCCACTAAACAGATTCCTTGAGCTATCCATGGTCGCGTGAATGTCTGCACCTCTCAGCAGAATAGTCGTGTCCGAAGACACTCCCAAATCAGCCACATCTGCCAGCCACCTAAACCTGTGCCCTGCTGTTCACCCTTATGCTTCTGATTATATCTAATTCCTTGAGCACTGTCTTGCTCCTCACTCGAACTGTCTACTTCCACCAGAATCACTAATATTAAAATTAATGATTCTTTTAGGGGTACCTTCTCGTGACCCCACACTAAAATTAATTATTCACTTGAGCAGTACACTTTCATAACACCTGCTTGTTGACTCCATGCTCCACAAAGGTTCCTTGGTATTATGCAAGAGTCAGCCCTGCTTTAAAAGATTTGAAGAACCGTCGCATATTTCACTGTCATCTCCCATTTTCACTCCTTATTTCTTTCCTTTTCTGGTGCTTCGTTTTTCTCCCATCGTCTCTAAGTCATGATTCCAGTGCCTTTGTTCTAATTTCGTCACGATGCCTACTTTTAACAGCTTTTTTAGGCCACTTTCAGCTACTTGGGATACTCTGGGTGTATAGCAGTTTTTTTTCCACCCCTTCATTCTCTCCTTCTCTGCATCCTTCTTTCTCCTCACTATCGCCAGCTGATCCTAAGTCGAGATTAATGGGTGTGTCACGTAGGCTAAAGGGTCGAGGGGAAGACCGCCTCCCACGTTTTTCCGTTATATAAACTCTTGCCCTGAACATGTTGGCTTCGGGAGGGTCGGGATCAGTAACATTATCCAGTATTTGGCTCTCCTGACATTCCTTCACCTGCGTTCTCACCCCGCGTCCCATAGGTGGAACAGAGTAGTCCCGGTCCCCATTGGTAAGACCCTGTGGTGACTAGAATGTAGAGACGTCCACCCTAGACTGTGAACGCTCAAATGATGGCAGTGAGCGAGGACAGCTGCATCTGAATAACGAACACTTGTAACCTAAGTAGAAAATAAGGAGCATAACACCTGAAAAGCATACACATAAACCCTTAGAGTGTCTGGCTGGCCTAATACGTGTGGGGGCTCGGGGAGGAGATGTTTGAATTAAAGTCGCAATAATTCATCCAAATACCAGACTATCAATGAATCATTCTATGGGGAAAATCTCAGGGAGTGATTGTATTGCATGCAACCCAACACGAGAGAGTGACATGTTAACTTATAATGTATGAGGAAGTGCAGACTGTTTGGTGTCTTGGTGAGGGTGTCATATGCCGAAAATGTAATTCACTATGGCCACTACAACCGTCATCCAGGACCAAACGACCTATACCCTGAACACTCTGAATTGTCTTAGCAATAATCATTGACAGCACAAATAAGTGTAAATTGCATAGATCTATTCCTAGAGAAATACCATCTATCATTATCTCTGACAAATACAGGGGAAAAGCCTTTCATAATATATATATATTTTTTTTTAACAAGCCTGAGATGCTGTGTTCTGGTTGAGAAACGTAATGACATAAGAAAAAATCTGCTGGGCTATCTTGAACCGGAATAAGCAAGTAGAAGCACAATGAGGAAGGGGTTTTGCGAAATATCACTCTTATGAGTTTATGGTGCAAGGCAAGGTAATCAGGAAAGGCAGGAAAAAGAAGTCCTGACCTCGTCTGTGATATACTGTCTAAAATTCCCAACAATAATACATTTGGCACAGTATCAACACTCAGGCGTGCCTGCATCATACTTTGAAGACCTATGATCGGCAATGATATTTGACAAAGTTAACTGAAGATTAAGAAAAGCTGCAAAGATGTGAGATTCGCCTTCCAAATACAAGGTTGTGATTAATCTAATTAATGCACGCAAAATATATGCTGCCTTCTGCAGTTTCATAAGTGCAGCTTGCATATGAGATATATCCCTAATGGTACGAGTAATATTTAAAATCTGAGAGTGAATATTCAGTACTTGATGCTCCTTTTCAGACATATCTTACATCTGGCACAATCTGGCATAAATTTCGTTTACTTGGTTCTGAGTTGCAGTACCAAATGAAACATTAACAACAGCACCAAGATCAATCTCACTTCTGGGTCTACGACAGCTCAGCGGTTCATCTGACAACAAACACTCAACAGAGTTTTTTAAATCCTCAAATCTATTATCAAACTCATGTTGGAATGTTGATAAGTTTTCCTTCAGTGACGTTACAAGGAAACATGAGTTATCCAAGTGATCTATTTCCATCTAATAGACTCAACAAGATCTTGTGCATTAATAAGGGGTTTGTATAACTCATCTTGTGTTAACATAATAGGGACCACATAATACTTTCTTGTCAAGATAAGCTTGGAGACTGGAGAATAAATAACGCCTCTTGGAGCATGTCGCTTACTATGAGGGTAAGTGTGTCTAGTATTTCCTGATACTATGACTGCAAGTAGCAAAATCTGAAACAAAATAACTACAATGATTGAATCTCTACTCCTTGGTAGTACTGGGTCTAGTCTTCCTATCAGTGTGCCCTAACGGTCTATCCATAACTAGAGGTAAGTCTTCGACTGTCGTATGTAATCTCAGGCAAGATCTGGGAGCTAGGATTGCCTCCTTTCCCGGTGATGACCCAGCGGAATGCCTGGAACCATTGTCTGTCTCACTTCTTTTCGCAACATTTGCGGCCGTTCCTCTCACTTTTTTCTGTTGAGCACGACCTGCCCTCCTCTAAACCTTCTTTTCCTAACTGAGACTCAGCTGTCTGAGGCAAATATAGTAAACCCATCTCTGTATCCTCCTACTTTCTGTATACTCATTTCAAAGCCAAATGTGAATGTTATATATATGTACGCAACGACATATCTTGCTATAATGTTCCCAAACTTGAATCTTTTGAATTCTCTACTCTCTGGCTTCGGCTTTTCTGTCATTCTCTGACTAAATATATCTATGCTGTTTACTTAACCCCTAATTCTACTGACTTTGAAAAATTCTTCGAGTATCATACTTCCAAGATGGAACACATCCTATCCATTTCTCCCCTCTCTGAAATCTCCATTAAATTAGATTTAAATGTTCACCACCACTTTTGGCTCTCCTCTCCTTTCACTGATCCTCCTGGTGAACAAGCCTACATCTTTTCTATCCTTAATGACCTAGAGCAGGATGTTCAGCACCGTAACCGTATCCCTGACTACCTTGCAGAGTGTTCCAACATACCCGATCCATACAAATAATCCTTCTACTTCTGCTGTTAATCTTTCCTCCCTGTTGGGCTCCTCCGATCACAACCTTAACCTGTCCTATCACTCCAGTAAGGCTTATAGACCCTCCAAAGAAGTGGCGGCTGTGTCACTTTGGAGCTTGTGATTGGGAGGCCCTCAGACAGTACGTCTTAAACTTTCCCTGAAAGGATTATTGCCCCCATGGCTGGGAGTCATTTGACTGTGCCTTGTGCATTACAGAGGTTATTCCTCCAGGCATGGAAGCATTCATTCCTTTCTCATATTCTTTGACCAATGCAAAAAATACAAAAAGTGGTTTCATCATACTTGTTCTAGTGATGTCCACAAGAAGGCCCACAAAAGGTACCGGAGCCAACCCACTCCTGAATTTCATCTCTCTTATGTTTCTGCCTGGAATCGTACTGAGTCTGTTCTTCACTCTGCTAAAAATAAGTTTATTCGGACTAAATGATCTCAGCTCTCCAACTCGAATTCTTCCCACTCCTTCTGACACCTTGCCAAAAACCTTTCTGACAACTGTACCTCATCATCTTTCCTTTCTTTTTTCCACTCTGATGGCTCTGTATCTATTATTTCTACTGATAAAGCAGAAATATTGGCTCAGACTTTCTCCCCCAGTTCCACCTCAGACGATTCTGGTGCAGATCCTCCATCACTTAGCCCTCTGACTTCCTCATCGCTGACATTAAAATCTCATCAAGTAATGTATTTTCTGCCATCACTGGTCTTAATGCTAACAAGGCATATGGGCCTGATGGGGGTCCCTCCTGTTGTCCTCAAGAACTGTGCTTCTCTGCTTCCACCCTGCCTAGGTATACACTTTCGCCTTCGTCTAGCAACTTGTACCTTTCCTTCTTGCTGGAAGTCTACTTTCATTGAACCTGTCCCAAAGAAGGGTAACCTTTCCCAACCCTCTAACTATTGCCCAATTCCTTTAACAACCTTTGTCTCAGAAGTTTTCGAGCCAATTATTAACACAAAAAAATTAAAGTATCTTTCCTATCACACCCTACTTTCTGATCGTCAGCATGGGTTCCATCAGGGACGCTCCACTGTCGATCTTCTCACCTATCTTTCAGACTCCTGGTCATCCCCCTTTCGGGACTTTAGCGAAAGCTTTGCCAGTGACTTGACATCTCAAAGGCTTTCGATCGAGTCTGGCATATATCTTTAATTTCCAAACTCCCCTCTTACGGTTTCTGTCTTTCTGTCTGTGCCTTCTTCCCTAGCTTTGTTTCTGGTCCTTCTATATCTGCTGTTGTAGATGGCCACAGTTCTTCTCCAAGATCTATTATCGGTGGTGTTCCTCAGGGCTCTGTCCTATCACTAAGTCTCTTTCTCTTAAGCCATACATCTAACCCTGTCCACTTATAAACAAATGACCCTACCTTTCACCTTTCCATTAACTTACCGCAGTCTCCATCTCAGCAGTTGTTTCAATCAACAAGGGATGAAGCTATGGTATACCTAATGTCTGACTTGGCTCATATCTCTGACTGGGGTAAAAATAATCTCGTTATTTTTAATGCATCAAAAACTCAGTTCTTACTGCTAGCAACCCCGGACAAAATCCTCCAGTGGAGTACCCACTAATGTAAAATAATATCCAGCTCAATCCTGCACCATCTCTAAACATACTTGGCTTTTCATTCTCTCGGAATTTATCTTGGAAAGATCATATTACATCTCTTTGTAAAAATTGGTTCCAAGAGATTAGGTGTGCTAAGCCGACTCCATACCTTCTTTACCCTTGCACAGTTGCTGACTTTGTACACGGGTTTTATTCACCCGTGTAGAGTACAACTTTCATGTGTGGGAAGGCTTCCCACTTAAAACTCATCTCAGCAAGGTGGAGTCAAAGGCCTTTCATCTCATTATCTCTCGTACTCTTACTGGCTCCCTTCAACCTCTGTTTCTTTGTTGCACTGTTGCATCTTTATCTCTTTTCTATCATAACTACGATGGTCACTTCTCTTCACTGTCTGCTTGCATCCTTTACCACTATGATGGGCACATAGCACCCTTCTAGCAAGAAACTCTCATCCCTTTTCTGTCCAACTCTGTATTGGATGAGTTTGCCGTTACTCCCAGTCCTTCATTTATTAAACAGGTCAACTCTGGAACTGTCTCCCTATGTCTGTATTTCTTACTTCCTATGATCTCCAGTCTTTCAAATGCAGTGTATCCAGGCATCTTGAGATGAACAGATCTTGAAGTTGGCTCTCTGTTATATTGTTTTTGTTTGTTCTTGGGGTGAACGGTTTGCAAGCTCCTGGCCTTTGGTTCCTTCTTCCTAACAAAGTAAAAGCACAAGGTATTGGGGAGTCTGCTTCGACCGGGAATTCCCCAACTCCATTCACCTTACTCTCATTCTCGTTTCCACCGTGCAGGTTCAGGTTATTTACTTCACCTTCATATACCATATCTTGTGTCTCACATGTTTTGAACTTCCTGCGTATCTTGCAGGAAGAGCTTTGATTATCTCCCGAGTTGACTCCAGATTAACATCCTTTGGCTGTATACCGGTATGACAGAGAAGTATTTTGAACCATTCTCATCATGATTATCATCAATATCATCGGTCTTATGTACTGGGTACGCACGACAAACATTTTCGTTAACTTTAGTGGTGAGAAAAGCTTCAGGGACCACCCATACACGATCAGTGTGTACAGTAGGGTGGAGACAGATCCATCCTTCACTCTATATACTGTACCTTATTTACTACATCACTGATGCATTCTGTGACCTTGTATGGTCCTGCATATAGTGGCTGTAGTTTTCTAGCAACTCCTTGCTTAGGAATCGTACACACATATCCCTTGTCTCCTACAAAAAGAGGTTTGAGAGCAGTCTTTTTACCTCTGTAAAATCTCATTCTCTGTACTAACCTTCATCCAAGTACAGCTGGCATCTCTGAAAAGCTTTAGGTGCCATGGCTGCTAGCATGTACTTAGCACCCCCCACATTATTGTGCAGCTGTGATCATTTATTGTCTGATATGGTACCAGAGGGTCTCTCATGTACAAATGAAAGTATGGAGAGTCCCTAATTGACCTATTAAATCCCAAGTTATAGGCCATGCAAGCCAAATGTATCATTCGGTGCCAATTATTTGCATTACTGTACTTTCAATCATTGTATATAAGGTCTGAATCACGGTTCCATTAACCCGTTCCATTAACTAGTTTGCGGAATGGTGAAAAGGTGTAGTTGTGATGTGCCCTGTTTGGTGAATGTTCACAAATCCATGTAGTGTGACATTCATGAATTCTGCGTTACGGTCAGTGATAAGTTCTTGTGGAGTTCTGTGAATGAATACAACCCTCTCAGCAAATACACAAGCTACCTGCTCCGCCGTCTTAGTTCTAAATGGCTCTGCAACAAAAAATCTAGTCAATGTAACTGTTATCGGCAAAGTGGGAAACTCGTCACTGTACAGATTGCTTAGGTATTCTGAAGAATGCCTAAAACAAGGCAAGATATAAAATAAAATCATCTGTACACATTTCCTAGGTATTCTATAGGTTACCGAGTTTGTTTTAGGCAATGTGTGAAACGACCAAACTGCAGCAAACAGGCAAACTGTGAAATCAGTCATTTAATTAACATTAGGTTAATTTAGGCTGCGGTTAGATTAGGCTGGGGTATTTTGGTAAGTTTAGGTTGGGTTAGGGTTGGATAATCTTGACAAGTTTTGGTTAGATTAGGCTAGGTTAGGTTAGGTTAATTTAGGTAAATGTTTAGCATAGCTTGGCATTCTTCAAAGTTAACCTAACCTAATCTAACATGATGTAACGTAGCCTAACCTAACTTACACTTAACCTGCCACGTCCAGGCAGATATTTCACCAATGACCCCAGCCCCCCCCCCCCAATCCTGACAGATTTTGGAAAAAAAATTTTCTTGGCTCAAACCTTCACTTTTTGTGAGAAACAATGGCAAATCACAGAAAAAGTGCTCATCTGAGCTTAGAAATGGGCTATACAGGTGACCCTTTAACCCGTGGAGAGTGAACATATTTCCGTAGGTACCGGGCGTCAAGCAACTATTTGGCTGAAATATCGAGTCTGACAGAATTGAATGAAACACACATCATTGTCTTAGACATGTTTGCACATATCCGGCAATATATATATATATATATATATATATATATATATATATATATATATATATATATATATATATATGACCACATAAAGTCATGTCACGTGATGATGAGATAAAATGGCCAGAAGATGAACAGCTGGTGGCGCAAGCAACCCGCCCACTACCCGCGGTGATTGAGGTAGGTCATTGTCCGGGAAAAACAGCCTATATTTACCAAGGCATTGGCAAAGATCACGTGATTGTTTGTATCATCAACTCTCTCTCTCTCTCTCTCTCTCTCTCTCTCTCTCTCTCCGAGAGAAAAGGGACAGCATGGAGAATAAGAGAGGGAGGAGGGAGGGAATGGAGAATAAGAGAGAGAAGAGGGACGAAGTTTATCCTTAACTCCTCACTCGAGGGAAGGCTCCTTTGCCATTCCCGTATTTATTCCCTCTCTCTCTCTCTCTCTCTCTCTCTCTCTCTCTCTCTCTCTCTCTCTCTCTCGTGTGTGTGCGCGCGCGCAGATCCCGTCTCTCTCTCTCTCTCTCTCTCTCTCTCGCTCGCCCGCTCGTGTGTGTGTGTGTGTGTGTGTGTGTGTGTGTGTGTGTGTGCGCGCGTAGATCCCCTAGCACCTGGTGCGGGGTTGGCAGCGTCACAGGAGGAAAATTAGTGCATGCTCCATGGTGTCCATTCGCGCAAGCGTATTCTGAGCTTATATGGGGCCAGTGCATGGGTGGTATCGAGAGTTGCCACCTGCCCCTATTTCCCATACAAATTTCAACCACCTACTCCTCATGGCGCGGTTTTGGTACACCTTTGAAAATCTCGCTCATTTGAGGCCTATCGCTTTCGACTCTGATAAGTCCCAAATGAGGCCTATCGCTCTCAACGGGTTAAACGCCAGCTGCCGTGTTCTCTGGAGCTGCGCTGCGGCTGTCACGTTTTCTATGGTAGCAGTAACAATTGCAGATAACTCAGAATAGGTTGACATTTGTTCATTTGTATGAATTTATATGTAGTGCAAAAATATATTGGTTTTCACACAATAATATAGGTGATATAAGCGTTGTTTCACTCACTGAACACATCAACATACAGCACTTTCCTTGGCGACGTTACCTCCTCATCCCTTCTGCTCATCCCCACTGCAGGGGGTTACCTTGACATGGTGGCGGGGCTTGAAGCGTGGTTGGCTGTGCCACCTACTTTGGAGGCTTGCCTGCTTTTGCAGGGTTTAGCATTTGTCAGCCTGGTGGGCCAAGCACCCCCTACATTACTGGTAGAGGAGGCCTGCTGGTGATGTTAGTCCATGCCCATTGCCATCTAGGGCGGGACTGTTGCCTCCCCATGTGTTTGCCGTGTGTGGTGTCCCACAATGCTTGGAGACAAGAGTCCTGGGGGTTGAGTGATGCAGCACAATGCGCCCTTTAACTAGCAATACACCTCTTTGGTCCCTTATTCTGGCTAGATAGGTGGCCTAGTTGGGCCTGACCAGGTCAATCGGCTGGTCATGCGATGACTAGGGTCAAGTGGGCACTGGGGGGCCTGGTGGCTCCTATCGTCCTGGAGTCACCCTTGGCCAGGTCCCCCGGTGGTTACCCGCATATACTCCTCTGCTACCTCTGGGGCCACCAGTGGTGTTATCCCAGGCATATGACCTCTCCTCGTTGGGCTCCATGGCGGGTGGAGGGGTGGGGAAATTAAGTATTTGTTAGAGTATAATGGAGGTAATAAATCAAAATAAAGTTGACAGCCATGTATCTGTCTCTTGCCATTCCGTTCCAACAACACTTATTACTACTCTTTACTCCTACCAGGCCCCTAGAGAATATCCTCCTCTGCCCCAGCGCTCAGCTGGGTCTGGGAAGCATTCTCGTTGGGGTGGTGTGGCTCTGGAGTTGGCCTCAGCTGAGACTGTGCTGGCATCTTATGCCAAATATCTAGTAATAAAATCTGCTCTTGGTGGGTTTGTACTAGATATAGATATTTTCTATATGCACTGTGCCATCATCTCAGCATGTCGAAGAGAACAGATAATCTCTTCCCAAGGGGATGGAAGTATCCTGGTTGAGGTGTCCTCCCCGGAAGAGAGCTCCCGTTTACTAGGTCTAACCTCAGTATCTAATGCAGCCATTTCGTGTGTTCCTCATGGCATTTTTAGCCAATCAAAGGGAGTCTTATTTTCCCATGACCTCTCTGATAGTCAGAGGCATGGCTGTTGGAGTAACTATGATCGTCTGGTGTGATAAAGGTTAAGCACCTTCAGAAGAAAATTGATGGAATTTTGACGTTGACCCCAACCTTGTTTCTGACATTTGACAAATTAACGATGCCTACATCTGCAAAACTGTCTTGGCTGTCGCTTTCTGTAAAGTCATATGTACCCACCCCAAGGCAGTGTCTCCATTGTCAGGGGTATGGACATGTTAGCAAATTTTGTTGCCGTGCACAGGCTGGCCTTCCTGCTGTCTGAGTCTCCTGTGGTGGACCAAGCCATACCAGCGACTGTACAGAACCCTTTAAATGCTATCACTGTGGAGGTCCTCATGCTGTCTCTTCTAAAAACTGTCCTAGATACTGCCTGGAAAAGGAGATTTTGTCCATTTGTACAAATGAGAAGGTTTCATTTCCTGAAGCAAAAAGGAGAGCCCAGACTCTCTTCTTTCAGTCCAGGGTTACTTGTGCTTCTGTCTTTTCTGGAATGTCAGTGCATCGCCCTGTATCTTAGACGCAGCCTCGAACAGTCCAGCACTTACTCCTTCAATTCGTGATTTGCAGGATGCTGTCCTCATGGTTAGTACTGTTTGCGTGAATGATGTTTGCCGGACCGCTACTCTGACTGTTTCCGCCTCCCCTTTGTGGCTGACGGCTTGCACACTTTTGTGGTGGTGGTAGACATGCACGTTGACTGGACTCCTTTTCCAGTCTAACCCTGTATGACCGAGGCTCCATCTGTACCTGGCAAACATCACTGTTGTTCGTCAGAGTCCTCTGAGCCTGAAAACCGGCCACCTAAGGTGTCTGTTGTTGACCCTTGTGTTGACCCCTCTCCTGTTCCCTCTGCCTTGCAGGCTGAGGAATCTAGCAGGTGACAGCTGAAGCTGATGGTTCACCTCTGATCTGGTCCCCACCTGGGGATGGTGTTTCACAACTTGTTGGTGCTTCAGATCTAAAGCACAGGATGTCCTCCTCAAATGATTCGACTCCTGTGGACTCTACTTCCACTTCTGGGGCTTCTGATGGGCGCATTGGCTGTCCTACACCTCCAAAGGCAGCCCCCAAACCACCTACCAAACAAACTGGTATGCCCACTCCAGGAAGGAGTGTCGTAAAACTTACTTCCTCGTCGTTTCGTTTGCCCACGGATGTTCGACAGAGGGTGCGGGTTTCTGGTGCTGGGAAGGCTCCTGCGAAGGGCCCTCGTAAGCATCAATCCAAACCGGCTCACTTGTCAGATGTACAGTCCCACACGTAATCATCATTCCTCCATTATGGGTTCTATCATCCAGTGGAACTGTCAGGGTTGACATGCTAAGCATGAGGAACTGTGTAATCTTGTTTCTCAGTTTACTCCTCTGTGCATTTGCATCCAGGAGACCATGGTAGCTGATGCTGTTGCTTCCGGTCCTTCTGGCTACCATGCTTTTTATTCTGATCCTGTGCCAGGTCAAGGTCGTCATGGAGGTGCTGCTATCTTCCTTTGCAAGGATATTCCATACAGTCATCTGGACATCTTTACTCCCCTGCAGGCTGTTGCTGTCCGGATGTTTTTACATTGGCAGTACACAGTTTGCAGTCTTTATCTCTCTCCCAGTGCTGCTGTTGAAAGGGCAGATCTGGAAAGCCTTATTCATGGCCTTCCTTCTCCCTTTCTGTTACTGGGAGATATGAATGGTCACCATCCACTATGGTGAAATAGTGAGGCCAACCCTTGGGGTGTAATGGTGGCCTGTTTAGTGGAAGATAAGGAGTTGGGCTTTTTAAACTCCAATATAATGATTTATTTCCATAGCCAGACAGGAACTTTTACTGCAATTAATTTGTCCTTATGTTCAGCTGATCCTGTTTTAGATTTTACCTGGGATGTGTTGCCAGACCTGTATGGCAGCGACCATTTAGCGTTACTCTTAACTGCTAGTGCAGGTGGACCTCAGCCAAGTCTTCCTCGCTGGCCTCTGGATAAGGCTGACTGGTCATGTTTCAGAGAATTAAGTTCCATTTCCCTTTCTGTCAATTAATTTGGCTGTCTTACTGAGGCAGTGTCATATTTCAATAGCGTGTTGCACTCAGCAGCCCTGTTATATATTCCAAGAAAGAAGGATCAGTTTCCTAAACGTCCGGTTCCTTGGTGGAACTCTGAGTGCAGTTCCGTAGTGAGAGCCAAACGAGTCCCCTTCTCTCAACTTCGTCATTACCATGGGGATCCTCACTACTTGATGACATTTCAGAGGGCATGAGCTCATATAAGGTGGCTTTTAAAGGAGGCCAGGCATTCATCCTGGAAGGAGTATGTTTTCTCCATCAATTCGAGGGCTTCCATCACCCAGGTGTGGAACCAGGTAAGGAAATTTTCAGGAAAATTTACTGTTCCCTCCCCTCCTATTTTATCTGCAGCAGGTGGAACTGTGGGTGATCCTTTTGCTGTTGCAGAGTTGCTTGTTGATCATTTTGCCAGTGTGTCACATATGGATGTAGATACATCTTCGGCTTGCCACCGTCTGTGCCTAGAGTCTCGTGATCTCGGTTTTGCCTCTGCTGGGGGTGAGTCTTACAATGTCCATTTTCAGTTTCTGAACTCCAGGCGGCTCTGTCACAGTGCTATGATTCTTCTCCTGGTTATGATAATATTCCTTATGCCTGTTTACGTCACCTGTCTGATGAGTCCCTTTTGTTTTTGCTTTCACTGTTTAATAAGATCTGGTGTTCAGGGGAGTTTGCGGCTTGTTGAGGTGTTGCTTTAGTTATCCCCATCCCTAAACCAGGTAAGGACCACCTACAGGCGACGAATTATCGGCCTAGTTCTTTGACATCTTGTATATGTAATGTTCTGGAAAAGTTGGTCAATGTTAGTTTGTGTGGCTTTTAGAGAGAGGTGACTTCTTAACCTCTGCCCAGTATGGTTTTCGAAAAATGCGATCTACATCTGATACACCACTGTCCTTGGAATTTTCTATCTGTGAGGCTTTCTCCACTAACCAACACCAGGTCACGGTATTCTTCGATCTGGAGAAGGCATATGACACTGCCTGGTGTCATGACATTTTGCTTTCTCTTCATGAGTTTGGTCTTTGTGGGTGCTTGCCTATTTTTAATTCACGTTTTTATTTAACCAATTTATAAGGGTCAGAGTGGGAGGTGTACAGGTACTTTCTAATGCCCAGGCACTAGAAGATGGAGTAATAATGTAGTCAGTGTAATTCCTGATGGTGTATGAGGATCACTATATGTCGATGACCTCTCAGTTTCCTTCACCGCATCCAGAATGTCTCTGATAGAGAGGAAGTTGCAGCAGGCACTCAATAGAATTTCTGCCTGGGATGAGTCTCGCAGTTTCCATTTTTCTTTAAAAAGACAGTGGCTATGCATTTTTGTCATCTTCGAGGGGTTCACCCAGACTCTGACTTTCATTTCCATGGTCGGAGAATATCCTGTGTGGAAGAGACGTGGTTTCTGGGTCTTCTGTTTGATAGATGACTAACCTGGGTTCCTCATATCCGTTCTGTTAAGGCAGCATGTCTAAAAACCTTGAGTCTTTTGAGGGTTTTGGCTCATACCTCTTGGGGTGCTGACCATCAGACCCTCCTCCTCTTGCATAGGTCTCTTCTTCTTCCTAAACTTGAATATGGGTGTGAAGTCTACTCCTCTGCAACAGATGCCCATCTCCGGTTGTTAAATTCTGTGCATCGTGCTGGTGTACGTCTGGCAACCAGGACATTCAGATCATCCCTGATTTCAAGTTTGTTTGTGGATGCTGGTGTACTACCCTTGGCTTTGCAATGCCAGTTGCTGATGATGAGGTGCTGGTATCGTCTTCACAACATTCCAGACTCAGTTTCTTGTGCCATTGTCTGCAAGGATTCCCAATCTTCTGTTCATGACACCCGTCCTAGTTTCCTGAAGCCCTTTGGTTACAGGGTCTGGTCTGTTATGTTATCCCTCTCTGTCCCGAGACTGGCAGTTTGTCCACATCGGATCCCAAGAGTGGGTTCTTGGCTACTCCCTCGAGTGACATTTTGTACAGTAGGTCCATTGTTGAAAAGAAGGGCTCACTTCCCTCTCTCTCTTTTTAGAACATGCCTCCACTCATGAGGGTTCTGTGCCTGTCTATACTGACAGGTCTAAGACTGATACTGGAGTGGGATTTGGTGTTGTCTTCCTTTCCTTTAGTAGGGGCGGTAGCCTTCCTGGCATTACTTCAGTGTATACGGC
This sequence comes from Coenobita brevimanus, assembly GCF_032717465.1. NCBI lineage: Eukaryota > Metazoa > Arthropoda > Malacostraca > Decapoda > Coenobitidae > Coenobita > Coenobita brevimanus. The sequence goes on from NC_136993.1 coordinate 31,869,259, forward strand.
GGAACTGACTGCCATTTTATATGCTCTTGAAATCGTTTTTACTCTCCCTCAATCCGTTTCTGTGATTTTTAGTGACTCACATAGTGCTCTGTCTGCACTGGAGTCATTTAATGCATCCCAGCCATTGGTTTTATCAATTTTAGAGTGGCTTTTTCCTCTTGCCCGTCGTGACCACCATGTGGACTTTTGCTGGGTTCTCGCACATGTTTGTGTGGTGGGCAATGAGAGGGCAGATACACTTGCTAAAGCTGCGTCTTCTCAACAGCCTGCAACCAACTACCTGCTTCCTGCTTCTGATGTAACACCTTTGTTGTGGTACGCAATTCGTACGTGTTGGCAGAGACACTGGATGGTGTTGCTCATAATAAACTAAAAGAAATCTTTTAGAAAGTGGTTGTGCCAAGGGTTCTTCCCTCCATGTCTCAGCGATTGGAGGTGGCTCTTGCCAGGCTTTGCACTGGGCACTCTATGCTTACACATGGGTTCTATATGAGTGGTGAGACTCAACCGTACTGTGATGACTGCCTTGTTCCTCATTCTGTCCATGACTTGCTGGTCGAGTTTCCGAGTTTGTGGGACCTACGTCAGAGATTCCTTCATAGGCATAAGGGGGCAGATGGTGCCTAATGTTTGTCCTTGATGCTTGGTGAAGCCTCTAGTGATTTTATTGATGTTTTTAATTTTCTTCATGTGGCGGGCCTTCTTCCACTTTTATAAGCAATTGATATTTTATGAACTACTCATTTATTATTTTCAGTGTTTTATTCCTACTAACAGATATTAACTTTATTCTGAATATGCATTTTTTGTTTTGCTGTGTCTTTTACTGTGTTGTCCGGCAGCATATGACCCTAGCAGTTGCACCGACAGATTTTAATTAATGCAATCAATCCAATTCACATCTGCTCGCTTCTTCCTCTGGCACTACGTTATCTTTGTCCTCCAGATCGTCATCGACTGGGGAATCACTCTTGCCTTGAATTTCGTACCGTGGTGCTACATGTCTTTACTAGCCAGGTCACTGCAAACAGGTGAGTTGCTGAGACAATGGTGTGCCGGGGGGAGTCACGTGGGGTAAGGCAGTGTCGCCACCTGGCAGTGGGTAGCAAGTAGAGGAAGGTCTCCCGCATATGCCTACCAAAAATCATGCATGAAACTTGATATATGTGCAAACAATGAACTTTGCAACTGCAAAATGTATGGGTATGTTGACTGGACTCAGTGTGAGAAAACGTTACGTACCCATACGTTAACGGGACGTGGTGGGTTAACCTAGATTATCACTGCCTAACCTAAATGCAGTCCCTCTGCTGTCTGCTATACTTTGCCAGATAATATGCTTGACATTCCATACAATACCTAGGCATTCTATTAAAATACCAAGGTAAAGTATTATAAGGTCAGAATGAAATATGCTTATTTCATACCTTGCCAAAAAATGCTAGACATTCTATCGAATACCTAGGCATTCTATACAATACCTTTGTTTCACACAAACCATGTACCATAACATATCCACTACCATGTGGACGTACCTGTGTCCTGCCTCAGACATTTTCAATTGTTCTATAACATTCACATGGACCCAGTACCATGGCGGCAGCACATCTGGGTACCTCGACCTGTAGCTGTGTGCCGATACAGAGTGGTAAACTCTTTGACCAAAGTTTGCCAATATGCATATCTCTTTGTGTACACAGTAGTGACATTGGTTCCCCCATGCCCAGACTGTGGCAGGTGATGAGTCAAATATAATACTGCTGGCACACACTGTTCAGGTACAACCACCTACAATAAGTCATTATTCTCATTAGCTCTTTTTTCTTCGGTAAAATAATCCTACCTGTGGAACAGAACTGTTCAACTGGGACAGTCAGTTTGGGAGCCAGAGGGGCTTCTTCACTAAGGTACGCCTGAGGAAAGTTCTGGCTTATACACCTACCTGCCAGTTCGGACCTTTATGAGTGAGACAACCACTAGGGAAACAGTAGCCAGACACTTAAATGTTTGGTACCAAGGTGTGGGAGGAAAGAGGTTAAGGGAGGAGGAAGGCTGGGGAAGATGATAGTTTCCTACCCCTCTCTCTTCCATCCCCATCCTTCTCACACAGTTACGAGATAGATAAATGTTGGCTACTGCTTCGCTAACACTTGTCTCACATTTACTACTTCGAAGTGGCGAGCTAGTGTATAACGCGGAACTTTCCTCGGCTGTACCACTTTAATGATCCCCATATTCGGTGTGCATCTTGCTGCTTCCGCAGTTCATCAAGGTTCCAGCTGACATAGTCAGGGTTGGTCACGATTCTTGCAAGAGCCAGTATAACCTCTGCATCATCGTCCTGTGGCTCGCTACAAAGACATGACAAGAAATCAGCTACTTTATTCTAATGTCCAGGTAAATAAGACACACCTATATCATATTCCACAACCTGGATTTGTCATCTAGCAATCCTTCTGGACAATTCCTTAACACATAACAACCAAATGAGAGGTCAGTGATGTGTCTGCACAGTCACTTTATGTCCTAGGATAAGGGGTCAATTGATTCATAGCCCATACATTGTACACAAGGCTTCTTGTTCAGTAGTGGCACAATTCATCTCAACGTTATTCAAAGCTCTGCTAAAATATGGTAGTGGCCTGAGAAATCCATCATCATCCTTTTGCTGAAGTGCTCTAAATATTTCTGTACCACTTGCATCTGTTGTCAGGTAGAATGGCGTATAAATGGAAATAGCTGTTAAATGGCACTTCAGAACTCTGAAAGCCTGGCACGCTGCTACATTCCACTTTATTTCCTATTTATAGCTTCCTTCCCACGAGTCAGTCTTGTGAGAGACAAAGCAATCTTAGTTAAGCCATCTATTAACTTACAGTAATATTTAATTATCTCGCCCTGGAAGGAGTCCATTGAGGTATTGTTTTTTTTGTTGGGTTTCTTTGTTTGTTAACGATATTATGGAAAAACGGCTGAATTAAATTGCATGAAACTTTCACGATATGTAGACACTGGTCTTAAAAGGAAGTTATTAAATTCTGGAGGTAACTGAGTGACCATGAAAGGTCAAAATCAAGGTAAATTTTCAGAGGGCTCTAACTTGAAACCGGTTGAATATAGAGATATTTACTAGCATCAGTATACAGGAACTCCAAAATGGGCTTTCTTTTGACAACAAGTTGACCTTGAGTGACTTTGAAAGGTCAAAGTCAAGGTCATAGATATTCAGGGGGCTATAACTCGAAACTGGTTGCAAACAGGTATTTACTATTATCAACCTATTGGAAGTTCCATTTTGGATTTTAATTGGTACCATGACCTTTGACCTTGTGTGGTCGGGCAAGGTTTGTTGTACCTGACACCATTTGTTAATCTTAGAAAAGACTGGAGGTCCTTTAGTGTCTGAGGACTGCGAATCCTTTATGATTCGGATATGATCCAGCTGGGGTCACAATCCTTCAGCAAAAATATTGTCTTAGGCGAGATACGCTAGCCTTGGGGAAAAAAAAAAAAAAAAAAAAAAAATTCTACAACTTAAGAGTAAGTTCAGCTCCTTCCAGTCTAGACAATACTTTGTCGGAATTCTGTACATGTGAATCAAAATCCTTACCATACACAACAAGAAATGCCTAGACAGCACATACCTCCACCAGTGCCATTGCCATTAAAAAGGATCCAGATCCGGATCCGCCCCAAAATATAATAAATTCTTTCCGGGCTCATAGCCCACCTTTCCACAAAATTTCATTGAAATTCAATGAGAACTTTTGGAGATATTGTGATGATCCGGATCCGACCCAAAATTTCATAACTTCTTTCTTGGCCCATGGTCCGCCTTTCCACAAAATTTCATCAAAATCCGTTCATAGCTATTTGAGTAATCCTGCCAACACAAACAAACAAACGGACAAACCAATGCAGGGTAAAAACATTCCCTCCTTGGTGGAGGTAATTATGTCATCCAGGTAAGTATAACTGATATGTCCCGATCATACTTGTAGTACCTCATTAATTATCTGAAGGAACATGGCAGGGATATTTTTTAGGCCAAAGGGTAGGTTATCATACTCCCAATGACCATCTGGTGAGGAAAATGCAGTCAACGGTCGTGACTCCGTCTGAACTACTAAATATTATGTTCTTTCCGAGCTGGAAAAGAATATGTGTGACATTATGCAATGGGCAGGGGTACGATACTATCTGCTTATTCAAGTGCCGAAAGTCCAGACGGATCCATATTCCACCATCTTTCTTGGCCACTGGGACCAAGGGTGAAGAATAAGGTTGTCTAGAGAGACGTATGATGTTTTGCTCTCCGAAGTCATTTATCTGTTCCCTAAGAGTTTCATGATACACAGCTGGTATTTTATTGGGACAGCAATTCACGACCGACCCTGTGGCATTGATATGATATAGGAAATACGGTGCTGTAGTCAGTGGTTTGTCAGGCAGAGGGAACACATGAGGATGTTTTCGCACAAGGCATTTGAGGGCATCGTTCTCCCGACTTTGCAGTGAAAACAATTCATCTATAGCTAAATCTGGTCTCTTGTTACACTAGTAACTTGGCCTTGCTCATTATCCTGACTTTTATCCCACCTAACCACCTCAAATTGTTCCACTGTGCCTACCCTTTACCTGCCAGATATACTGATCCGGTCAGGAGTAGCAATAATTTAGGCAACATAAACCCTGGACTTTCCGCTCGCCTCACTTGGTACCATGTTTACTAACCCTGGCCACAGCATAGCTGCGAAAGTGCTGCCAGGACCTCGGAAAATTTAACCAATGTCCACCCAGAAATATCAGCCTCTAACGGGATGATGACACATATAAATGGATCTATCACAACTTTCTCACTCACCACGCAGCATCCAGAGATGTACTCTAGTTTATCTGGTAGGTCAGCTTCTGTTACATTCAGGGAGGAACCCTTACCTGTACCAAGATCTTCCTTGCCGCCCTGTAATTCCACCTTCTCCCCATCACTCTATATACACAACGGGTCTGGTATAATACTGTATATTCATTCCAAGCAAAAATGAAATTGGGAATTAGAGTCACTGAAATTGTACAGGGTAAATAACTGACCAATGATAACTCAATTCCATACATGAGGGCTGCCAACCCTATGACTAGGTCTATTACTTCTGCAACCCCAAGTTCATCACCACTTGCAGACACTAGCATTTGGCCTACATGCAGCCAGAGCGTATGTCTTATCTCACTCAAATTCTCATGAGTGATCGACATGGCTCCATATCTAACGGCACAGGGCAATCCCTCATTTCACCACATGCTCCCATGACTGCCACCACTACCAGTGCATTTCCGAAAGTCACAACAAATAGTCGTCAAACTTTTTCTGTACGTGTCCACCCATGATGAGCACTGCTCTGTACAGTGAGTTGTATTCTTACAGTGATCACATCGTGTTACCTGACCTAGGTTGTCTACTTTAGAGAAACAATGGGCTGCCATGTGACCCGATCCATCACAACAGAAACAACAGATTTTTCTCTCTTCTTCAGCTGACAAGTTGTTCCTTGCGAGATCAACCTTTTGGCACGGCACATGTGGGCTCTATGACTTGCAACACCACATCTGTTACAATTTCCTATGCTCCAGAGGTTAACCTCTCAGTATCTATCTTCTCTCTTTTAGCAAAGACTTTACCTTCACTCACGTATGCAAGTAGGGAAATGCACTGTTTTGCCCATCTGATGGCCTTATGAGTTTATCGGGATCGTCGTACAAGCCTGCATCAATAGTAAGTGTACTGTATACTGGCTGGAGAACATTTCCATGAATGAATTTATGGCCATATCCATGGCAGATTCTCCAAAAGTAGGCCTAATACTTGCAAAACGATATTCTAGGTTTACTAGTCGCGACCAGTAATCAACGATACACTCGCGCGGATCATATTTTGCTCGTATAAATGCTCGATAAGAAGGTTGGAAAGCTTTCTCGAGAGAGTAAAGTTTTAGAGGGCAGACTTAAAATCTTCCCAGCTACCATTTGCCTCATGTATAAACTGTTCAATTCTGTCATGAGCACCACCAAGTGTGTATTCTCTAGCTATATCAAAGCAGCCAAGTGTAGTTCGCCTAGGTCCAGTCGCCTTCTTCTCTATCTTCTTTATCCATGTGCTAACATTAGGCTCGAAGATTAAGCCTGTGTACTCAGCTGGTGTTGTGTGTTTACTGGCTGTGAAATAAGCTAAGCCCTTTAGGGTATCTGATTTACAGCGTCTTTCTGATTGTCAGCAATTGCTTGCAATAATTAATCAGAATGGATCACAATGTCCCCTGCAGTTTGGTCTGGTTCTGCTTCCGCCATTTCTGCTCATACTTCGGGAACTAAATCTGATGGTATATTTTCTAATTCGAAAGGATCAGTCTCTCACCTGAGCAAGATTCAGTACTAGGTTCCATGCAATCACGTTTTAGACACTCAGGTGTGGAATTGCTTATCGATATTAAAATAATTATGGCCTAAAATATCCCACCGATGCTACCATTGTCGTACGCTACACTCCCTCAGTATTCATTTACATGTTTCACACTCATCTTTAATGAGCATGATAAATGACTGCTAATTATCTAGATAGGTCACATGAGAACAATAGCAGTAGGGAATGTGGAGACAAGTCCAGAGAGAATCTGTAACATAAGTGTATCCCTTAATGTCCCAATTCCCTCCCGGACTTCAAGGAAACTGTTCCACACAATGAGGTTCCAAAACACAGATATGTTTTCGACTTTACTGTTACTTAGTTCAAGACAGTTACATCACTTTAGCAACACAAATGGAAACATTTTACTCAATAGATGAAGATTTAATGCAGTTACATATAATTACAAACCTTTAATGCATCATAAAGACTCACTTTTTATTATCATATGTTTACTTGAGTTCTTACTCACTACAAGAATAACCATTATAATTATCTCCACGACCAGAGACTAGCATTAATTATATAGTGCTTGTTATCAAGCGGAAGTCAACTGGAGTTTTTATTTTACGCTTAGGCATGTGAAATTCCCTTGTCTTGTGCACTCACAATCTCCCCATCTTAGCTACTTCCACTAAACAGATTCCTTGAGCTGTCCATGGTAGCATGAATGTTTGCTTCTCTCAGCACAGGTGTTGCTTCCGTAGACACTTCCAAATCTGTCCCGTCTGCCGACCACCTGTGCTTTTGTTCTAATTTCCTCACGATGTCTACACTTCACGGCTTTATAGGCCACTTTCAGCAACCTGGGACACTCGGTGTAAGGCAGTTTTTTCCTCTTCTTCATTCTCTCCTTCTGTGCTTCCTTCTTTCTCCTCACTATCGCCAGCCGATCCTAAGTCGAGATTAATGGATGTGACAGGTAGGCTAAGGAGTCGAGGATAAGACCGCCTCCCATGTTTATCCGTTATATAAACTCTTGCCCCACATTTGTTGGCTTCGGTAGGGTCTGGATCAGTAACAATATCCAGTATTTCCCTGTCCCGACATACTGTTCGATATTAGAAACACAGAGAAATTAAAGAAGGTACATATTAATCATGGAAGAAAACACTAGTGAAGACACAAAGTAAATAAGAAAAGAAATCCTCTAAAAGAGACCCAGAAAATGAGAGGGGACAGAAGAAACGGACGAATGAAGAGTGAAGACATTACCAGAAGACGAAAGAGGACTGAAAAACCGGATGAGTGAAAAGGAAAGGCAAGAATTAGGAAAATGCAAGTGAGAAACGCAGGATAGGGAAGGAATCAGCACGACACATCTCACAGTATTTCAGAATGTTTCCTAAAATAGTCATAAAATAGAGACTGAAGAAGTCTAGTGAAGGGCTAATGCAAAGGCAATGTTTCTCCGTCGTCAGCTGAACTGAACTGAACTTGTAGGATAGGCTTTAGAGGAGCACTAAATTATTCAATATCTTTGGATGTCAGAACGACTAAGACTTTAACTTGGAATGCAAATGGAATGAACATGGATACTTGAAGAGTTTTAGATGTGCTGCACGGCAATAGCCTGTCTTACTTTGTAGTAACTGGATCAATTTCTGCCTCGCAATTATTGTGAAAACAACTCCATGCAGCATATTTTGCAGATTATATTTCCCTGTGCACTTGTCTATCTACTGCCAGACGCCTTAATCCCTTATACGGGGTGGCCACAAACAAATCGCCTCCACGTCACCCTGTCCCTGTGCACTGGTACACAAGATAAAATAAATGTATTATTACACTTTTTTTTTTTTTAAATCGTGGACGAGGCATTTGAAAATGTTCTTCAGTCACTTTTAATTTTTGTGTAGGGCTGCTCTTGCTATGAACACCTCGTAAATCACTAAGTTTCAACACTGTGTAAAATAAAATATGATTCAGAACTTTCTCCCTTAGGAGGAAAGCTCTAACAGCAGCAACGGTCATTGTGAAAACAGTGATCACCTGCGTAAAGATACGTTTGACATGTGTGCCTTACCAAAATTTTATTTAAATGTTTATTTATTCTTTATTCTTTCTTGTCATAATATATTTCACCTCAATAGGTAGCCAGTCAGAGGAGCAGGAGGTGCTGGTATATCGGCGATGTCTCTACTGCAATAGCGGGGCCGTGGGAGTGCAAATGGTGGCACGAGCCAGCCTCACCTCCACACACCTCACACACCAGTTCACTCGCCCTGACATCTTCCATCGAGATGAAGGTTAGCAATACTAAATTTTAACTATGTCTGATTTCGCTAGATAAAAGTCTACATCAGTGGTACAGCGTCTTCACTGCAATGATGTTGAGTTATGCTAACCATGCTTTACAGAAATGATTAAATTCAGTATCAGAAAAATTTCTGAACTCCTTAACGAGAATCATGACTAAGCTGTTCTTTGTTTTGTCAAAAACATAATCATCTGTTCCAATCAAAAATAACTTTCTCGCAAGAGTCTTTTGGTTTCTTCTCATATTCTGGCCAAAACATTGTCAGTTGCCTTACTACTTTCCCTAACCCTCTCTTTCACCTAGTATACTCTCTAGTTGTCTCGTCCTCAGTAATATCTGATCATTTTACTCAAACTCTTTCTCTAACTCTACTTTGGCATCAGGAGCTCAGATTAGGAAGAAAATGGAGTAATAACACCGGATTCGTCTGATAATTCTCTCGGATAATGAGAATATGCTTTCACCCCTGTTTGTTTCTTTGTTTGCTAGTTTGTGTGTTGGTAGGATTACTCAAAAACTAAAAGGGGGATTTGGACCAAATTTGGTGGGTAGATAGCCCATGTCCCAGAGACAATCGATTAACTTTTGGGACCGATCCGGATCGTATTACAGATTCTGGATACGGAAAACACTTTTTGCAAAACCTTAATTAATGATGAAAATCCTAACCCATTATGAATAGTGGTTTGGAAATTACATTGCCCTAGCCGGAGAGATGCGCTCTACTGAGTGCCATCTAGTTAGAACTTCTTCAATACTGATATGGTGTGCAATCTTGATGAGGTCCATCCAGTTCTTGAGAACTGTGGTTACGTGGAGACACGCTACTTTGGCAATCTTCAGCCTTCGTCTGTCAAATGGCACGGCTCCTTCTTGCCCGTACTTATTTCTTGTTCAACATGCCTCAAAAAACTGTAATTCTCCCACCAACTTTCTGACTGGCGCTGAGCTGTCCGATTCTCTTTCGTTCAGGAACACTGAGCCGATCCTTAATACAAACCTTGTAAATACAGTGCCATGCTTGACACTTCCTTCTTTCCAACAGTGATTCTGGATTTTGTTGATATGCTTGACTGGTGACAGATTGCATTGCATTCCTTTATGATTACAAGTGAACTTCCTTTTGGGTTTGTCATAGTTCTGATTACTGTGTTTAGAAGAAATTGTTTATTGTGCATGAGATTTGTTGTTGAAGCAAACTGTGCAGTTAATCGGCATTGCCAGAAGGCTATCAAAGAAAAGTTTAGTGCTGGAGTTTTGACACGAGAGTAGATACAGCTTAATACCCCTCCTCTCAGGTTCCCATTACTGTAGGGCTGGAGAAGTTTTTCTTGCTAGGCAAGGGACTTGTGACTCCTATCTAAATTTTTTGCCATATTACCTTGTAAGACACCTCTAATGAGTCCAGAAAACAATATGATTGAAAATATAATGAATTTGTTTATTGGTATCAGCCATGCACGATTCTATATACCAGTGCGTAGTTCATGATAATTATATAACCCTCATCCAACATCATTGACGGCCTTCATCCAGCTTTCCCTTTTTCTCATTATTTTCCCATTGTTTAGGTACAGTACGGGAAGGCTAGGCAATACGTTCCCTGTAATTAAATACTGTTATGATAAATCACATTCCTCTTCTCCCCACAGAACAACTGCTCACACTTCATGGCCACAAGTTCAAGGTGGTGACGGTGTCGTACTTTCCATATATTGATTACGTAAAGGATACAAATAAGCCAGGATCGTCAGTAACTCTTAAGGACTCTCTGGATGCTCGTTTGTTCGAAGTGCTTATTGCAATCCTAAACATCACGTGAGTGTTATGACTGAGATTTATATACACTTAATGTGGTATCATAGGGTAGAATTTCGAACATATTTACGATAGTTTTGCTATAACTTGATTTTTTTTTTCCAGGAAGAACTATAGACATGGGAAGATGCTGAACGTTCCACTCTGTGTCCTTCCGGCAGAGACAGTTACAACTTACAAGAGTTTTACCTCCTGTAACAAAGTGTCTTATGCTTAAGCCTTAACTGGCAAAGTGGAATGGAAACCCTTAATATTTTACTCTAATTTTCGGAGCACCGGGGATCATTATTTATGGTCAGTTTGTATCCCACATTACTGAGTAAAGTCAACAACCAAATTGGAAGACTAGACATGTTCTCTCCTATTCCCTTTCATCAGATTTGTAATAACAGTTATCTTGCATTCCATTTTGCGGCCTCGTGTATAAGCACACGATCATAAGATCTGTTTTCGTGACATTAACTCATTACTTTGAAAAGTATTGTACATGTATTTCCTTGTCCTTCATACGAAAACAGCTCAAACTTACGACTGAGAAGCGATCGTTAGTTCGCCTGAGTATTCCATCCCTTGCCTATGAGAAACCTGAAAATCCGTTGTCATCAGTTAATCTGAGATTTCCATTTATTTGTACATAAGACTTTACATTCACAAACCGAAACTGAATCGCTATAGAGCTGTTCATACAGTCAGCTTATTTCAAAATGATATTGGCTGCACCCCATTCACCCCTTCCCCTCATTCAGGCAATTCAAAATGCCGGACTGTTACAGCTAACTTTAACCTGTAGAAATGATTTCATTTCAAGTACTTTACCGGGAAGCTGACGATTGTATAAGTTGTCCCATTGTGGCAATATTGAGAAAGCAAAAAAAAAAACAAGATTCTGACGGATTTTATGTTGTCTCCATACTCATCCCTTCATTATTAGATGCTCCTCTTGGGAAAAAAAGGTTGAATAAAATTATTCACTGGCAGTTGGGAGAATTGCACATAAATTCACACTGGTAGACAGTTTGAGGACTAATTTACAACTTCAACTGATATATATATATATATATATATATATATATATATATATATATATATATATATATATATATATATATATATATATATATATATATATATATATATATATATATATATATATATATATATATATGTCAGAACTCCATATTATAATTACAAATCATAATAGATAGCATGATTGATAGACAGATAGAAACAGCAAGTCAGAGGATGCGGTAGGTAGTGTGTCTGCGATAATCGTGCAATGTAAACATGCTTACACACTCTAACTCAAGGAATGCTTGATAGGCACACGAACAATGCCTCGTGACACAAAGATACACACATAGTCACACACAGGCTTCTAGAACATTTCAACAACAGTGTAACACACGTGACATGACCCTTCTACACCAGAATTTAGGAAGCAGAGCTCAGAAGGAGGTGAGCCATAGAACCAACAGGTAGTGGAGAGAGTGAATAAGAAGAGGGGTCCAACTAGACTTACTTAGTATATTAAGTCTCTGTAATACATACGTTGCTCAACTTAGACTTATCTGAAGATAATAAATCAAGATCAACTCCATGTATTCATCTTTAACTCCTCCTGCTCTTCAATTAACTCGACTCACCTATTACAAGAATTAAGAGTTACATATATAAAAAAAATCTTGGCAACAAAGCTTTAACATTAAATGGTGGCAGTCTATGAGCCTACGAGTCTACGAGCCTACAAGCCTACGAGTCTACGAGCCTACAAGCCTATGAGTCTACGTACCTACGAGTCTACGAGTCTATGAGCATACAGTAGCAACGACGAATTACAAATAACAAGTCTACAAAACAACTCTGTAATCTTCACGCAAGTTCAAGCAGCAGCAAGAAGAATAAAAAACAAAGCAATTAAAGGAAAAGAAAGACCAAAGCAACAAGCACAAAAAACCCCAACACTCTCTCCCGCCTACCTCCATCACTGACACAGAGGTCAAGACACAGCAAAACACCAGAGCCACATTTATAACGCATCTTACTCACCATCACTCACCCAGGTTACTCATTGCTACTCAGTTACTCACCACAGCTACTAGTGTGGGAAGCTGACGTCACAATGTGTATCTGCTGAGATGACATCACCACGCGAGTTTGCTGAGACAATGCCACGCCAATCAACGTGTGACTGACACCAGGCACTTCTCACCCACTACTCATTACTCATTATTCACATAGCTCCTACTCGTACTTATTTATTTCCACAGTATTGAGTTGGAAATTCGACGTTCTATGATGAGGTTCGCTTGTGACTACAGCTGTTAACCACTACATGCACCAGACCATGGAATTTCCTGAGTATTATCGTCCATCAACACAGCCCTAGAATTATCAAGAGGAGATCTTCATTCAACCCTGCATATCTTCCAAAATCGACAGTGCGTTGACACTCCTCTCCAATCTGTATCAAGTGGGTGTAATTATACTTATTCATTTCTTCTCAGTGCTAAAATTAGGTATATTCAACTCCTTTACTTATTTCTATATATATACACTTATACACTCTCTATCTATCATTTATTACAAGTCATTTTCTCATCTATTTAGTTAGGACATAAACAAAAGGCGTATTTCATAACACCATACCTTAATGACAGAGATATTTTCGCCCCCACCCGTGTTAATAGCAGATGATACACAATTAGGAGAGCACCAAGGCAACACACCCATTGTACAAACCTCAACACAAACTAAAGATCAAGAAACAAATACGTCAGTTCTAGATGATGAGTGGCAAACCCCCTCTGATGTAGCAAGTGAGGACTTTGTCTCAGACTTACATACCTATGAAAATATACTTAACAGGGTTCATCGCTCCGGCAAATCATTTTCCACCATCCCCTCACACAACGATAAACAAGTCCAAGTTAAATTAACAGAGCTACCAGTGAAAATGAACACCACAGATCAAGCTCAGATATTAGTTTATCATGAAGATAAAACTGCCCCAAAATTCTCTGGCACAGAGAAAGATCATATTGACGTCATTTCATTGGTCAATCAGTGTGAATAAATTTACATCAAACGTCATGTCAAAGATGAACAGGAGAAAATTGCTATTTTTTCATCTTGCATGGGCCAGGAAAGATGTCCGGCAAGTGACTTCCTAAGGTCAGATAAGCTCCTCAAGGCTAAGACATATGATGAATTTAAAACTGATTATTTGAAGAAATTTTCCGGAGGTATGAACTTCTTGCCAGGTATAATTCCAGAATTACTTAAGATTGTAGATCTTGTAAGGGAGCACACTACAAATCATGTGCTCAGTGAAATAACTGCTGATGTCTCCACGATCAAAAGGACATTACTAGCTACCTTAGAAAACTCAAACTGGATAACATGAGATGCCTTGTGTAAATTACCTGATAGGACCCATAAGATCGCCAAGACGATTGCGTACACCCCAGGCATGTGCTTACTAGTCTTAATGAATGAGGTAGAGATGCAGTGTAGTAAAGCAGGGATTGTTGAAACTTAGTCAAATTCTAGTAGAATGAGAGTGTCTGAGACAGTATCAGCTGTGAAAACAGCTACAACTACCCCAAACAGAGAACAAAATCGATCACGAACCGAAAGCAGGCAGAGCAAACAACTAAACGTGTCAAGGGTACGATCACAAACACCAGGCTACAGGCAGTTTCATAAGTTTCCACGCAGCCCAAGCAGGTCTTGCGCCACAGACACCACTAAATATGGGAAGTCACCTCGTAGATCACAGTCAAGAGATAGGTCCATTCTATGTCATTATTGTGCAAAACCAGGACACACTAGGAATGAATGCTTTATCAAAACAAAAGAAGATAGACAAAAGACACAAGGATTAGGTCCCTACTGTAGACATCATAAGTGCCAAGGGCACTGGACCAGTAACTGCAAAACAGTAGAAAAATTAGTGTCTATGTTCAAATCGGCGGAGGACCAAGTCATGACAAAAAACGAACAAACGTAAAGAAAAGCAAGTCTAAAATTCACATAGGAGGCATGTTGGTAAATGAGTGTATCGTGATACCAGCTATATGTGAGGATCAAAACGTTTCCTTATTTTTAGACACAGGCTCTCCAGTGAACTTATAAACACAAGAAGAAATAAATAGAATTTTTAGAAATAAGAAGAAATTAACTTTTCTGGATGAATCTGATTTAGATTTATATACAGTAGACGGAAGAAAAATCACAGTAAAAGGTATGATAAGGTTAAATATCAGTTTCACAGAGACTACAAGACCAATCTCTGCATTTTTCTATATCGTTGAAAACTTAGCAATTAAAGCTCATATGTTACTGGGCTTAAGATGCATAAGAACAGGGAAAATAACTTTACTCCCACAAATGAATGGAATAGACTTTGACAATGAATTCATAGAAGAAATACCGTCAGAGCCCTCACCAATTAGTAAAAGAGAACCAAAAAGAATTGGTAATATTAAAAGCTTAAACAAACATAAACAGATGAGTGTATAGATCCACTCACATTACCACCCCCAGCCTCCATGATTAGAGACCCAGGTGACAGTACTGATTTATCAGTTTTCCCGCCCATCTCACCAATGATTTAGTTATACCACCTAATTCCTATATGAAAGTTACCATAAAGAGCAAATTACGGAATAGTACTGTTCTTGTCTAAGAAGAATTATGTAAAGTAAAGGGATTGTCAGTAGAAAACGCATTATGTCAGATGAACGACGAAGAGCAAACTCAGATATTCATAATTAATCACATGAATGGGGAAGTACAGCTGAAAAAGGGGACTTGCATAGTTAATATTGAAAAATGTCCCGCCCCTGTGAATGAAATAGTTATAGCTGGAGTGACAAGTGAGATAAAATCTACGGATAGAGAAAGCATTAAAGAGTATTTAATTCACTCAGGTGAATTTGATGAAGAAAATGATTTGTTAACCCTGCTGGAAACACACAGGGACACCGAAGCATTACCTGGACAACAATTAAGGTGTACTAACCTGATTAATCACAAGATTAATGTGCACCCAGAAACACCACCAATTTTCGTACCAGCCGACCGCATCCCACAATCTCAGCGTACACTTGCAAATCAGTACGTCAATGAAATGTTAAAACTTGGAATTACTGAACCATCAGTCTCCCCGTGGAATGCCCCATTATTCTTCATGCCCAAACGAAATGGAGAAATGAGTGCGGTAGTAGATTACCGTAAACTGAACAATCACACAATCCCAGACCGATTTCCCACGCCATTGTTAAGTGACGTCCTACAGAATATTGGACCGGAAAATAATGTATTTTCCACAATCGATCTACTAAATGGTTATTACCAAATTCCGGTTGAACAGGAGTCACGTAAATACGCTGCCTTTTCCACAAATAGAGGACACTATCAGTATACAAGGATGCCGATGGGACTGAGGACAGCCCCAGGCACATTCCAGCGTCTCATGAAATATGTATTGTCCGGAATTTTAGGACAAGGAACATTTGTTTATCTTGACGATATTATAATCGCAACAAAAAATATTACAGAAGATCTCAAGAAATTAGACTTACTCTTACAATAGCTTGGTGATGCTGGTTTAAAAATTAAGCTTTCTAAATGCAAATTTGGCTTTTAGGAAATAAATTTCTTAGGCCACAAATTAAGTTCTAATGGTATTCACACCACTGATGACAAAATACAGGCAGTGAGAGATTTTCCTGAACCCACTACGACTGACGAAGTAAGACAGTTTTTGGGTCTAGCTGGTTATTATAGGTCATTCATACCACAATTCTCTCATATAGCCTTTCTCTCTATTCCAACTACTCAAAAAAGATGCTATAGTCCAATGGGAAGAAGAACAAAAACAAGCATTTACAAAACAAAAAATTAAACTAACAAATGCACCATGTTTGGCATATCCGGATTTCACAAAATCTTTTATTATATGTACAGACGCATCAGTTAAAGGATTAGGGGCTGTACTGATTCAGGAAGATAAAAGAGGAAAAGAATCAACCAATTGCATTTGCCAGCAGACAAACAAAAGGTGCAGAGAAAAATTATTGCACTACAGATTTAGAGGCACTTACAGTGTTTTTGCATTACAAAAGTTTCGAGATTTGGTATATGTTTACGAAATACACTTATTCACCGACCATAAACCACTGGTGGGTATGTTTAAAGAAAAACTCCTCTCTGGGAGGAGAGCAAGATGGAAATGTACAGTTGAAAACTACAATGTACAAATTCATTATATACAAGGTAAAATGAACTTAGTAGCTGACACATTATCTAGGAACCCGAACACAATTCAGGTCGTGGCATTAGATCTCAAAGGGGACATCCCAAACCACGATGATATCGCAAAAGTTAACAAAGACTTGACCCAATATGGTCTAAAGTTATATACAAGTTAGAAAATGGAGATGACATACAATTACCCAAACTGCATGTACCACTCGGACAATTCACAATAGTCAATAATACTTTATACAAGATCAACCCGAAACAACCAAAACGCCAAAGACATACTAACCAATTGGTAGTACCTAATGACATGATACCCCAGGTGTTACGAACGATACACGATAGCCCACAT
Organism: Coenobita brevimanus; assembly: GCF_032717465.1. Lineage (NCBI taxonomy): Eukaryota > Metazoa > Arthropoda > Malacostraca > Decapoda > Coenobitidae > Coenobita > Coenobita brevimanus. The sequence continues at coordinate 31,886,410 of NC_136993.1, forward strand.
GCAGGACATCCTGAAAAGGATAGGACATTCAAACAAGCCCAGTTGTTATATTACTGGCCTTCATTACGAAAAGATATAAACAATCATATAGATTGCGAATCATGTGCAAAACACAAAGGATACCCAATCACACCTGCACCGATGGGTAATTACCCTGTACCACATCAACCATGGGACGTTGTCACTGTTGATTTACTCAAGATGCCATTATCATACAATAATAACCAATACCTATTCGTAGCAACGGATCATTTTTCCCGTTATGTAATTTTAGCTCCAATTAAAGATAAAACAGCAGAGACAGTAGCAAAGGCAATAACAGATAATGTAATATGTCGCTTTACTACCCCAAAGGTACTAATAAGTGATAATGGGGGAGAATTTAATTCTGATATCTTACAAGAAATATGTAAACAATACAACATCAAAAAGGTTAACGTTTTAGCCTATCACCCAGCATCAAATGGGTTTGTAGAGAGACAAAACAAAAAAGTATTAGATGTGCTACGACACATTCTCAATGAAAATTATGCAAGCTGGGATGATTGGATTCCTAGAGCAGAAGCCTCAATTAATGGATCTATAAATAAATCCATAGGTGACACACCACATTTCATTATATTTGGGACAGATAAAAAACTACCATATGAGCTCCTAGAAGGTGACAGCCTGCCCATATACAATTACGATGATTAAACTCCGTTTCCGTGAATTCCAGGACATACACAAAAGAGTCAAAAAACAATTGACGATGTCCAAGGAAGAAATGATGGAGGCGTTTAATAAAAAGGCAAGAGATTCACCTATCAGCTTAGGAGCCATTGTTTATGGTATCATTCTTACGAGAAACAATAAATTATCCCCCAAATTTGAGAGCCCATACAGAGTAATTAACATAAAAGCAAACAAAGTTTTAATTAAGTCACTGTCAAGTGGTGAAGAGAAACAAGTTCATATTGACCATTTAACACGAGTTTCAAGGGAACTATCCAATAATTATTCAGCCTCGGATACACCGAACAAGCAACCGTAACTCATGAAACCAATCAAGAAAACAGCAATAATTACAAAAATAAATTAAGGTCATATAGCGAACAATCAAACATAGGTGCAACTGTTCCAATAAAATCGACAGTACATCATTTACGAGATTTAAATATCGATTTAAACTCCTTCTATAAATGAAATAACAGTCAAGTTATTGTTCTACGTTAGTCAACCGTAACGCACATCATCACTATCATCGACCACAGCATGACCATATTAGAAAATTAATAGATTTTTTTTTGTCGGTAGGTAGCGATGAAGGGACTTATGCTATGGATTCTCCTCTGCATAGCAAGAGGATATGTGCACTTAGACCCCCAACACATATGAATTACCTTCTTACCTAGAAAATATCGCAAGACCCATGAGAACCCTGGACTTCATGATAGGAAGCTATGTTTCACAAGCACATAACACAAAGGAAGTGAATGAAATAGTGAAGTTAGCAAAATGGAAATTAGAACAGGCTAAGTCAACTATGCTCATCATGATCCAAGATCTCCCATCTCATGGAATGGAGGTACTGAGCGACAAGAACAACATCACACGTACTCGCCAAAAGCGCGGTTTGTTCGACCTGGGTGTCGCAGTTCTTGGGAACATCTTTGGATTGGCTACAGAGGAAGACCTTAAAGAAATAAACAACAAATTTAATAAAATAGCACAGGTAGTAACATACCAAGATAAATTTATCACAGGACATAACTCAGCAATGAAGACAATTGTGAAAAATCTGAAAAAGGCGGAAAACATAGCTCTCGAAAGTGTAGATAAAATAAATGACATGGAAGGTAACATAACACTTTTCCAACACTTCTCCATCATCACAGAACACATTACGTTGACACAATTCCTACTCCAATTAGACAACACTAGAGTTCGTTACAGGGCACTTAAGTGCAAGGAATTTCGAATGCCGGTGTGATGGCAAGTTCACAATTGACTTACTTCCAGTTCATGAGCTACGTCAGATAATTAGTCAAGGCATACACAAACATAAATTGAAGCTCCTTTGTTCCGAAGTAGGGAATTCATGCAATATTATCCATATTTAGAAGCAACACTAACACCAACATCAGTAGTAGTTCATGTACCATTCTATAACTGACGACCTGTTCACAGTATACCAACAATACACCCCTTCCCTTCTAAGAATAATAACATTTTGGCGTTCATCATCAACATCAACACAAACACCGAACTCATCATGGTCTCCAAGAGAGACGGAACACTGTCACTTTCGCAAGTGAGTCAACGATTGAACGAAATTGCCGCACATCCTTACATGCTGTTCACCTATGTCCTGCGTAACATTTTCACTTTTCAACCTATTGATACAGTCCCTTGTGAAATGAAGTGCTATTATAAGAAATAACAATATTCAACATCATTGTAACTTCACTTTTGATCCAGATAAGCTTGTACACCATCAACGCATCGGACACTCACAGATTTTTTATTTCATTCATAACACATCAGGTTTATACAGTCTGTCCAGATATACCACCATCTCATACATCAGCATCAGGATTATACATAGGCACCAGACTACCAAAGTGCGGTATTTACACCATCCATGTCCACTTTATCCACCATCAATCACTCACGCCATTCTCAATCATCCACACACAAACATTTCCACCCACTACCTAATATGGACTTAAACATGAGCACAAGTATTAAGTTGACTTCACCTAAGTTTGAAACTATGCAACTGATCAATGAAACAATGAAGCCCTTGGGAAGATTTGAGTTTGATTATGTTCAACCCACATATTATGTGTATAGCCCAGCACCTACTGTCTTCTATAATCTTCTGTATTGTATTTGCAGTAGGTGCTGTTTGCAATGCACAGAATGCATGCAAGAATTGCTTATTTGGAGTCAGTATTTAGTGGGGATAAAATTAGCATCCACACCAACCCCCAAAAATGGAGAGGAGAAAATGTGAGAGAATGGGAGTATGGATGGGGTATATGTGCAGAGAGTAGGTGAGGAATGAGAGGGCAAAAGAAAGGAGTATGTGATAGTTGTGAGTAAAAGATGGAAGAAGAGCATAAGACAGTATGGATCAGTTGGGTCAAGGATTGTGTGGGTAAAGTTGAAAGTTGGAATACAAATGTGGAAGCGATTGTGTGTGTGTGTGTGCGCCAACGCAAGACCGTGCTAGAAGAGTGAGAGAAGAGTTCTGGACAAATGTGGAAGTGTGCATGGAAAAGTTTGGAAGGAATGAGAGAGTGTTTTTGATCGGTGATATGAATGGTAAAGTTGGGAATGTGGAAGGTGGATGGAATCAGTTGAGTGAGTGGGGTGGGCCTGCTGAGATAGATGAGAATGGGAGTGCGTTAGTGGACATTTGTGCTGGGAGGGGTTGGTGATAGCCAATACCCTCTTCAGGCATAAAATGATCCACAAGTATACATGGCAGAGTGATGAAAAGGGTGGGTGGTGAACTGAATGAAAGGAAGGCAAATAATGATTATGTGTTTGTGTATGAAAGGATGCGAAGATGTATAATGGATGCAAGAGCTTATAGGGGTTGGGGGAGTGGACTTTCTGACCACTACTTGCGTGGGTGGGTTTCAGAATTAGTGATTCAAGTAAGATGGAGGAATAGAAGAAGGGAAAGACGAGATGAAGGAGTAGTTGCAAGGAGAGTGGAAAGCTTACAAGAGGATGAGGGAAAAGAAGGCAGAGTATAAGAGATAGAAGTGGAGGAACGATTTGGGCAAATATGAATTGGAGCAGATGGGAGACGTGGAAGGTGTGTGTAGGATATTTACTAGAAGAAATATGTGCTGCATGTGATGTGAATTGTGTGAAAAGGAAGAGAAGACGGAGGCAGGAGTGCAAGGAACAGCGTGGTGTAAAGACAGAAGAGGTGAGACAGGCTGTGGCACAAAAGAAGAAAGCATACAATGAATGGATGAGAAATAGGGGCGTGGAAGAAGTTGAGGGGCGGAAGAGAGAGTTATGCGTAGAATGAAAGAGAG
>NC_136993.1:31890549-31935549 GCF_032717465.1 Coenobita brevimanus
AACCACTGTAATTGTCCCCACGACTCAGGGACTAGCATTAATTATTGCTAGATTATCGAGCAGAAGCAGAAGTTAACTGGAGTTTTTGATTTATGCGTTGGCATGTGAAATTCCGTTGTCTTGTACACTCACAATCTCTCCATCTTAGCTACTTCCACTAAACAGATTCCTTGAGCTATCCATGGTCGCGTGAATGTCTGCACCTCTCAGCAGAATAGTCGTGTCCGAAGACACTCCCAAATCAGCCACATCTGCCAGCCACCTAAACCTGTGCCCTGCTGTTCACCCTTATGCTTCTGATTATATCTAATTCCTTGAGCACTGTCTTGCCCCTCACTCGAACTGTCTACTTCCACCAGAATCACTAATATTAAAATTAATGATTCTTTTAGGGGTACCTTCTCGTGACCCCACACTAAAATTAATTATTCACTTGAGCAGTACACTTTCATAACACCTGCTTGTTGACTCCATGCTCCACAAAGGTTCCTTGGTATTATGCAAGCGTCAGCCCTGCTTTAAAAGATTTGAAGAACCTTCGCATATTTCACTGTCATCTCCCATTTTCACTCCTTATTTCTTTCCTTTTCTGCTGCTTCGTTTGTCTCCCACCGTCTCTAAGTCATGATTCCAGTGCCTTTCTTTTAATTTCGTCACGATGCCTACTTTTAACAGCTTTTTTAGGCCACTTTCAGCTACTTGGGACACTCTGAGTGTATAGCATTTTTTTTTTCCACCCCTTCATTCTCTCCTTCTCTGCATCCTTCTTTCTCCTCACTATTGCCAGCTGATCCTAAGTCGAGATTAATGGGTGTGTCACGTAGGCTATAGGGTCGAGGGGAAGACCGCCTCCCACGTTTTTCCGTTATATAAACTCTTGCCCCGAACATGTTGGCTTCGGGAGGGTCGGGATCAGTAACATTATCCAGTATTTGGCTCTCCTGACATTCCTTCCCCTGCGTTCTCACCCCGCGTCCCATAGGTGGAACAGAGTAGTCCCGGTCCCCATTGGTAAGACCCTGTGGTGACTAGAATGTAGAGACGTCCACCCTAGACTGTGAACGCTCAAATGATGGCAGTGAGCGACGACAGCTGCATCTGAATAACGAACACTTGTAACCTAAGTAGAAAATAAGGAGCATAACACCTGAAAAACATACACATAAACCCTTAGAGTGTCTGGCTGGCCTAATACGTGTGGGGGCTCGGGGAGGAGATGTTTGAATTAAAGTCGCAATAATTCATCCAAATACCAGACTATCAATGAATCATTCTATGGGGAAAATCTCAGGGAGTGATTGTATTGCATGCAACCCAACACGAGAGAGTGACATGTTAACTTATAATGTATGAGGAAGTGCAGACTGTTTGGTGTCTTGGTGAGGGTGTCATATGCCGAAAATGTAATTCACTATGGCCACTACAACCGTCATCCAGGACCAAACGACCTATACCCTGAACACTCTGAATTGTCTTAGCAATAATCATTGACAGCACAAATAAGTGTAAATTGCATAGATCTATTCCTAGAGAAATACCATCTATCATTATCTCTGACAAATACAGGGGAAAAGCCTTTCATAATATATATATATATTTTTTTTTAACAAGCCTGAGATGCTGTGTTCTGGTTGAGAAATGTAATGACATAAGAAAAAATCTGCTGGGCTATCCTGAACCGGAATAAGCAAGTAGAAGCACAATGAGGAAGGGGTTTTGCGAAATATCACTCTTATGAGTTTATGGTGCAAGGCAAGGTAATCAGGAAAGGCAGGAAAAAGAAGTCCTGACCTCGTCAGTGATATACTGTCTAAAATTCCCAACAATAATACATTTGGCACAGTATCTACACTCAGGCGTGCCTGCATCATACTTTGAAGACCTATGATCGGCAATGATATTTGACAAAGTTAACTGAAGATTAAGAAAAGCTGCAAAGATGTGAGCTTCGCCTTCCAAATGCAAGGTTCTGATTAATCTAATTAATGCACGCAAAATATATGCTGCTTTCTGCAATTTCATAAGTGCAGCTTGCATATGAGATGTATCCCTAAGGGTAATATTTAAAATCTGAGGGTGAATATTCAGTACTTGATGCTCCTTTTCAGACATATCTTACATCTGGCACAATCTGACATAAATTTTGTTTACTTGGTTCTGAGTTGCAGTACCAAATGAAACATTAACAACAGCACCAAGATCAATCTCACCTCTGGGTCTACGACAGCTCAGCGGTTCATCTGACAACAAACACTCAACAGAATCTTTTAAATCCTCAAATCTATTATCAAACTCATGTTGGAATGATGATAAGTTTTCCTTCAGTGACGTTACAAGGAAACATGAATTATCCACGTGATCTATTTCCATCTAATAGACTCAACAAGACCTTGTGCATTAATAAGGGGTTTGTATAACTCATCTTGTGTTAACATAATAGAGACCACATAATACTTTCTTGTCAAAATAAGCTTGGAGACTGGAGAATAAATAACGCCTCTTGGAGCATGTCGCTCACTATGAGGGTTAGTGTGTCTAGTATTTCCTGATACTATGACTGCAAGTAGCAAAATCTGAAACAAAATAACTACAATGATTGAATCTCTACTCCTTGGCAGTACTGGGTCTAGTCTTCCTATCAGTGTGCCCTAACGGTCTATCCATAACTAGAGGTAAGTCTTCGACTGTCGTATGTAATCTCAGGCAATATCTAGGAGCTAGGATTGCCTCCTTTCCCGGTGATGACCCAGCGGAATGCCGGAACCATTGTCTGTCTCACTTCTTTTCGCAACATTTGCGGCCGTTCCTCTCACTTTTTTCTGTTGAGCACGACCTGTCCTCCTCTAAACCTTCTTGTCCCAACTAAGACTCATCTGTCTGATGCAAATATAGTAAACCCTTCTCTGTATCCTCCTACTTTCTGCATACTCATTTCAAAGCCAAATGTGAATGTTATATATATGTACACAACGACAATCTTGCTATCATGTTCCCGAACTTGAATCTTTTGAATTCTCTACTCCCTGGCTTCGGCTTTCCTGTCATTCTCTGACTAAATATATCTATGCTGTTTACTTAACCCCTAATTCTACTGACTTTGAAAAATTCTTCGAGTATCATACTTCCAAGATGGAACACATCCTATCCATTTCTCCCCTCTCTGAAATCTCCATTAAACTAGATTTAAATGTTCACCACCACTTTTGGCTCTCCTCTCCTTTCACTGATCCTCCTGGTGAACAAGCCTACATCTTTTCTATCCTTAATGACCTAGAGCAGCATGTTCAGCACCGTACCCGTATCCCTGACTACCTCGCAGAGTGTTCCAACATACCCGATCCATACAAATAATCCTTCTACTTCTGCTGTTAACCTTTCCTCCCTGTTGGGCTCCTCCGATCACAACCTTAACCTGTCCTATCACTCCAGTAAGGCTTATAGACCCTCCAAAGAAGTGGCGGCTGTGTCACTTTGGAGCTTGTGATTGGGAGGCCCTCAGACAGTACTTCTTAAACTTTCCCTGAAAGGATTATTGCCCCCATGGCTGGGAGCCATTTGACTGTGCCTTGTGCATTACAGAGGTTATTCCTCCAGGCATGGAAGCATTCATTCCTTTCTCATATTCTTTGACCAATGCAAAAAATACAAAAAGTGGTTTCATCATGCTTGTTCTGGTGATGTCCACAAGGAGAAGGCCCACAAAAGGTACCGGAGCCAACTCACTCCTGAATTTCGTCTCTCTTATGTTTCTGCCTGGAATCGTACTGAATCTGTTCTTCACTCTGCTAAAAATAAGTTTATTCGGACTAAATTATCTCAGCTCTCCAACTCGAATTCTTCCCACTCCTTCTGACACCTTGCCAAAAACCTTTCTGACAACTGTACCTCATCATCTTTCCTTTCTTTTTTCCACTCTGATGGCTCTGTATCTATTATTTCTACTGATAAAGTAGAAATATTGGCTCAGACTTTCTCCCCCAGTTCCATCTCAGACGATTCTGGTGCTGTTCCTCCATCGCTTAGCCCTCTGACTTCCTCATCGCAGACATTAAAATCTCATCAAGTAATGTATTTTCTGCCATCACTGGCCTTAATGCTAACAAGGCATATGGGCCTGATGGGGGTCCCTCCTGTTGTCCTCAAGAACTGTGCTTCTCTGCTTCCACCCTGCCTAGGTATGCACTTTCGCCTTTGTCTAGCAACTTGTACCTTTCCTTCTTGCTGGAGGTCTACTTTCAATGAACCTGTCCCAAAGAAGGGTGACCTTTCCCAACCCTCTAACTATTGCCCAATTCCTTTAACATCCTGTGTCTCAGAAGTTTTCGAGCCAATTATTAACACAAAAAAATTTAAGTATCTTTCCTATCACACCCTACTTTCTGATCGTCAGCATGGGTTCCATCAGGGACGCTCCACTGGCGATCTTCTCACCTATCTTTCAGACTCCTCGTCATCCCCCTTTCGGGACTTTAGCGAAAGCTTTGCCAGTGCACTTGACATCTCAAAGGCTTTCAATCGAGTCTGGCACATATCTTTAATTTCCAAACTCCCCTCTTACGGTTTCTGTCTTTCTGTCTGTGCCTTCTTCCCTAGCTTTCTTTCTGGTCGTTCTATTTTTTGCTGTTGCAGATGGCCACAGTTCTTCTCCAAGATCTATCAACGGTGGTGTTCCTCAGGGTTCTGTCCTATCACTAAGTCTCTTTCTCTTAAGCCATACATATAACCCTGTCCACTTATAAGCAAATGACACTACCTTTCACCTTTCCATTAACTTACCGCAGTCTCCATCTCAGCAGTTGTTTCAACCAACAAGGGATGAGGCTATGGTATACTTAATGTCTGATTTGGCTCATATCTCTGACTGGGGTAAAAGTAATCTCGTTATTTTTAATGCATCAAAAACTCAGTTCTTATTGCTATCAACCCCGGACAAAATCCTCCAGTAGAGTACCCACTAATGTAGAATAATATCCAGCTCAATCCTGCGCCATCTCTAAACATACTTGGCTCTTCATTCTCTCGGAATTTATCTTGGAAAGATCATATTACATCTCTCTGTAAAAATTGGTTCCAAGAGATTAGGTGTGCTAAGCCGACTCCATACCTTCTTTACCCTTGCACAGTTGCTGACTTTGTACACAGGTTTTATTCACCCATGTAGAGTACAACTTTCATGTGTGGGGAGGCTTCCCACTTAAAACTCATCTCAGCAAGGTGGAGTCAAACGCCTTTCATCTCATTATCTCTCGTACTCTTACTGGCTCCCTTCAACCTCTGTTTCTTTGTTGCACTGTTGCATCTTTATCTCTTTTCTATCATAACTACGATGGTCACTTCTCTTCACTGTCTGCTTGCATCCTTTACCACTATGATGGGCACATAGCACCCTTCTAGCAAGAAACTCTCATCCCTTTTCTGTCCAACTCTCTATTGCATGACTTTGCCATTACTCCCAGTCCTTCATTTATTAAACAGGTCAACTCTGGAACTGTTCCCCTATGTCTGTATTTCTTACTTCCTATGATCTCCAGTCTTTCAAATGCAGTGTGTCCAGGCATCTTGAGATGAACAGATCTTGAAGTTGGCTCTCTGTTATATTGTTTTTGTTTGTCCTTGGGGGGAACGGTTTGCAAGCTCCTGGCCTTTGGTTCCTTCTTCCTAACATAAAGAAAAAGCACAAGGTATTGGGGAGTCTGCTTCGACCGGCAATTCTCCGACTCCATTCACCTTACTCTCGTTCTCGTTTCCACCGTGCAGGTTCAGGTTATATACTTCACCTTCATATACCATATCTTGTGTCTCGCATGTTTTGAACTTCTTGCGTATCTTGCAGGAAGAGCTTTGATTATCTCCCGAGTTGACTCCAGATTAACATCCTTTATCTGTATACCGGTATGACAGAGAAGTATTTTGACCTATTCTCATCATGATTATCATCAATATCATCAGCCTTATGTACTGGGTACGCACGACAAACATTTTCGTTAACTTCAGTGGTGAGAAAAGCTTCAGGGACCACCCATACACGATCAGTGTGTACAGTAGGGTGGAGACAGATCCATCCTTCACTCTATATACTGTACCTTATTTACTACATCACTGATGCATTCTGTGACCTTGTATGGTCCTGCATATAGTGGCTGTAGTTTTCTAGCAACTCCTTGCTTAGGAATCGTACACACATATCCCTTGTCTCCTACAAAAAGAGGTTTGAGAGCAGTCTTTTTACCTCTGTAAAATCTCATTCTCTGTACTAACCTTCATCCAAGTACAGCTGGCATCTCTGAAAAGCTTTAGGTGCCATGGCTGCTAGCATGTACTTAGCACCCCCCACATTATTGTGCAGCTGTGATCATTTATTGTCTGATATGGTACCAGAGGGTCTCTCATGTACAAATGAAAGTATGGAGAGTCCCTAATTGACCTATTAAATCCCAAGTTATAGGCCATGCAAGCCAAATGTATCATTCGGTGCCAATTATTTGCATTACTGTACTTTCAATCATTGTATATAAGGTCTGAATCACGGTTCCATTAACCCGTTCCATTAACTAGTTTGCGGAATGGTGAAAAGGTGTAGTTGTGATGTGCCCTGTTTGGTGAATGTTCACAAATCCATGTAGTGTGACATTCATGTATTCTGCGTTACGGTCAGTGATAAGTTCTTGTGGAGTTCCGTGAATGAATACAACCCTCTCAGCAAATACACAAGCTACCTGCTCCGCCGTCTTAGTTCTAAATGGCTCTGCAACAAAAAATCTAGTCAGTGTAACTGTTATCGGCAAAGTGGGAAACTCGTCACTGTACAGATTGCTTAGGTATTCTGAAGAATGCCTAAAACAAGGCAAGATATAAAATAAAATCATCTGTACACATTTCCTAGGTATTCTGTAGGTTACCGAGTTTGTTTTAGGCAATGTGTGAAACGACCAAACTGCAGCAAACAGGCAAACTGTGAAATCAGTCATTTAATTAACATTAGGTTAATTTAGGCTGCGGTTAGATTAGGCTGGGGTATTTTGGTAAGTTTAGGTTGGGTTAGGGTTGGATAATCTTGACAAGTTTTGGTTAGATTAGACTAGGTTAGGTTAGGTTAATTTAGGTAAATGTTTTGCATAGCTTGGCATTCTTCAAAATTAACCTAACCTAATCTAACATGATGTAACGTAGCCTAACCTAACTTACACTTAACCTGCCACGTCCAGGCAGATATTTCACCAATGACCTCAGCCCCCCCCCCCCCAATCCTGACAGATTTTTGAGAAAAATATTCTTGGCTCAAACCTTCACTTTTTGTGAGAAACAATGGCAAATCACAGAAAAAGTGCTCATCTGAGCTTAGAAATGGGCTATACAGGTGACCCTTTAACCCGTGGAGAGTGAACATATTTCCGTAGGTACCGGGCGTCAAGCAACTATTTGGCTGAAATATCGAGTCTGACAGAATTGAATGAAACACACATCATTGTCTTAGACATGTTTGCACATATCCGGCAATATATATATATATATATATATATATATATATATATATATATATATATGACCACATAAAGTCATGTCACGTGCTGGTGAGATAAAATGGCCAGAAGATGAACAGCTGGTGGCGCAAGCAACCCGCGCACCACCCGCGGTGATTGAGGTAGGTCATTGTCCGGGAAAAACAGCCTATATTTACCAAGGCATTGGCAAAGATCACGTGATTTTTTGTATCATCAACTCTCTCTCTCTCTCTCTCTCTCTCTCTCTCCGAGAGAAAGGGACAGAATGGAGAATAAGAGAGAGAGGAGGGAGGAAATGGAGAATAAGAGAGAGAAGAGGGACGAAGTTTATCCTTAACTCCTCACTCGAGGGGAGGCTCCTTTGCCATTCCCGTATTTATTCCCTCTCTCTCTCTCTCTCTCTCTCTCTCTCTCTCTCTCTCTCTCTCTCTCTCTCTCTCTCTCGTGTGTGTGCGCGCGCAGATCCCGTTTCTCTCTCTCTCTCTCTTTCTCTCTCTCTTGCTCGCCTGCTCCTGTGTGTGTGTGTGTGTGTGTGTGTGTGTGTGTGTGTGTGTGTGTGCGCGCGTGCGTAGATCCCCTAGCACCTGGTGCGGGTTGGCAGCATCAAGGGAGGAAAATTAGTGCATGCTCCATGGTGTCTGCGCACGCACGGGTATTCTGAGCTTATATGGGGCAGTGCATGGGTGATGTCGAGAGTTGCCACCTGCCCCTATTTCCCATACAAATTTCAACCACCTACTCCTCATGGCGCGGTTTTGGTACACCTTTGAAAATCTCGCTCATTTGAGGCCTATCGCTTTCGACTCTGATAAGTCCCAAATGAGGCCTATCGCTCTCAACGGGTTAAACACCAGCAGCCGTGTTCTCTGGAGCTGCGCTGCGGCTGTCACGTTTTCTACGGTAGCAGTAACAATTGCAGATAACTCAGAATAGGTTGACATTTGTTCATTGTATGAATTTATATGTAGTACAAAAATATATTGGTTTTCACACAATAATATAGGTGATATAAGCGTTGTTTCACTCACTGAACACATCAACATACAGCACGTTCCTTGGCGACGTTACCTCCTCATCACTTCTGCTCGTCCCCACTGCAGGGGGTTACCTTGACATGGTGGCGGGGCTTGAAGTGTGGTTGGCTGTGCCACCTGCTTTGGAGGCTTGCCTGCTTTTGCAGGGTTTAGCATTTGTCAGCCTGGTGGGCCAAGCACCCCCTACATTACTGGTAGAGGAGGCCTGCTGGTGATGTTAGTCCCTGCCCATTGCCATCTAGGGCGGGACTGTTGCCTCCCCATGTGTTTGCCGTGCGTGGTGTCCTGCAATGCTTGGAGACAAGAGTCCTGGGGGTTGAGTGATGCAGCACAATGCGCCCTTTAACTAGCAATACACCTCTTTGGTCCCTCATTCTGGCTAGATAGGTGGCCTAGTTGGGCCTGACCAGGTCAATCGGCTGGTCATGCGTTGACTAGGGTCAAATGGGCACTGGGGGGCCTGGTGGCTCCTATCGTCCTGGAGTCACCCTTGGCCAGGTCCCCTGGTGGTTACCCGCATATACTCCTCTGCTACCTCTGGAGTCACCAGTGGTGTTATCCCAGGCATATGACCTCTCCTCGCTGGGCTCCATGGTGGGTGGAGGGGTGGGGAAATTAAGTATTTGTTAGAGGATAATGGAGGTAATAAATCAAAATAAAGTTGACGACCATGTATCTGTCCCTGGCCATTTCGTTCCAACAACACTTATTACTACTCTTTACTCCTACCAGGCCCCTAGAGAATATCCTCCTCTGCCCCAGCACTCAGCTGGGTCTGGGAAGCATTCTCGTTGGGGTGGTGTGGCTCTGGAGTTGGCCTCAGCTGAGACTGTGCTGGCATCTTATGCCAAATATCTAGTGATAAAATCTGCTCTTGGTGGGTCTGTACTAGATATAGATATTTTCTATATGCACCGTGCCATCATCTCAGCATGTCAAAGAGAACAGATAATCTCTTCCCAAGGGGATGGAAATATCCTGGTTGAGGTGTCCTCCCCGGAAGAGAGCTCCCGTTTACTAGGTCTAACCTCAGTATCTAATGCAGCCATTTCATGTGTTCCTCATGGCAGTTTTAGCCAATCAAAGGGAGTCTTATTTTCCCATGACCTCTCTGATAGTCAGAGGCATGGCTGTTGGAGTAACTATGATCGTCTGGTGTGATAAAGGTTAAGCACCTTCAGAAGAAAATTGATGGAATTTTGACGTTGACCCCAACCTTGTTTCTGACATTTGACAAATTAACGATGCCTACATCTGCAAAACTGTCTTGGCTGTCGCTTTCTGTAAAGTCATATGTACCCACCCCAAGGCAGTGTCTCCATTGTCAGGGGTATGGACATGTTAGCAAATTTTGTTGCCGTGCACAGGCTGGCCTTCCTGCTGTCTGAGTCTCCTGTGGTGGACCAAGCCATACCAGCGACTGTACAGAACCCTTTAAATGCTATCACTGTGGAGGTCCTCATGCTGTCTCTTCTAAAAAATGTCCTAGATACTGCCTGGAAAAGGAGATTTTGTCCATTTGTACACATGAGAAGGTTTCATTTCCTGAAGCAAAAAGGAGAGCCCAGACTCTCTTCTTTCAGCCAAGGGTTACTTATGCTTGTCTTTTCTGGAATGTCAGTGCATTGCCCTGTATCTTAGAGGCAGCCTCGAACAGTCCAGTACCTACTCCTTCAACTCGTGATTTGCAGGATGCTGTTCTCATGGTTAGTACTGTTTGCATGAAGGATGTTTGCCGCACCGCTACTCTGACTGTTTCCGCCTCCCCTTTGGTGGCTGACGGCTTGCACACTTTTGTGGTGGTGGTAGACATGCTCGTTGACCGGACTCCTTCTCCTGTCTAACCCAGTATGAACGAGGCTCCGTCTGTACCTGGCAAACGTCACTGTTGTTCGTCAGAGTCCTCTGAGCCTGAAAACCGGCCACCTAAGGTGTCTGTTGTTGACCCTTGTGTTGACCCCTCTCCTGTTCCCTCTGCCTTGCAGGCTGAGGAATCTAGCAGGTGACAGCTGAAGCTGATGGTTCACCTCTGATCTGGTCCCCACCTGGGGATGGTGTTTCACAACTTGTTGGTGCTTCAGATCTAAAGCACAGGATGTCCTCCTCAAATGATTCGACTCCTGTGGACTCTACTTCCACTTCTGGGGCTTCTGATGGGCGCATTGGCTGTCCTACACCTCCAAAGGCAGCCCCCAAACCACCTACCAAACAAACTGGTATGCCCACTCCAGGAAGGAGTGTCGTAAAACTTACTTCCTCGTCGTTTCGTTTGCCCACGGATGTTCGACAGAGGGTGCGGGTTTCTGGTGCTGGGAAGGCTCCTGCGAAGGGCCCTCGTAAGCATCAATCCAAACCGGCTCACTTGTCAGATGTACAGTCCCACACGTAATCATCATTCCTCCATTATGGGTTCTATCATCCAGTGGAACTGTCAGGGTTGACAGCATGAGGAACTGTGTAATCTTGTTTCTCAGTTTACTCCTCTGTGCATTTGCATCCAGGAGACCATGGTAGCTGATGCTGTTGCTTCCGGTCCTTCTGGCTACCATGCTTTTTATTCTGATCCTGTGCCAGGTCAAGGTCGTCATGGAGGTGCTGCTATCTTCCTTTGCAAGGATATTCCATACAGTCATCTGGACATCTTTACTCCCCTGCAGGCTGTTGCTGTCCGGATGTTTTTACATTGGCAGTACACAGTTTGCAGTCTTTATCTCTCTCCCAGTGCTGCTGTTGAAAGGGCAGATCTGGAAAGCCTTATTCATGGCCTTCCTTCTCCCTTTCTGTTACTGGGAGATATGAATGGTCACCATCCACTATGGTGAAATAGTGAGGCCAACCCTTGGGGTGTAATGGTGGCCTGTTTAGTGGAAGATAAGGAGTTGGGCTTTTTAAACTCCAATATAATGATTTATTTCCATAGCCAGACAGGAACTTTTACTGCAATTAATTTGTCCTTATGTTCAGCTGATCCTGTTTTAGATTTTACCTGGGATGTGTTGCCAGACCTGTATGGCAGCGACCATTTAGCGTTACTCTTAACTGCTAGTGCAGGTGGACCTCAGCCAAGTCTTCCTCGCTGGCCTCTGGATAAGGCTGACTGGTCATGTTTCAGAGAATTAAGTTCCATTTCCCTTTCTGTCAATTAATTTGGCTGTCTTACTGAGGCAGTGTCATATTTCAATAGCGTGTTGCACTCAGCAGCCCTGTTATATATTCCAAGAAAGAAGGATCAGTTTCCTAAACGTCCGGTTCCTTGGTGGAACTCTGAGTGCAGTTCCGTAGTGAGAGCCAAACGAGTCCCCTTCTCTCAACTTCGTCATTACCATGGGGATCCTCACTACTTGATGACATTTCAGAGGGCATGAGCTCATATAAGGTGGCTTTTAAAGGAGGCCAGGCATTCATCCTGGAAGGAGTATGTTTTCTCCATCAATTCGAGGGCTTCCATCACCCAGGTGTGGAACCAGGTAAGGAAATTTTCAGGAAAATTTACTGTTCCTTCCCCTCCTTTTTATCTGCAGCAGGTGTAACTGTGGGTGATCCTTTTGCTGTTGCAGAGTTGCTTGTTGATCATTTTGCCAGTGTGTCACCTATGGATGTAGATACATCTTCGGCTTGCCACCGTCGGTGCCTAGAGTCCCGTGATCTCAGTTTTGCCTCTGCTGGGGGTGAGTCTTACATCATTTTCAGTTTTGTTTTTGCTTTCACTGTTTAATAAGATCTGGTGTTCAGGGGAGTTTCCGGCTTGTTGAGGTGTTGCTTTAGTTATCCCCATCCCTAAACCAGGTAAGGACCACCTACAGGCGACGAATTATCGGCCTAGTTCTTTGACATCTTGTATATGTAATGTTCTGGAAAAGTTGGTCAATGTTAGTTTGTGTGGCTTTTAGAGAGAGGTGACTTCTTAACCTCTGCCCAGTATGGTTTTCGAAAAATGCGATCTACATCTGATACACCACTGTCCTTGGAATTTTCTATCTGTGAGGCTTTCTCCACTAACCAACACCAGGTCACGGTATTCTTCGATCTGGAGAAGGCATATGACACTGCCTGGTGTCATGACATTTTGCTTTCTCTTCATGAGTTTGGTCTTTGTGGGTGCTTGCCTATTTTTAATTCACGTTTTTATTTAACCAATTTATAAGGGTCAGAGTGGGAGGTGTACAGGTACTTTCTAATGCCCAGGCACTAGAAGATGGAGTAATAATGTAGTCAGTGTAATTCCTGATGGTGTATGAGGATCACTATATGTCGATGACCTCTCAGTTTCCTTCACCGCATCCAGAATGTCTCTGATAGAGAGGAAGTTGCAGCAGGCACTCAATAGAATTTCTGCCTGGGATGAGTCTCGCAGTTTCCATTTTTCTTTAAAAAGACAGTGGCTATGCATTTTTGTCATCTTCGAGGGGTTCACCCAGACTCTGACTTTCATTTCCATGGTCGGAGAATATCCTGTGTGGAAGAGACGTGGTTTCTGGGTCTTCTGTTTGATAGATGACTAACCTGGGTTCCTCATATCCGTTCTGTTAAGGCAGCATGTCTAAAAACCTTGAGTCTTTTGAGGGTTTTGGCTCATACCTCTTGGGGTGCTGACCATCAGACCCTCCTCCTCTTGCATAGGTCTCTTCTTCTTCCTAAACTTGAATATGGGTGTGAAGTCTACTCCTCTGCAACAGATGCCCATCTCCGGTTGTTAAATTCTGTGCATCGTGCTGGTGTACGTCTGGCAACCAGGACATTCAGATCATCCCTGATTTCAAGTTTGTTTGTGGATGCTGGTGTACTACCCTTGGCTTTGCAATGCCAGTTGCTGATGATGAGGTGCTGGTATCGTCTTCACAACATTCCAGACTCAGTTTCTTGTGCCATTGTCTGCAAGGATTCCCAATCTTCTGTTCATGACACCCGTCCTAGTTTCCTGAAGCCCTTTGGTTACAGGGTCTGGTCTGTTATGTTATCCCTCTCTGTCCCGAGACTGGCAGTTTGTCCACATCGGATCCCAAGAGTGGGTTCTTGGCTACTCCCTCGAGTGACATTTTGTACAGTAGGTCCATTGTTGAAAAGAAGGGCTCACTTCCCTCTCTCTCTTTTTAGAACATGCCTCCACTCATGAGGGTTCTGTGCCTGTCTATACTGACAGGTCTAAGACTGATACTGGAGTGGGATTTGGTGTTGTCTTCCTTTCCTTTAGTAGGGGCGGTAGCCTTCCTGGCATTACTTCAGTGTATACGGCGGAACTGACTGCCATTTTATATGCTCTTGAAATCGTTTTTACTCTCCCTCAATCCGTTTCTGTGATTTTTAGTGACTCACATAGTGCTCTGTCTGCACTGGAGTCATTTAATGCATCCCAGCCATTGGTTTTATCAATTTTAGAGTGGCTTTTTCCTCTTGCCCGTCGTGACCACCATGTGGACTTTTGCTGGGTTCTCGCACATGTTTGTGTGGTGGGCAATGAGAGGGCAGATACACTTGCTAAAGCTGCGTCTTCTCAACAGCCTGCAACCAACTACCTGCTTCCTGCTTCTGATGTAACACCTTTGTTGTGGTACGCAATTCGTACGTGTTGGCAGAGACACTGGATGGTGTTGCTCATAATAAACTAAAAGAAATCTTTTAGAAAGTGGTTGTGCCAAGGGTTCTTCCCTCCATGTCTCAGCGATTGGAGGTGGCTCTTGCCAGGCTTTGCACTGGGCACTCTATGCTTACACATGGGTTCTATATGAGTGGTGAGACTCAACCGTACTGTGATGACTGCCTTGTTCCTCATTCTGTCCATGACTTGCTGGTCGAGTTTCCGAGTTTGTGGGACCTACGTCAGAGATTCCTTCATAGGCATAAGGGGGCAGATGGTGCCTAATGTTTGTCCTTGATGCTTGGTGAAGCCTCTAGTGATTTTATTGATGTTTTTAATTTTCTTCATGTGGCGGGCCTTCTTCCACTTTTATAAGCAATTGATATTTTATGAACTACTCATTTATTATTTTCAGTGTTTTATTCCTACTAACAGATATTAACTTTATTCTGAATATGCATTTTTTGTTTTGCTGTGTCTTTTACTGTGTTGTCCGGCAGCATATGACCCTAGCAGTTGCACCGACAGATTTTAATTAATGCAATCAATCCAATTCACATCTGCTCGCTTCTTCCTCTGGCACTACGTTATCTTTGTCCTCCAGATCGTCATCGACTGGGGAATCACTCTTGCCTTGAATTTCGTACCGTGGTGCTACATGTCTTTACTAGCCAGGTCACTGCAAACAGGTGAGTTGCTGAGACAATGGTGTGCCGGGGGGAGTCACGTGGGGTAAGGCAGTGTCGCCACCTGGCAGTGGGTAGCAAGTAGAGGAAGGTCTCCCGCATATGCCTACCAAAAATCATGCATGAAACTTGATATATGTGCAAACAATGAACTTTGCAACTGCAAAATGTATGGGTATGTTGACTGGACTCAGTGTGAGAAAACGTTACGTACCCATACGTTAACGGGACGTGGTGGGTTAACCTAGATTATCACTGCCTAACCTAAATGCAGTCCCTCTGCTGTCTGCTATACTTTGCCAGATAATATGCTTGACATTCCATACAATACCTAGGCATTCTATTAAAATACCAAGGTAAAGTATTATAAGGTCAGAATGAAATATGCTTATTTCATACCTTGCCAAAAAATGCTAGACATTCTATCGAATACCTAGGCATTCTATACAATACCTTTGTTTCACACAAACCATGTACCATAACATATCCACTACCATGTGGACGTACCTGTGTCCTGCCTCAGACATTTTCAATTGTTCTATAACATTCACATGGACCCAGTACCATGGCGGCAGCACATCTGGGTACCTCGACCTGTAGCTGTGTGCCGATACAGAGTGGTAAACTCTTTGACCAAAGTTTGCCAATATGCATATCTCTTTGTGTACACAGTAGTGACATTGGTTCCCCCATGCCCAGACTGTGGCAGGTGATGAGTCAAATATAATACTGCTGGCACACACTGTTCAGGTACAACCACCTACAATAAGTCATTATTCTCATTAGCTCTTTTTTCTTCGGTAAAATAATCCTACCTGTGGAACAGAACTGTTCAACTGGGACAGTCAGTTTGGGAGCCAGAGGGGCTTCTTCACTAAGGTACGCCTGAGGAAAGTTCTGGCTTATACACCTACCTGCCAGTTCGGACCTTTATGAGTGAGACAACCACTAGGGAAACAGTAGCCAGACACTTAAATGTTTGGTACCAAGGTGTGGGAGGAAAGAGGTTAAGGGAGGAGGAAGGCTGGGGAAGATGATAGTTTCCTACCCCTCTCTCTTCCATCCCCATCCTTCTCACACAGTTACGAGATAGATAAATGTTGGCTACTGCTTCGCTAACACTTGTCTCACATTTACTACTTCGAAGTGGCGAGCTAGTGTATAACGCGGAACTTTCCTCGGCTGTACCACTTTAATGATCCCCATATTCGGTGTGCATCTTGCTGCTTCCGCAGTTCATCAAGGTTCCAGCTGACATAGTCAGGGTTGGTCACGATTCTTGCAAGAGCCAGTATAACCTCTGCATCATCGTCCTGTGGCTCGCTACAAAGACATGACAAGAAATCAGCTACTTTATTCTAATGTCCAGGTAAATAAGACACACCTATATCATATTCCACAACCTGGATTTGTCATCTAGCAATCCTTCTGGACAATTCCTTAACACATAACAACCAAATGAGAGGTCAGTGATGTGTCTGCACAGTCACTTTATGTCCTAGGATAAGGGGTCAATTGATTCATAGCCCATACATTGTACACAAGGCTTCTTGTTCAGTAGTGGCACAATTCATCTCAACGTTATTCAAAGCTCTGCTAAAATATGGTAGTGGCCTGAGAAATCCATCATCATCCTTTTGCTGAAGTGCTCTAAATATTTCTGTACCACTTGCATCTGTTGTCAGGTAGAATGGCGTATAAATGGAAATAGCTGTTAAATGGCACTTCAGAACTCTGAAAGCCTGGCACGCTGCTACATTCCACTTTATTTCCTATTTATAGCTTCCTTCCCACGAGTCAGTCTTGTGAGAGACAAAGCAATCTTAGTTAAGCCATCTATTAACTTACAGTAATATTTAATTATCTCGCCCTGGAAGGAGTCCATTGAGGTATTGTTTTTTTTGTTGGGTTTCTTTGTTTGTTAACGATATTATGGAAAAACGGCTGAATTAAATTGCATGAAACTTTCACGATATGTAGACACTGGTCTTAAAAGGAAGTTATTAAATTCTGGAGGTAACTGAGTGACCATGAAAGGTCAAAATCAAGGTAAATTTTCAGAGGGCTCTAACTTGAAACCGGTTGAATATAGAGATATTTACTAGCATCAGTATACAGGAACTCCAAAATGGGCTTTCTTTTGACAACAAGTTGACCTTGAGTGACTTTGAAAGGTCAAAGTCAAGGTCATAGATATTCAGGGGGCT
Organism: Coenobita brevimanus; assembly: GCF_032717465.1. Lineage (NCBI taxonomy): Eukaryota > Metazoa > Arthropoda > Malacostraca > Decapoda > Coenobitidae > Coenobita > Coenobita brevimanus. The sequence continues at coordinate 31,907,554 of NC_136993.1, forward strand.
ATAACTCGAAACTGGTTGCAAACAGGTATTTACTATTATCAACCTATTGGAAGTTCCATTTTGGATTTTAATTGGTACCATGACCTTTGACCTTGTGTGGTCGGGCAAGGTTTGTTGTACCTGACACCATTTGTTAATCTTAGAAAAGACTGGAGGTCCTTTAGTGTCTGAGGACTGCGAATCCTTTATGATTCGGATATGATCCAGCTGGGGTCACAATCCTTCAGCAAAAATATTGTCTTAGGCGAGATACGCTAGCCTTGGGGAAAAAAAAAAAAAAAAAAAAAAATTCTACAACTTAAGAGTAAGTTCAGCTCCTTCCAGTCTAGACAATACTTTGTCGGAATTCTGTACATGTGAATCAAAATCCTTACCATACACAACAAGAAATGCCTAGACAGCACATACCTCCACCAGTGCCATTGCCATTAAAAAGGATCCAGATCCGGATCCGCCCCAAAATATAATAAATTCTTTCCGGGCTCATAGCCCACCTTTCCACAAAATTTCATTGAAATTCAATGAGAACTTTTGGAGATATTGTGATGATCCGGATCCGACCCAAAATTTCATAACTTCTTTCTTGGCCCATGGTCCGCCTTTCCACAAAATTTCATCAAAATCCGTTCATAGCTATTTGAGTAATCCTGCCAACACAAACAAACAAACGGACAAACCAATGCAGGGTAAAAACATTCCCTCCTTGGTGGAGGTAATTATGTCATCCAGGTAAGTATAACTGATATGTCCCGATCATACTTGTAGTACCTCATTAATTATCTGAAGGAACATGGCAGGGATATTTTTTAGGCCAAAGGGTAGGTTATCATACTCCCAATGACCATCTGGTGAGGAAAATGCAGTCAACGGTCGTGACTCCGTCTGAACTACTAAATATTATGTTCTTTCCGAGCTGGAAAAGAATATGTGTGACATTATGCAATGGGCAGGGGTACGATACTATCTGCTTATTCAAGTGCCGAAAGTCCAGACGGATCCATATTCCACCATCTTTCTTGGCCACTGGGACCAAGGGTGAAGAATAAGGTTGTCTAGAGAGACGTATGATGTTTTGCTCTCCGAAGTCATTTATCTGTTCCCTAAGAGTTTCATGATACACAGCTGGTATTTTATTGGGACAGCAATTCACGACCGACCCTGTGGCATTGATATGATATAGGAAATACGGTGCTGTAGTCAGTGGTTTGTCAGGCAGAGGGAACACATGAGGATGTTTTCGCACAAGGCATTTGAGGGCATCGTTCTCCCGACTTTGCAGTGAAAACAATTCATCTATAGCTAAATCTGGTCTCTTGTTACACTAGTAACTTGGCCTTGCTCATTATCCTGACTTTTATCCCACCTAACCACCTCAAATTGTTCCACTGTGCCTACCCTTTACCTGCCAGATATACTGATCCGGTCAGGAGTAGCAATAATTTAGGCAACATAAACCCTGGACTTTCCGCTCGCCTCACTTGGTACCATGTTTACTAACCCTGGCCACAGCATAGCTGCGAAAGTGCTGCCAGGACCTCGGAAAATTTAACCAATGTCCACCCAGAAATATCAGCCTCTAACGGGATGATGACACATATAAATGGATCTATCACAACTTTCTCACTCACCACGCAGCATCCAGAGATGTACTCTAGTTTATCTGGTAGGTCAGCTTCTGTTACATTCAGGGAGGAACCCTTACCTGTACCAAGATCTTCCTTGCCGCCCTGTAATTCCACCTTCTCCCCATCACTCTATATACACAACGGGTCTGGTATAATACTGTATATTCATTCCAAGCAAAAATGAAATTGGGAATTAGAGTCACTGAAATTGTACAGGGTAAATAACTGACCAATGATAACTCAATTCCATACATGAGGGCTGCCAACCCTATGACTAGGTCTATTACTTCTGCAACCCCAAGTTCATCACCACTTGCAGACACTAGCATTTGGCCTACATGCAGCCAGAGCGTATGTCTTATCTCACTCAAATTCTCATGAGTGATCGACATGGCTCCATATCTAACGGCACAGGGCAATCCCTCATTTCACCACATGCTCCCATGACTGCCACCACTACCAGTGCATTTCCGAAAGTCACAACAAATAGTCGTCAAACTTTTTTCTGTACGTGTCCACCCATGATGAGCACTGCTCTGTACAGTGAGTTGTATTCTTACAGTGATCACATCGTGTTACCTGACCTAGGTTGTCTACTTTAGAGAAACAATGGGCTGCCATGTGACCCGATCCATCACAACAGAAACAACAGATTTTTCTCTCTTCTTCAGCTGACAAGTTGTTCCTTGCGAGATCAACCTTTTGGCACGGCACATGTGGGCTCTATGACTTGCAACACCACATCTGTTACAATTTCCTATGCTCCAGAGGTTAACCTCTCAGTATCTATCTTCTCTCTTTTAGCAAAGACTTTACCTTCACTCACGTATGCAAGTAGGGAAATGCACTGTTTTGCCCATCTGATGGCCTTATGAGTTTATCGGGATCGTCGTACAAGCCTGCATCAATAGTAAGTGTACTGTATACTGGCTGGAGAACATTTCCATGAATGAATTTATGGCCATATCCATGGCAGATTCTCCAAAAGTAGGCCTAATACTTGCAAAACGATATTCTAGGTTTACTAGTCGCGACCAGTAATCAACGATACACTCGCGCGGATCATATTTTGCTCGTATAAATGCTCGATAAGAAGGTTGGAAAGCTTTCTCGAGAGAGTAAAGTTTTAGAGGGCAGACTTAAAATCTTCCCAGCTACCATTTGCCTCATGTATAAACTGTTCAATTCTGTCATGAGCACCACCAAGTGTGTATTCTCTAGCTATATCAAAGCAGCCAAGTGTAGTTCGCCTAGGTCCAGTCGCCTTCTTCTCTATCTTCTTTATCCATGTGCTAACATTAGGCTCGAAGATTAAGCCTGTGTACTCAGCTGGTGTTGTGTGTTTACTGGCTGTGAAATAAGCTAAGCCCTTTAGGGTATCTGATTTACAGCGTCTTTCTGATTGTCAGCAATTGCTTGCAATAATTAATCAGAATGGATCACAATGTCCCCTGCAGTTTGGTCTGGTTCTGCTTCCGCCATTTCTGCTCATACTTCGGGAACTAAATCTGATGGTATATTTTCTAATTCGAAAGGATCAGTCTCTCACCTGAGCAAGATTCAGTACTAGGTTCCATGCAATCACGTTTTAGACACTCAGGTGTGGAATTGCTTATCGATATTAAAATAATTATGGCCTAAAATATCCCACCGATGCTACCATTGTCGTACGCTACACTCCCTCAGTATTCATTTACATGTTTCACTCATCTTTAATGAGCATGATAAATGACTGCTAATTATCTAGATAGGTCACATGAGAACAATAGCAGTAGGGAATGTGGAGACAAGTCCAGAGAGAATCTGTAACATAAGTGTATCCCTTAATGTCCCAATTCCCTCCCGGACTTCAAGGAAACTGTTCCACACAATGAGGTTCCAAAACACAGATATGTTTTCGACTTTACTGTTACTTAGTTCAAGACAGTTACATCACTTTAGCAACACAAATGGAAACATTTTACTCAATAGATGAAGATTTAATGCAGTTACATATAATTACAAACCTTTAATGCATCATAAAGACTCACTTTTTATTATCATATGTTTACTTGAGTTCTTACTCACTACAAGAATAACCATTATAATTATCTCCACGACCAGAGACTAGCATTAATTATATAGTGCTTGTTATCAAGCGGAAGTCAACTGGAGTTTTTATTTTACTTAGGCATGTGAAATTCCCTTGTCTTGTGCACTCACAATCTCCCCATCTTAGCTACTTCCACTAAACAGATTCCTTGAGCTGTCCATGGTAGCATGAATGTTTGCTTCTCTCAGCACAGGTGTTGCTTCCGTAGACACTTCCAAATCTGTCCCGTCTGCCGACCACCTGTGCTTTTGTTCTAATTTCCTCACGATGTCTACACTTCACGGCTTTATAGGCCACTTTCAGCAACCTGGGACACTCGGTGTAAGGCAGTTTTTTCCTCTTCTTCATTCTCTCCTTCTGTGCTTCCTTCTTTCTCCTCACTATCGCCAGCCGATCCTAAGTCGAGATTAATGGATGTGACAGGTAGGCTAAGGAGTCGAGGATAAGACCGCCTCCCATGTTTATCCGTTATATAAACTCTTGCCCCACATTTGTTGGCTTCGGTAGGGTCTGGATCAGTAACAATATCCAGTATTTCCCTGTCCCGACATACTGTTCGATATTAGAAACACAGAGAAATTAAAGAAGGTACATATTAATCATGGAAGAAAACACTAGTGAAGACACAAAGTAAATAAGAAAAGAAATCCTCTAAAAGAGACCCAGAAAATGAGAGGGGACAGAAGAAACGGACGAATGAAGAGTGAAGACATTACCAGAAGACGAAAGAGGACTGAAAAACCGGATGAGTGAAAAGGAAAGGCAAGAATTAGGAAAATGCAAGTGAGAAACGCAGGATAGGGAAGGAATCAGCACGACACATCTCACAGTATTTCAGAATGTTTCCTAAAATAGTCATAAAATAGAGACTGAAGAAGTCTAGTGAAGGGCTAATGCAAAGGCAATGTTTCTCCGTCGTCAGCTGAACTGAACTGAACTTGTAGGATAGGCTTTAGAGGAGCACTAAATTATTCAATATCTTTGGATGTCAGAACGACTAAGACTTTAACTTGGAATGCAAATGGAATGAACATGGATACTTGAAGAGTTTTAGATGTGCTGCACGGCAATAGCCTGTCTTACTTTGTAGTAACTGGATCAATTTCTGCCTCGCAATTATTGTGAAAACAACTCCATGCAGCATATTTTGCAGATTATATTTCCCTGTGCACTTGTCTATCTACTGCCAGACGCCTTAATCCCTTATACGGGGTGGCCACAAACAAATCGCCTCCACGTCACCCTGTCCCTGTGCACTGGTACACAAGATAAAATAAATGTATTATTACACTTTTTTTTTTTTTTAAATCGTGGACGAGGCATTTGAAAATGTTCTTCAGTCACTTTTAATTTTTGTGTAGGGCTGCTGTTGCTATGAACACCTCGTAAATCACTAAGTTTCAACACTGTGTAAAATAAAATATGATTCAGAACTTTCTCCCTTAGGAGGAAAGCTCTAACAGCAGCAACGGTCATTGTGAAAACAGTGATCACCTGCGTAAAGATACGTTTGACATGTGTGCCTTACCAAAATTTTATTTAAATGTTTATTTATTCTTTATTCTTTCTTGTCATAATATATTTCACCTCAATAGGTAGCCAGTCAGAGGAGCAGGAGGTGCTGGTATATCGGCGATGTCTCTACTGCAATAGCGGGGCCGTGGGAGTGCAAATGGTGGCACGAGCCAGCCTCACCTCCACACACCTCACACACCAGTTCACTCGCCCTGACATCTTCCATCGAGATGAAGGTTAGCAATACTAAATTTTAACTATGTCTGATTTCGCTAGATAAAAGTCTACATCAGTGGTACAGCGTCTTCACTGCAATGATGTTGAGTTATGCTAACCATGCTTTACAGAAATGATTAAATTCAGTATCAGAAAAATTTCTGAACTCCTTAACGAGAATCATGACTAAGCTGTTCTTTGTTTTGTCAAAAACATAATCATCTGTTCCAATCAAAAATAACTTTCTCGCAAGAGTCTTTTGGTTTCTTCTCATATTCTGGCCAAAACATTGTCAGTTGCCTTACTACTTTCCCTAACCCTCTCTTTCACCTAGTATACTCTCTAGTTGTCTCGTCCTCAGTAATATCTGATCATTTTACTCAAACTCTTTCTCTAACTCTACTTTGGCATCAGGAGCTCAGATTAGGAAGAAAATGGAGTAATAACACCGGATTCGTCTGATAATTCTCTCGGATAATGAGAATATGCTTTCACCCCTGTTTGTTTCTTTGTTTGCTAGTTTGTGTGTTGGTAGGATTACTCAAAAACTAAAAGGGGGATTTGGACCAAATTTGGTGGGTAGATAGCCCATGTCCCAGAGACAATCGATTAACTTTTGGGACCGATCCGGATCGTATTACAGATTCTGGATACGGAAAACACTTTTTGCAAAACCTTAATTAATGATGAAAATCCTAACCCATTATGAATAGTGGTTTGGAAATTACATTGCCCTAGCCGGAGAGATGCGCTCTACTGAGTGCCATCTAGTTAGAACTTCTTCAATACTGATATGGTGTGCAATCTTGATGAGGTCCATCCAGTTCTTGAGAACTGTGGTTACGTGGAGACACGCTACTTTGGCAATCTTCAGCCTTCGTCTGTCAAATGGCACGGCTCCTTCTTGCCCGTACTTATTTCTTGTTCAACATGCCTCAAAAAACTGTAATTCTCCCACCAACTTTCTGACTGGCGCTGAGCTGTCCGATTCTCTTTCGTTCAGGAACACTGAGCCGATCCTTAATACAAACCTTGTAAATACAGTGCCATGCTTGACACTTCCTTCTTTCCAACAGTGATTCTGGATTTTGTTGATATGCTTGACTGGTGACAGATTGCATTGCATTCCTTTATGATTACAAGTGAACTTCCTTTTGGGTTTGTCATAGTTCTGATTACTGTGTTTAGAAGAAATTGTTTATTGTGCATGAGATTTGTTGTTGAAGCAAACTGTGCAGTTAATCGGCATTGCCAGAAGGCTATCAAAGAAAAGTTTAGTGCTGGAGTTTTGACACGAGAGTAGATACAGCTTAATACCCCTCCTCTCAGGTTCCCATTACTGTAGGGCTGGAGAAGTTTTTCTTGCTAGGCAAGGGACTTGTGACTCCTATCTAAATTTTTTGCCATATTACCTTGTAAGACACCTCTAATGAGTCCAGAAAACAATATGATTGAAAATATAATGAATTTGTTTATTGGTATCAGCCATGCACGATTCTATATACCAGTGCGTAGTTCATGATAATTATATAACCCTCATCCAACATCATTGACGGCCTTCATCCAGCTTTCCCTTTTTCTCATTATTTTCCCATTGTTTAGGTACAGTACGGGAAGGCTAGGCAATACGTTCCCTGTAATTAAATACTGTTATGATAAATCACATTCCTCTTCTCCCCACAGAACAACTGCTCACACTTCATGGCCACAAGTTCAAGGTGGTGACGGTGTCGTACTTTCCATATATTGATTACGTAAAGGATACAAATAAGCCAGGATCGTCAGTAACTCTTAAGGACTCTCTGGATGCTCGTTTGTTCGAAGTGCTTATTGCAATCCTAAACATCACGTGAGTGTTATGACTGAGATTTATATACACTTAATGTGGTATCATAGGGTAGAATTTCGAACATATTTACGATAGTTTTGCTATAACTTGATTTTTTTTTTCCAGGAAGAACTATAGACATGGGAAGATGCTGAACGTTCCACTCTGTGTCCTTCCGGCAGAGACAGTTACAACTTACAAGAGTTTTACCTCCTGTAACAAAGTGTCTTATGCTTAAGCCTTAACTGGCAAAGTGGAATGGAAACCCTTAATATTTTACTCTAATTTTCGGAGCACCGGGGATCATTATTTATGGTCAGTTTGTATCCCACATTACTGAGTAAAGTCAACAACCAAATTGGAAGACTAGACATGTTCTCTCCTATTCCCTTTCATCAGATTTGTAATAACAGTTATCTTGCATTCCATTTTGCGGCCTCGTGTATAAGCACACGATCATAAGATCTGTTTTCGTGACATTAACTCATTACTTTGAAAAGTATTGTACATGTATTTCCTTGTCCTTCATACGAAAACAGCTCAAACTTACGACTGAGAAGCGATCGTTAGTTCGCCTGAGTATTCCATCCCTTGCCTATGAGAAACCTGAAAATCCGTTGTCATCAGTTAATCTGAGATTTCCATTTATTTGTACATAAGACTTTACATTCACAAACCGAAACTGAATCGCTATAGAGCTGTTCATACAGTCAGCTTATTTCAAAATGATATTGGCTGCACCCCATTCACCCCTTCCCCTCATTCAGGCAATTCAAAATGCCGGACTGTTACAGCTAACTTTAACCTGTAGAAATGATTTCATTTCAAGTACTTTACCGGGAAGCTGACGATTGTATAAGTTGTCCCATTGTGGCAATATTGAGAAAGCAAAAAAAAAACAAGATTCTGACGGATTTTATGTTGTCTCCATACTCATCCCTTCATTATTAGATGCTCCTCTTGGGAAAAAAAGGTTGAATAAAATTATTCACTGGCAGTTGGGAGAATTGCACATAAATTCACACTGGTAGACAGTTTGAGGACTAATTTACAACTTCAACTGATATATATATATATATATATATATATATATATATATATATATATATATATATATATATATATATATATATATATATATATATATATATATATATATATATATATATATATATATATATATATGTCAGAACTCCATATTATAATTACAAATCATAATAGATAGCATGATTGATAGACAGATAGAAACAGCAAGTCAGAGGATGCGGTAGGTAGTGTGTCTGCGATAATCGTGCAATGTAAACATGCTTACACACTCTAACTCAAGGAATGCTTGATAGGCACACGAACAATGCCTCGTGACACAAAGATACACACATAGTCACACACAGGCTTCTAGAACATTTCAACAACAGTGTAACACACGTGACATGACCCTTCTACACCAGAATTTAGGAAGCAGAGCTCAGAAGGAGGTGAGCCATAGAACCAACAGGTAGTGGAGAGAGTGAATAAGAAGAGGGGTCCAACTAGACTTACTTAGTATATTAAGTCTCTGTAATACATACGTTGCTCAACTTAGACTTATCTGAAGATAATAAATCAAGATCAACTCCATGTATTCATCTTTAACTCCTCCTGCTCTTCAATTAACTCGACTCACCTATTACAAGAATTAAGAGTTACATATATAAAAAAATCTTGGCAACAAAGCTTTAACATTAAATGGTGGCAGTCTATGAGCCTACGAGTCTACGAGCCTACAAGCCTACGAGTCTACGAGCCTACAAGCCTATGAGTCTACGTACCTACGAGTCTACGAGTCTATGAGCATACAGTAGCAACGACGAATTACAAATAACAAGTCTACAAAACAACTCTGTAATCTTCACGCAAGTTCAAGCAGCAGCAAGAAGAATAAAAAAACAAAGCAATTAAAGGAAAAGAAAGACCAAAGCAACAAGCACAAAAAACCCCAACACTCTCTCCCGCCTACCTCCATCACTGACACAGAGGTCAAGACACAGCAAAACACCAGAGCCACATTTATAACGCATCTTACTCACCTTCCCTCACCCAGGTTACTCATTGCTACTCAGTTACTCACCACAGCTACTAGTGTGGGAAGCTGACGTCACAATGTGTATCTGCTGAGATGACATCACCACGCGAGTTTGCTGAGACAATGCCACGCCAATCAACGTGTGACTGACACCAGGCACTTCTCACCCACTACTCATTACTCATTATTCACATAGCTCCTACTCGTACTTATTTATTTCCACAGTATTGAGTTGGAAATTCGACGTTCTATGATGAGGTTCGCTTGTGACTACAGCTGTTAACCACTACATGCACCAGACCATGGAATTTCCTGAGTATTATCGTCCATCAACACAGCCCTAGAATTATCAAGAGGAGATCTTCATTCAACCCTGCATATCTTCCAAAATCGACAGTGCGTTGACACTCCTCTCCAATCTGTATCAAGTGGGTGTAATTATACTTATTCATTTCTTCTCAGTGCTAAAATTAGGTATATTCAACTCCTTTACTTATTTCTATATATATACACTTATACACTCTCTATCTATCATTTATTACAAGTCATTTTCTCATCTATTTAGTTAGGACATAAACAAAAGGCGTATTTCATAACACCATACCTTAATGACAGAGATATTTTCGCCCCCACCCGTGTTAATAGCAGATGATACACAATTAGGAGAGCACCAAGGCAACACACCCATTGTACAAACCTCAACACAAACTAAAGATCAAGAAACAAATACGTCAGTTCTAGATGATGAGTGGCAAACCCCCTCTGATGTAGCAAGTGAGGACTTTGTCTCAGACTTACATACCTATGAAAATATACTTAACAGGGTTCATCGCTCCGGCAAATCATTTTCCACCATCCCCTCACACAACGATAAACAAGTCCAAGTTAAATTAACAGAGCTACCAGTGAAAATGAACACCACAGATCAAGCTCAGATATTAGTTTATCATGAAGATAAAACTGCCCCAAAATTCTCTGGCACAGAGAAAGATCATATTGACGTCATTTCATTGGTCAATCAGTGTGAATAAATTTACATCAAACGTCATGTCAAAGATGAACAGGAGAAAATTGCTATTTTTTCATCTTGCATGGGCCAGGAAAGATGTCCGGCAAGTGACTTCCTAAGGTCAGATAAGCTCCTCAAGGCTAAGACATATGATGAATTTAAAACTGATTATTTGAAGAAATTTTCCGGAGGTATGAACTTCTTGCCAGGTATAATTCCAGAATTACTTAAGATTGTAGATCTTGTAAGGGAGCACACTACAAATCATGTGCTCAGTGAAATAACTGCTGATGTCTCCACGATCAAAAGGACATTACTAGCTACCTTAGAAAACTCAAACTGGATAACATGAGATGCCTTGTGTAAATTACCTGATAGGACCCATAAGATCGCCAAGACGATTGCGTACACCCCAGGCATGTGCTTACTAGTCTTAATGAATGAGGTAGAGATGCAGTGTAGTAAAGCAGGGATTGTTGAAACTTAGTCAAATTCTAGTAGAATGAGAGTGTCTGAGACAGTATCAGCTGTGAAAACAGCTACAACTACCCCAAACAGAGAACAAAATCGATCACGAACCGAAAGCAGGCAGAGCAAACAACTAAACGTGTCAAGGGTACGATCACAAACACCAGGCTACAGGCAGTTTCATAAGTTTCCACGCAGCCCAAGCAGGTCTTGCGCCACAGACACCACTAAATATGGGAAGTCACCTCGTAGATCACAGTCAAGAGATAGGTCCATTCTATGTCATTATTGTGCAAAACCAGGACACACTAGGAATGAATGCTTTATCAAAACAAAAGAAGATAGACAAAAGACACAAGGATTAGGTCCCTACTGTAGACATCATAAGTGCCAAGGGCACTGGACCAGTAACTGCAAAACAGTAGAAAAATTAGTGTCTATGTTCAAATCGGCGGAGGACCAAGTCATGACAAAAAACGAACAAACGTAAAGAAAAGCAAGTCTAAAATTCACATAGGAGGCATGTTGGTAAATGAGTGTATCGTGATACCAGCTATATGTGAGGATCAAAACGTTTCCTTATTTTTAGACACAGGCTCTCCAGTGAACTTATAAACACAAGAAGAAATAAATAGAATTTTTAGAAATAAGAAGAAATTAACTTTTCTGGATGAATCTGATTTAGATTTATATACAGTAGACGGAAGAAAAATCACAGTAAAAGGTATGATAAGGTTAAATATCAGTTTCACAGAGACTACAAGACCAATCTCTGCATTTTTCTATATCGTTGAAAACTTAGCAATTAAAGCTCATATGTTACTGGGCTTAAGATGCATAAGAACAGGGAAAATAACTTTACTCCCACAAATGAATGGAATAGACTTTGACAATGAATTCATAGAAGAAATACCGTCAGAGCCCTCACCAATTAGTAAAAGAGAACCAAAAAGAATTGGTAATATTAAAAGCTTAAACAAACATAAACAGATGAGTGTATAGATCCACTCACATTACCACCCCCAGCCTCCATGATTAGAGACCCAGGTGACAGTACTGATTTATCAGTTTTCCCGCCCATCTCACCAATGATTTAGTTATACCACCTAATTCCTATATGAAAGTTACCATAAAGAGCAAATTACGGAATAGTACTGTTCTTGTCTAAGAAGAATTATGTAAAGTAAAGGGATTGTCAGTAGAAAACGCATTATGTCAGATGAACGACGAAGAGCAAACTCAGATATTCATAATTAATCACATGAATGGGGAAGTACAGCTGAAAAAGGGGACTTGCATAGTTAATATTGAAAAATGTCCCGCCCCTGTGAATGAAATAGTTATAGCTGGAGTGACAAGTGAGATAAAATCTACGGATAGAGAAAGCATAAAAGAGAATTTAATTCACTCAGGTGAATTTGATGAAGAAAATGATTTGTTAACCCTGCTGGAAACACACAGGGACACCGAAGCATTACCTGGACAACAATTAAGGTGTACTAACCTGATTAATCACAAGATTAATGTGCACCCAGAAACACCACCAATTTTCGTACCAGCCGACCGCATCCCACAATCTCAGCGTACACTTGCAAATCAGTACGTCAATGAAATGTTAAAACTTGGAATTACTGAACCATCAGTCTCCCCGTGGAATGCCCCATTATTCTTCATGCCCAAACGAAATGGAGAAATGAGTGCGGTAGTAGATTACCGTAAACTGAACAATCACACAATCCCAGACCGATTTCCCACGCCATTGTTAAGTGACGTCCTACAGAATATTGGACCGGAAAATAATGTATTTTCCACAATCGATCTACTAAATGGTTATTACCAAATTCCGGTTGAACAGGAGTCACGTAAATACGCTGCCTTTTCCACAAATAGAGGACACTATCAGTATACAAGGATGCCGATGGGACTGAGGACAGCCCCAGGCACATTCCAGCGTCTCATGAAATATGTATTGTCCGGAATTTTAGGACAAGGAACATTTGTTTATCTTGACGATATTATAATCGCAACAAAAAATATTACAGAAGATCTCAAGAAATTAGACTTACTCTTACAATAGCTTGGTGATGCTGGTTTAAAAATTAAGCTTTCTAAATGCAAATTTGGCTTTTAGGAAATAAATTTCTTAGGCCACAAATTAAGTTCTAATGGTATTCACACCACTGATGACAAAATACAGGCAGTGAGAGATTTTCCTGAACCCACTACGACTGACGAAGTAAGACAGTTTTTGGGTCTAGCTGGTTATTATAGGTCATTCATACCACAATTCTCTCATATAGCCTTTCCTCTATTCCAACTACTCAAAAAAGATGCTATAGTCCAATGGGAAGAAGAACAAAAACAAGCATTTACAAAACAAAAAATTAAACTAACAAATGCACCATGTTTGGCATATCCGGATTTCACAAAATCTTTTATTATATGTACAGACGCATCAGTTAAAGGATTAGGGGCTGTACTGATTCAGGAAGATAAAAGAGGAAAGAATCAACCAATTGCATTTGCCAGCAGACAAACAAAAGGTGCAGAGAAAAATTATTGCACTACAGATTTAGAGGCACTTACAGTGTTTTTTGCATTACAAAAGTTTCGAGATTTGGTATATGTTTACGAAATACACTTATTCACCGACCATAAACCACTGGTGGGTATGTTTAAAGAAAAACTCCTCTCTGGGAGGAGAGCAAGATGGAAATGTACAGTTGAAAACTACAATGTACAAATTCATTATATACAAGGTAAAATGAACTTAGTAGCTGACACATTATCTAGGAACCCGAACACAATTCAGGTCGTGGCATTAGATCTCAAAGGGGACATCCCAAACCATGATGATATCGCAAAAGCACAAAGACTTGACCCAATATGGTCTAAAGTTATATACAAGTTAGAAAATGGAGATGACATACAATTACCCAAACTGCATGTACCACTCGGACAATTCACAATAGTCAATAATACTTTATACAAGATCAACCCGAAACAACCAAAACGCCAAAGACATACTAACCAATTGGTAGTACCTAATGACATGATACCCCAGGTGTTACGAACGATACACGATAGCCCACATGCAGGACATCCTGAAAAGGATAGGACATTCAAACAAGCCCAGTTGTTATATTACTGGCCTTCATTACGAAAAGATATAAACAATCATATAGATTGCGAATCATGTGCAAAACACAAAGGATACCCAATCACACCTGCACCGATGGGTAATTACCCTGTACCACATCAACCATGGGACGTTGTCACTGTTGATTTACTCAAGATGCCATTATCATACAATAATAACCAATACCTATTCGTAGCAACGGATCATTTTTCCCGTTATGTAATTTTAGCTCCAATTAAAGATAAAACAGCAGAGACAGTAGCAAAGGCAATAACAGATAATGTAATATGTCGCTTTACTACCCCAAAGGTACTAATAAGTGATAATGGGGGAGAATTTAATTCTGATATCTTACAAGAAATATGTAAACAATACAACATCAAAAAGGTTAACGTTTTAGCCTATCACCCAGCATCAAATGGGTTTGTAGAGAGACAAAACAAAAAAGTATTAGATGTGCTACGACACATTCTCAATGAAAATTATGCAAGCTGGGATGATTGGATTCCTAGAGCAGAAGCCTCAATTAATGGATCTATAAATAAATCCATAGGTGACACACCACATTTCATTATATTTGGGACAGATAAAAAACTACCATATGAGCTCCTAGAAGGTGACAGCCTGCCCATATACAATTACGATGATTAAACTCCGTTTCCGTGAATTCCAGGACATACACAAAAGAGTCAAAAAACAATTGACGATGTCCAAGGAAGAAATGATGGAGGCGTTTAATAAAAAGGCAAGAGATTCACCTATCAGCTTAGGAGCCATTGTTTATGGTATCATTCTTACGAGAAACAATAAATTATCCCCCAAATTTGAGAGCCCATACAGAGTAATTAACATAAAAGCAAACAAAGTTTTAATTAAGTCACTGTCAAGTGGTGAAGAGAAACAAGTTCATATTGACCATTTAACACGAGTTTCAAGGGAACTATCCAATAATTATTCAGCCTCGGATACACCGAACAAGCAACCGTAACTCATGAAACCAATCAAGAAAACAGCAATAATTACAAAAATAAATTAAGGTCATATAGCGAACAATCAAACATAGGTGCAACTGTTCCAATAAAATCGACAGTACATCATTTACGAGATTTAAATATCGATTTAAACTCCTTCTATAAATGAAATAACAGTCAAGTTATTGTTCTACGTTAGTCAACCGTAACGCACATCATCACTATCATCGACCACAGCATGACCATATTAGAAAATTAATAGATTTTTTTTTGTCGGTAGGTAGCGATGAAGGGACTTATGCTATGGATTCTCCTCTGCATAGCAAGAGGATATGTGCACTTAGACCCCCAACACATATGAATTACCTTCTTACCTAGAAAATATCGCAAGACCCATGAGAACCCTGGACTTCATGATAGGAAGCTATGTTTCACAAGCACATAACACAAAGGAAGTGAATGAAATAGTGAAGTTAGCAAAATGGAAATTAGAACAGGCTAAGTCAACTATGCTCATCATGATCCAAGATCTCCCATCTCATGGAATGGAGGTACTGAGCGACAAGAACAACATCACACGTACTCGCCAAAAGCGCGGTTTGTTCGACCTGGGTGTCGCAGTTCTTGGGAACATCTTTGGATTGGCTACAGAGGAAGACCTTAAAGAAATAAACAACAAATTTAATAAAATAGCACAGGTAGTAACATACCAAGATAAATTTATCACAGGACATAACTCAGCAATGAAGACAATTGTGAAAAATCTGAAAAAGGCGGAAAACATAGCTCTCGAAAGTGTAGATAAAATAAATGACATGGAAGGTAACATAACACTTTTCCAACACTTCTCCATCATCACAGAACACATTGACACAATTCTACTCCAATTAGACAACACTAGAGTTCGTTACAGGGCACTTATGCAAGGAATTTCGAATGCCGGTGATGGCAAGTTCACAATTGACTTACTTCCAGTTCATGAGCTACGTCAGATAATTAGTCAAGGCATACACAAACATAAATTGAAGCCTTTGTTCCGAAGTAGGGAATTCATGCAATATTATCCATATTTAGAAGCAACACTAACACCAACATCAGTAGTAGTTCATGTACCATTCATAACTGACGACCTGTTCACAGTATACCAAATACACCCCTTCCCTTCTAAGAATAATAACATTTTGGTCATCATCAACATCAACACAAACACCGAACTCATCATGGTCTCCAAGAGACGGAACACTGTCACTTTCGCAAGTGAGTCAACGATTGAACGAAATTGCCGCACATCCTTACATGCTGTTCACCTATGTCCTGCGTACATTTTCACTTTTCAACCTATTGATACAGTCCCTTGTGAAATGGCTATTATAAGAAATAACAATATTCAACATCATTGTAACTTCACTTTTGATCCAGATAAGCTTGTACACCATCAACGCATCGGACACTCACAGATTTTTTTATTTCATTCATAACACATCAGTTTATACAGTCTGTCCAGATATACCACCATCTCATACATCAGCATCAGGATTATACATAGCACCAGACTACTGTGCGGTATTTACACCATCCATGTCCACTTTATCCACCATCAATCACTACGCCATTCTCAATCATACACACAAACATTTCCACCCACTACCTAATATGGACTTAAACATGAGCACAAGTATTAAGTTGACTTCACCTAAGTTTGAAACTATGCAACTGATCAATGAAACAATGAAGCCCTGGGAAGATTTGAGTTTGATTATGTTCAACCCATATTATGTGTATAGCCCAGCACCTACTGTCTTCATAATCTTCTGTATTGTATTTGCAGTAGTGCTGTTTGCAATGCACAGAATGCATGCAAGAATTGCTTATTTGGAGTCAGTATTTAGTGGGGATAAAATTAGCATCCACACCAACCCCCAAAATGGAGAGGAGAAAATGTGAGAGAATGGGAGTATGGATGGGGTATATGTGCAGGAGTAGGTGAGAATGAGAGGGCAAAGAAAGGAGTATGTATAGTTGTGAGTAAAAGATGGAAGAAGAGCATAAGACAGTATGGATCAGTTGGGTCAAGGATTGTGTGGGTAAAGTTGAAAGTTGGAATACAAATGTGGGCGATTGTGTGTGTGTGTGCGCCAACGCAAGACCGTGCTAGAAGAGTGAGAGAAGAGTTCTGGACAAATGTGGAAGTGTGCATGGAAAAGTTTGGAAGGAATGAGAGAGTGTTTTTGATCGGTGATATGAATGGTAAAGTTGGGAATGTGAAGGTGGATGGAATAGTTGGTGAGTGGGGTGGGCCTGCTGAGATAGATGAGAATGGGAGTGCGTTAGTGGACATTTGTGCTGGGAGGGGGTTGGTGATAGCCAATACCCTCTTCAGGCATAAAATGATCCACAAGTATACATGGCGAGTGATGAAAAGGGTGGGTGGTGAACTGAATGAAAGGAAGGCAATGAATGATTATGTGTGTGTGGATGAAAGGATGCGAAGATGTATAATGGATGCAAGAGCTTATAGGGGTTGGGGGAGTGGACTTTCTGACCACTACTTGGTGGTGGTCAGAATTAGGATTCAAGTAAGATGGAGGAATAGAAGAAGGGAAAGACGAGATGAAGGAGTAGTTGCAAGGAGAGTGGAAAGCTTACAAGAGGATGAGAAAAAGGCAGAGTATAAGAGATAAGTGGAGGAACGATTGGGCAAATATGAATTGGAGCAGATGGGAGACGTGGAAGGTGTGTGTAGGATATTTACAGAAGAAATATGTGCTGCATGTGATGTGGTGTGTGAAAGGAAGAGAAGACGGAGGGGGGTGCAAGGAACAGCGTGGTGGACAGAAGAGGTGAGACAGGCTGTGGCACAAAAGAAGAAAGCATACAATGAATGGATGAGAAATAGGGGCGTGGAAGAAGTTGAGGGGCGGAAGAGAGAGTTATATGTAGAATGAAAGAGAGAGGTGAAAAGATTAGTAAGAGAGAGTAAGAAGAGAGTGGATGAGGAATTTGGAAGGAATTTGAGTGTAAAGTGGAGGGACTGTAAGAAAATGTTCTGGAAAGAGGTGAAAAGAGTAAGACAGGGTGGAAGTGAAGTTAGCAGGGGAGTGAAAGATAAAAATGGTAGATTTCTAATGGAGAAGGGAGAAAAAGTGAGCAGATGGAGAGAACACTTTAAGGAATTGTTGAACATAGAGGATGGAAGTAATGCGAGTATAATAAGTGGCTGGGGAATGGCTGGGAGAAGGAGGGAGGTGAGAAGACAGGAAGAAATCAGTAGGATAGAAGTTGTGGAAGCAATGAAGGAAGTTAAATCGGGGAAAACCCCAGGAATTGATGGCGTGTGTGGTGAAATGCTGAAGCATGGGGGAGAGATAGTAGTAGAATGGATGTGGAAGATGTGCAGAGTGGCCTGGGAGGAAGGTAGAGTCCCGGAGATTTGGAAGTCAGGTATAAGTTTCCCTTGTACAAAGGAAAAGGGGAAAAAGAAGTGTGTGGTAATCATAGGGGCATTTGTCTTCTTAGTATAATGGGAAAAGTGTATGGTAGAATACTTATTGACAGAGTTAGAGAAAGAACAGAGATATTAGTTGGAGAAGAACAGGGAGGTTTTAGGAATGGAAGAGGTTGTGTAGATCAGATATTCATTCTTAGATCTTTAGTGGAAAAGTTTCTAGAGAAGGGGAAGAAGTTACATGCGGCTTTCATGGATTTGGAGAAAGCATATGACAGGGTGGATAGACAAGGATTGTGGAAAGTATTAAGAATATATGGAGTAGATGGGAAATTGTTGAATGCTGTGAAGAGTATGAACGATGGTGCGAAGGCTGCAGTGCGTGTGGATGGTGAACTAAGTGAATTTTTCTCTTTGAAAGTTTGGTTGAAACAGGGATGTGTCATGTCTCCATGGTTGTTCAATCTGTACATGGATGGGGTAATAAAAGAGGTACAAGGTAGGGTAGTGGATGTCGGAGTGGCCCTGGTGAGAGGGGATAGTGTTTGGAAACTCCCTGTACTGTTGTTTGTAGATGATATTGTGTTGTTGAGTGAAGATGAAGGGGAGCTGCAAGGCTTGGTGGATGAGTTTCGGAGTGTGTGTAAGAAACGGAGTCTAAAGGTGAATGTAGGGAAGAGTAAAGTGATGGTCTTTGAGAGAGGTGAAGTCAGTGAATGTACAGCGAAGTTGGATGGTGAGGAATTGGAAAATGTGAGTACGTTTAAGTACTTGGGTAGTGTGATGAGTAAGGATGGAGGTTTGGAGGGTGAAGTGCTTGAAAGGGTACAGCAGGGAAGAAAGGTTGCTGGTTCTTTGAAAGCAGTGATAAGAAACAGGGAAGTGAGCATGGAAGTGAAAAAGTTACTACATGACAGTATTGTGATACCAACTCTAACGTACGGAAGTGAAGCTTGGACGTTGTTGGAAGGACACAAGTCAAGAGTGAGAGCAGTGGAAATGAGTTTTTTAAGAGGAGCATGTGGAGTCACATGGAGAGACAGGCTGACGAATGAGGATATAAAGGAGCGTTGTGGTGTGGATGTGGATGTGATAGGAACTGTTAGGAGGAATACACTGAGGTGGTTTGGCCATGTGGTGAGGATGGAGGGTGAAAGACTGACGAAGAGAGTGTATGTGAGTGAGGTGGAGGGGGGGTTGCCTATGGTACCTTTTATAGGCCCTCTCCTTGTTGTGGACGGCAGTAGAACAAGCGCAATTAAACCAAGGCTTTCTTGCATTAGTCAAAAGATATCAGAAGGGAATATATGCTTCCATGCCCGAGAGAATGTGCAAGCCACACTCCGATGGCTCTCGGCCATGGAAGCAATAATCACTCTATGAAAAATCAAAGATGTACTGCCTGAGGGCCTCCCAATCTGCAGCTCCAAAGTGCCACAGTTGACGTTTATTTGGAGGGTCCACAGGCCGTACCAAAGCGATAGGACAGTTTAGGGTAATAAGGTTGTGATCGAAGGAGCTCAACGGAGAGGAAGATTAACAGTGTAAGCAGAAGGATTAGTTATAAGAAAAAGGACAAGTATTTTGGAGCTCTCTCCAAGGCGGGCAGGGATACAGGTAGGGTGCTTTACAAGCTGCTCTAGGTCATATATATATATATATATATATATATATATATATATATATATATATATATATATATATATATATATATATATATATATATATATATAAACATGAGGAGTGAATGATGAAGTTAAATAGAGAGAGATTGTTTAGGTGCTTGAGGATGCAAAAGTGGATGTTTGTGGACTGACTGAAACTAAATGGTCAGTTGAAAGGGTGAGAGAGTATGCATACGGTTTAGGAATATGTGTGGGAGTTAATGAAAATGAGAAGTCAAGAGAGGGAGTATGTCTGATGATATGCAGGAAGTGAAAGGAGAATATAACAGAGTATGGAACAGTGAGTGCAAGGATTGTATGGGTGAGGATGAAAGTAGGCTTACAAGCTTGCGTGATTGTATGTGCATATGTACCAACAGAGGACCGAGTGGCAAGAGTGAAAGATGAGTCTTGGGCAAGTGTATAGGCATTTGTGGACAAGTCTGAGAGGAGCAAGAGAGTGTTTTTGATTGGAGACATGAATGGTAAAGTTGGAAATGTACAAGTGGATGGAGTGGTTGGTAAGTGGGGTGTGCCAGCTGAAGTAGATGGGAGTGGTTGTGCTTTGGTGGACATCTTTGCTGCTAGGGGGCTGGCAATAGCCAACACCTTCTTTCAGCATATGATGATCCACAAGTATACATGGAGAGTTATGGATGGTGAACTTGTTGAACGAAAGGCAATGATAGATTACGTGTGTGTGAATAAGCAAATGAGAAGACAAGTGTTGGATGCAAGAGTGTGGAGAGGGTGGGGGAATGTAATCTCGGACCATCACTTAGTGATGGCCAAGGTAAGTTTGCAAAAAATATGGGTGAAGAGAGGAAGGGGTTGACATGAGGAAACAGCTCTTGTGAGAAGAGTGGGGAAGTTGCAAGATAGTGAGAAAATGGCAGAGTATAAGAGCATAGTGGAAGAAAGATTGGGAAGGTATGAGTTTGAGCAGATGGAAGGGGTGGAAGATGTATGCAGGATATTCACGGAAGAGGTAGGCGCGGCGTGTGAGGTGCTTTTTGTGGAGTGAGGAGGAGATGCAGGGGTGTGCAAGGGACAGCATGGTCGAATGACTACGTGAAACAAGCTGTGGAACAAAAGAAAAAGGCATATAGTGAATGGCTAGCGAGTAGAGGTAGGGGAGACGATGAGAGAGAGAGAAGAGAGAGATATATGTGAGCAGGAGAAGGGAGGTGAAGAGACTGGTGAAAGAGAGTAAGAAGAAAGTGGATGAAGAGATTGGGAGGAAACTGAGTATAAAATGGAGGGAGAGTGAGAAATTGTTTTGGCAGGAGGTAAAGAAAATGAGACAGTGTGAAAGGGGAAATAGTAGGGGAGTGAAAGATGGGAATAATAGATTGCTGGTGGAGAAGAGAGAGAAATTGAGGTGATGGAAGGAGCACTTTGAGGATTTGATGAATGTAGAGAGTGAGAGCAGTGCAAGTATAAGTGGCTGGGGAATGACTGGGAGAAGAAGACATGAGAGGAGGGAGGAAGAGATCAGTAGGGCGGAAGTAGTGGAAGCAATGAAAAAGATAAAGTTGAGAAAGGCCCCAGGAATTGATGGTGTGCGTGGTGAAATGCTTAGGTATGAGGGTGAGATTGTTGTGGAGTAGATATGGAAGTTGTGTAGATTAGCCTGGGAAGAGGGAAGGGTTCCAGAGGACTGGAAATCAGGTATAATTGTTCCTTTATACAAAGGAAAAGGGGAGAGAGATGTGGTAACCATAGGGGTATTTGCCTTCTTAGTGTGACTGGGAAAATATATGGTAAAATACTCATTGATAGGGTTAGGCATATAACAGAGGAGCTAGTTGGAGAAAAACAAGGGAGATTTAGGAAGGAAAAAGGGTGTGTAGATCAGATATTTGTTCTAAGATGTTTAGTGAGGTATCTAGAGAAGGGAAAGAAAGTGTATGCTGCCTTCATGGACTTGGAGAAAGCTTATGATAGAACAGACAGGCAGGTAGGTGGAAGGTATTAAGAATATAATTATGGAGTGAAGAGGAAATTGCTGAGGCTGTGAAGAGTATTTACGCAGGAGCTAGGGATATGGTGCGAGTGGATGGTCAGCTGAGTGAGTTCTTTTATCTAAATGAGGGGCTGAAACAGGGATGTGTGATGTCTCCATGACTGTTTAATCTATCTATCTATATACCTAGGCTGCTTCCCCCAAGGAAAGGGAGGTAGCCGAGACAGGACGACACACTCCTCATTTACTCATCCCTTCAAACAGATTCATTTGCATCTTAGCCCCAGAGGGGGCTAATATATATATATATATATATATATATAATATATATATATATATATATATATATATATACAATGAGTAAATAAGTGAGCAAGCCTAGTTTGTACTTCTACTCCTGCATCCAACAGTAAATCTGCTACTATTCCATCTTCTCCCGGAGCCTTCCCTCTTTTCATATTTTTGAGAGACTTATTTGCTTCGTCTGGTGTTACCTCAAGTATTTCACTTGTGTCAACTGAAAAGTTAGCTATTGGTACTATTGTCTTTGATGCATGCAGTTCTTTGTAAAATTCTTCAACTCTCTTCAACATCTTATCTCTGCATTTAATGGCATCGCCGTTTTTGTCTTTTAGTGGTGTAATTTGTTGTTTTCCAAGTGCCATTTTACTTCGGACCTGTTTTAGACTTCTTTTTTTGATGGTTTCTTTGATCTGATCCATGTTTCTCTTTCTTTTTTCTTCTTGTTGTCTTTTGTTGATAAGCTTATTTAATTCGGCTCTTTCTATTTCATCTTTTTTTTGTTTTTACTTTAATTTCCTTTCTTTTTCTCATAAGCTCGTGTCTTTTCTGAATACTTCTTGGCTTTGGTTGTATTAGGTTCTCCTACTACCTCTGCTGATTTTTTTAGCACTTTTGTTAGTCTGTCATTCAGCTCATCAATGTCAGATTCAGCATTACTGAGAGCCTGAAATCTGTTCCTTATTTCCAACTGAAAGTCTGCTTTGTTTTCGTTTACTTTTATTGGGCATATCTTTTTATCTTTAATCATCTTCTTTCTTTCACTTTTGAAATTGAATCTCGCTGTGCAACCCACCATTCTATGGTCACTTCCGATATTTACTTTGTTGATAACTGTGACATTTGTGATCGTGTTATTCTTATTTGCTATAATGAAGTCGATTTCATTCTTTGTTTCTCCATTTGGGCTTCTCCAGGTCCACTTTCTCCCTGTTCTTTTGTGAAAGAATGTGTTCATTATTCTCATGTCAAACATTTCCGCAAAGTTTACCAACATTTCTCCTCATTCGTTCCTTTCTCCCACTCCAAATTTTCCCATACATGCTTCTCCATTTTTTTATTTTCCAACTTTTGCATTGAAGTCTCCCATGAGTATAGTATATGTGGTCTTTTCCTCTTCCATAATCTGGGAGATGTCATCATAGAATGTTTCAATTTCTTCATCTGAGCACTAAGAAGTTGGTGCATATACTTGTATTACTTTTTGCACAGTCTGATTACAGCCACGGCTGCTCTGTCAGATACACTGCTGAATTTAACAATGTTGTCTGCAAGATTTCTGTTAATTAGAAATCCTACACCACTAACTCTTTCATTTTCCCTTCCTCTGTAGTAAAATAGGTGGCCACTGTCATCAAGCTGAATTACTTTTTCTTCTTTTCTGTGAGTCTCACTCAAACCTACAATATCCCAACTAATGTTTTCCAGTTCAGTCATTAAGTTATCAAGTTTGTATTCTTCAGAAAGGCTTCTTACATTCTATGCATAGATCTTCATGGATTTAAGAGTGTTTAATATCCCAGTCTTTAAACTGTCAACACAGTCCCTACTCACTTTCGGTGGCACACTGCCCGTAAGTACAGGAGGCAGTGCGGTTGGACTTTTAGTATCTATCTATCTATCTATCTATATTATCTCTCTCTCTCTCTCTCTCTCTCTCTCTCTCTCTCTGTATATATATATATATATATATATATATATATATATATATATATATTGTTACGGAACAGAGAAAGATAATGTACACTTTAAGTGAGAATACTAAAAATCACTACTGTCCCGTAAAGTTCCAGGTTCAAAACAAAAGAGTTAGGTAAAATTACAAGTTAAAGTTTAATGCTCAAACTAACAACAAAACATTCAGGACTCATAAGGATAATGTAATGGCAAAAAACAGGTTAAATATATGGTTACCTGCAATAGCCTCTATTAACACGAAATTAGCATGAGTAAATTTATCTAAGTCAGCCCTGTTAAAATGAAAATACACTGGGTAATGCTCTGTAAATGCAAGATAAATTTTTACAGATACAAAATATTATTAATGATGACTGACATAAAGAACCCTACGTGAATTACAAAAACTTCACTAGGCCTACCAATTAAACTTATGCTATACAGTACAAGAACAAAATGCAAAAACACTTATACTCAAATTACACAGCTGCTAGATGGTTGGAGACTTCCTGAGCACTCAATAATAACTGTACAGGGGAGGACAGAGATGTGAACAAAATGAGGAGCAGATCTAAGTGGCAATGATGCAGAGACTGAGCTCATTATATAGGGGCCAGCAGAGCTTGATACAACTTGTAAGAAGGACGCGCAAATGAAGCCATGGGGACAAAGAGCTGAAAATCCCGCTCTGAACAACAGAAAGGACGACTTACTCTACTATAACGGTAGAAGGGGGAAACTGAGGCAGAACACGCTCGTGATCAAACATGCAGCATACTGTGCGTTAAAATTACACAAAGGATGATGAAATCATAGGCTATGTAACACCTCCCCACAAAGAAAAGGAAATTTACAAAGGAAATTTCTTATTACTCTAAAACAATCTGTCTAAAGTCTAGATAAGCAATCTGCAATAACATTTTCTTTCCCCTTGACATGTTGTATGTCTAATGAATACTCCTGAAGAAGTAGACTCCATCTTGCCAATCTCTGATTTTTATCTTTTAAACTTACTAAGGAATTTCAGTGGGTTATGATCGGTATAAATGACTATGGGGTCAAAACCAGAACACAAATAAAATGAAAAATGCTGTAAACCCAAAATCAAGGCCAAAAGCTCTTTCTCAATAGTTGAGTAGTTCTTTTGAGGTGGAGTGAACTTCTTACTGTAATAAGATACAGGGTGTTCAATACCCTGATCATCCTCTTGCAGCAAAACAGCCCCAGCTCCTGTTTCACTTGCGTCAACAGCCATCTTAAAAGGCTTAGCAAAATTTGGAGTAGCGAGCACTGGCTGACTTAATAGGATAGCTTTAAGTTTGTTGAAAGAGGATTCACAGTTATCGGTCCATACAAATTCAACTCCCTTTTTCAGTAGGTCTGTAAGTGGTGATACAAGAAGAGAAAAGTTAAGAACAAATCTCCTGTAATAACCTACCATTCCCAAAAATCTTTGTAGCTCTTTCCTACTTTTAGGTCTGGGAAGATCACTTATAACCTGAACCTTAGCTCCAGGTGGTGCAACATGTCCATCACCAATTACATACCCAAGGTACTGAACTTGAGCTTGACCAAACTCACACTTTGATAAATTAGCTACAAGATTAGCCTGAACTAAACGCTCAAGAAATTTACTGACATGGCATAGGTGATCTTTCCAGTTGTCACTGAAGATTAATACGTCATCAATATAAACAACACACCCTGCCAAACCCTCTGTTACAACATTCATGAGCTTCTGAAATGTGGCTGGTGCATTCTTCATACCATATGGCATTACCGAACATGCAAAAGTCTTTCCTAGTGTTATAAAACATGAGATCTCCCTAGCACGTTCAGTCATAGGTACTTGCCAGTATCCCTTTAACAAATCAAACTTACTTATGTACCTAGCCTTTCTGATCTTGTCTATGCAATCTTCCACACGAGGGAGAGGGTAAGTGTCTGTTTTGGTTATCTGATTAACACGTCTGTAGTCGATGCAAAGCCGCTGTGACCCACCTGGCTTAGGGACTAGAGTGACAGGAGAACTCCATTCGCTCTGACAGGGCTCAATCATCTTGTGGTCCAACAGGTAGCCAAGCTCCTTCTGGATGAGAGGAACTTTCACTGGGTTCACTCGGTAAGGAGGCAGTTTAATTGGCTTTGCGTCTCCAACATCGACATCATTCATCAACACAGTGGTTCTTCCTGGAGTAGCACGGAACACTTGCGGGTACTCCTGCAGTAACGCCGAAAACTCCTGCCTTTCCTCGGGAGGTAGATGAGAAAGCTTAGTCTGGAGATCATTCATGATATCAGGATTCTTCCCCAAACTATCACTCAGGCTCATACTGCATGGGAGAGCTTCACTTGCAGACTCGGGTGGAACAGCTACAGTGCAGACTGGATTATTTTCGTCCCGCCTGTGATATAACTTTAGCATGTTGATGTGACATAGTTGCTTGTTCTTTCTACGATCTGGTGTGGCGATGACATAGTTGACATCACTGAGTTTCTTCTCCACGAAATAAGGACCACCAAACTTGGCTTGAAGAGGTTGCCCATGAACTGGTAGCAGAATCAAAACCTGATCTCCTAGCTGAAAGTGGCGTAACCTGGACTTCTTATCATACCAAGTCTTCATCTTCTCCTGAGCAGCTCCTAAATTCTCTCTCGCCAGCTGTAAAGCAGTGGACAGCTGTTCTTTGAACTTCATCACATACTCCAGCAGGTTGACGTCATCTTCCTCCGACAGCCAGCATTCCTTGAGTAGCTTAAGGGGTCCTCTTACTTCATGGCCAAACAGTAGTTCAAAAGGTGAGAAGCCCAGTGATTCATTTGG
Source organism: Coenobita brevimanus (assembly GCF_032717465.1). NCBI lineage: Eukaryota > Metazoa > Arthropoda > Malacostraca > Decapoda > Coenobitidae > Coenobita > Coenobita brevimanus. Next base: position 31,934,355 of record NC_136993.1, read on the forward strand.
AGATTCTCTTGCGGCAAATACGACGAATGGAAGACCTTTATCCCAGTCTTTCTGATGTTCCAAACAGTATTTCTTGAGCATCGATTTGAGTGTTTGATGATATCTCTCCAATGCTCCTTGGGTCTGGGGATGGTAAGCTGAAGACGTGATCTGGGTGATGCCCAACTCTTTCAGAGACTGCTTGAAAACATTCGACATGAAATTACTTCCCCGGTCTGACTGTACCTCCTTGGGCAGACCAAACTTTGTGAAGAACCCTGGCATTTCCTTAACCACGTTCTTTGCTGAGATATTTCTAAGTGGAATGGCTTCAGGATAACGAGTGGCCATATCAATCAGGGTCAACACATAAGAAAATCCTGAAGAAGTCTTAGGAAGAGGGCCCACAATATCCACCAACACACGGGTGAAAGGCGCCTCAAAAGGAGGAATGGGGACTAGAGGTGCAACCTTTTCGGTCTGATTACACTTCCCCACAACTTGACAGGTGTGACAAGACTTACAATACCAGGAAACATCCCTGAAGATACCTGGCCAGTAGAAGTGTTTCAAAATGCGTGCCACAGTCTTCCTCACTCCAAGGTGTCCTGCCAAACTGGAATCATGAGCCACTCTAATGATATCCTGCCTACAAACACGAGGGATGACAACTTGATATACAACCTCCCATTCACAGTCGGCTGATGCTGTTGGGGGTCTCCACTTCCTCATAAGCACTCCTGACTTTACATAATAACAAGTAGAAGCACCGGCTGACTCTTCTTCACTGTAAGCAGAGTTAGCTAGACCTTTCAACTCAGGGTCAGCAACCTGCAACTCAACCAACTCTTGACGAGACAAATTATCAACACTACGGGGTACTGCCTCATCTGGTGAGTGGTCCAAATTAGCAAGAAAAGTGTCAGCTAGGATAACATCATCATCATCATCATTATCCTCAAAATCACCAGTAACTTTAGACTTAGCCCTAGTAACAGCACATGCAGGGAACACATCAGGGACATCACAACCCTGGGACGCAGCCACTGGCTCACTAGACAACTGAGGAGCTGGACACACTTGACTTCCACCAATATCATTTCCAAGTAAGAAAGTTACACTTGACATTGGGAGTGTCTCAACCAACCCAACCATAACGGAACCATTAACAAAACCAGACTCTAAATTCACTCTGCACAGAGGGACAGAGAAGTAA
>NC_136993.1:31940549-32240549 GCF_032717465.1 Coenobita brevimanus
CAGACGACATTTCTTTGGAGGGTTCAAAGTCCGTACCGGAGTGATAGGACAGGTAAAGGTGATAAGGTTGTGATCAGAGAAGCCCAACAGAAAGAAAAGATTAAGTTCAAGCAGAAGGATTAGTTGTAAGGAGGATTAATTGTAAGGAAGAGGTCAAGTATGTTGGAGCTCTCTCCAAGGATGTCAGGGATACAGGTAGGGTGCTGTACAAGCTGCTCTAGGTCATTAAAGGTAGAAAAGATGTAGGCTTGTTCACCAGGTGGATCTGTGAAAGGAGAGGAGAGCCAAAGGTGGTGGTGAATATTGAAATCTCCTAGAATGGAGATTTCAGAGAAAGGAGATATGGACAGAATATGTTCCATCGTAGAAGTAAGATAGTCGAAGAATTTTTGATAGTCAGTAGAATTAGGGGATAAGTAAACAGCACAGATGTATAGAGTCAGAGAATGACAGGAAAGCAGAAGCCAGAGTGTGGAGAATTCGGAAGAATGGAGTTCAGGAACACGTGAGCAAGATAAGTCGTTTTGTATATGTACACAACAGCCACCTTTGGCTTTGAAATGAGTATAAAGAAAGTAGGAGAATACAGAGAAGGGTTTGCTGTCAGTTGCCTCAGACAGCTGAGTCTCAGTTAGAAAGAGAAGGTGAGATTTAGAGAAGTATAGGCGGTGATCAACAGAGCGAAAGTTAGAGGAAAGGCCGCGACTGTTGCAGAAATGAAGAAGAAGTGAGTCACACAGTGGTTCCAAGCAGCTCAAGTCATCACCGGGAAAGAGGTGGAAGGTGGGAGCATTTATGGTCACCTCCCACGGGGACTCCGAGGCTGAGTGTTGAGTAGCCATGATTTTTATTTTTGAATTTTGGAAAAGGAAGTGAAGTGTGTACTGTGCATGTAGTGTTGTGTTTAGTTAGAGATTCTTCTATTGGAGGGCATGCTGGCCTACTCTGTGTTACTGAGACACTGAAAAAGTTCAGCAAAGGGGGATGGTCAGGAACTAGTTCTGAGGGCTGATGAAACGGGAGCTCCATCTCTCCCTGTCATCAGTTTTCCATACATGGATAGGGTTGTAAGGAGGTGCAAGGTAGGGTAGTGGATGTAGGGGTGGCTCTAATGAATGAGGGTGAGACGTGGAAGATTTTGGTGTTGCTGTTTGCTGATGATACAGTATTGTTGAGTGAAGATGAATGGGAGTTATGAGGTTTGGTGAATGGATCTGGGACAGTGTGTAGGAAGAGGAATCTGAAAGTTAATGTAAACAAGAGTAAAGTTATGGTATTTCAGATGAATGAAGTCACAGAATGCACAGTGAGGCTGGATGGTGAGGAAATGGAGAATATGAGTGCATTCAAGTACTCAGGTAGTGTGATGGGTAAGGATGGAACTTTTGGGGATGAAGTGCTTGAAAGGGTACAGCAGGGAAGGAAGGTTGCTGGTTCACTGAAAGCAGTGATGATAATAGGGAGGTGAGTATGGAAGTTAAGAAGTCACTGCATGATAGTATTGTGATCCCTACCCTGACGTATGGAAGAGAGGCATGAACCTTGCAAGAGGGGAACAAGTCAAGAGTGAGAGCAGTGGAAATGAGTTACTTGAGAGGAGCATGTGGAGTGACATGGAGGGACAGGTTGACAAATGAAGAAGTGAAGGAACATTGTGGGGTGGATGTGGAAGTGGTTGAGAAACACTGAGGTGGTTTGAGCATGTAGAGAAAATGAAGAATGAAAGACTGACTAAGAGGGTGCATGTAGATGAAGTGGAAGGATGGTGAAGGAGGGATGAGGTGGAGGGATGGGATTGAAAGGTATATGAGGGAGGGGGGAGTGTGTTGGAGTGAGGGCAGGCAAATGGTGGGTGGCAGAGCTACTTGGAGGCATTTTGTCTGTGGCCACCCTTTGCGGGATGATTAAGGCGTCGGGTTCTCTCTCTCTCTCTCTCTCTCTCTCTCTCTCTGTATATATATATATATATATATATATATATATATATATATATATATATATATATATTCGGACACCACTTTTCTTCATAAATTACAATAATTATAGCAAGTGATTTTCTGCTCCGTGCATTCCTGAAGATGTGATCTTTGCTTCCTTCTCTCACCGCTGACACTCAGTTAATCGTTTGAATTCTTTCTCCGGCTAATAAGTCAGTAAACAATTTTTCTTTCTTCAGCGCCCCATTTTCATTCCTCTGGTTAATATGCTGATAGTTACTTATATGATGATGCCCAACACTGTCCCTTTTTATTTTAAATGTGCTGTTTGGCTTGGGAAGAAGGTAGAGTACCAGAGGACTGGAAATCAGGTATAGTTATTCCCCTGTACAAAGGAAAAGGAGAAAGAAGTGTGTGGTAATCATAAAGTCATTTGTCTTCTTTGTGTAACTTTTTTTTCTTTTAATTACAGAACAGAGAAAGGAAAAACAAATGAATAAAAAAATAATAATCCATACACCACATTACAGGTATCCTCTGTTCATAAAATATCTGCAACAGTTGGGCTTGAACAGTTTGGAGGGAAACAACTCTGGGGAAGCGAGTTCCAGACAGATGCAGTTCGGGGAATGAAAGAATTCTTATAGGCAGAAGTTTTGCAATATGGCTGAGTGACATTCCAGTCATGAGCGCAACCAGATGCCTGTGTAGCACGAGGGAAGGCATAGAGAGGTGGCAACATGGACGCAACTTCATCTGAGTATTTGCCATAAAAATATCTGTAAAATAATACAAGGGAGGCAACAATCCTTCTTACTTGTAAGGGAGGCAATGGCAGGGTTGTTAATAATTCTAACAGCTTTGTTCTGAATTTTGTCTAGTTGTTTTAACCTGCCCCGTCCCGACCACTTTTTCACCACTGGTACCCCCCAATCCCGACCATTTTTGGACCCAAATTTTTTTTTGCTCAAACTTTCGCTTTTGGTCAGAAACAATGGTCAATCACCAAGAAAGTGTTCACCGGGGTCCATAAGTGGCATAAACAGGTATACCTTCGTTACTCCTGGTACCATGTTCTGTGGAGGTGGTCTGTGGCTCTCACGTTTTCTATGGTATTATAAGTCTGGGAAACCAATTAAAGTAAGTAGATATGTATTTATTACACCCCAAAAAACATGTGATACAAGAGTAAATTGGATTTTATACCAAAATAGAGGTGAAATAAGCATTGTTCCATCGGGCAAACCGAGCGAAATCGGCCAAACTGTTCACTGATGAATCGCTAACATTGCTGATTCATCATACATATCATTTTTTCTACTTACATAATACATCTCCAATAACATTATACCATTTTACATTTTATTGAACTGTTTTTACGTATTCACAGGCCTTTCGATAACATTTAGTGTAATGTTAGCGCATATTTACGTAGTGAGTGAACTCGCTGTGACTGTTGTTTCAACTCGCATTGTGTGTTATCAACTTACATAATACTTTCCTAATAACATTATACACTCCACTTTAGAGAACTGTTTTGAGATAGTTTCAGGCCTTACGATAATATATAGCGTAATAATAGCGCATAATAACAAAGCGGGTGAAGTCGCTATGACTATTATTTCAACTTACAACCTATTTTTGTACTTATATAATACTTCTCCACTAACATTACACATGTTTCCACTTTATACCATTGCTATCACATAAATGGAGACCTTACTATTCTACTGAGCGTCATATTATCGCATATTTACACAGTGAGTGTTATCGCGATATCATTTGTTTCAGCTTACACTATTATTCAACTTATAAATTACTTTCCCACTAACATTACACCCTTTTCCACTTTATATCATTGCTATCAAATATTTACAGACCAGACTGTTCTACTGAGCGTAATATTATTGCAGATTTATACAGTCGGTGTACTCGTGATATCAATTGTTACAACTTACACTATTTTTCATCTTATACATTACTTTCCTGCTAACGTTACACCCGTTTCCACTTTATATCATTGCTATCACATATTTACAGACCAGACTGTTATACTGAGCGTCATATTTTCGCAGATTTACACGGTGGGTGTAGTTTTATTATCACTTCTTTCAACTTACACTATTTCTCAACTTATACATTACTTTCCTGCTAACATTACACCCGTTTCAACTTTATATAAAACTTATCACGTACTGACTGGCCTTACCATTATACTGAGTGTCATATCGCCATCCCACACAGTTTCAGTAGTGTAGGAAGTTATGATACTCTTTGAAACAGGGCTGAAAGCACAACGCAACATTGCACTCTGCACACTCGTACCTTGTGTCTTTTCTCTGAGTGGCTGGTCTGACTGTCGAGTGCTTGCATACATGGCAGCGGTGCTGGGGTTTAGGACGGTTTGATTGGGAAGGGATTGTGCTTGGGTAATGGCGTCCTGCGAGGCGTAGGGGAGTCTGGGCAGCCATCGGGGTGCGTGTGCGGTGTGTGGGCCTGTCCTGTGCATACCTGGCGATAATTTCACGTGACAGCTCCCTCACAAACCCCTCAAAGGTCTCAGAGATTCCCGTTGTCATGGCATGGAGGTAGTGTGCGTTGAGGACCGTGATGTCGAGCAAGTGGAAAAAGAGCTTTTTGTACCACTTCATCGTGGTCCTGGCACAGTCCACACTGGAAATCATGGAGTCTGACTGATCCACTTGCCTCATGTTCAGATTATAGTCAAGTACAGACTCAGGTTTCCAGACTTGGCGCCTCCTCTCGCTACGGTGATCAACAGAGTCTGTGCGGTGCATCAGGGGGCTGTGTACAGTCGATTGGAGGCAAACTTCCCTGTTGTGGTTCCACAGGGTGGCAAGGATGTTATTTGCCTGGAAGAAAACCACCTCGTTCTCGTCAAGTTTCCCCCTATCTTGACCATATGGCGACGGTTTCTCTTTACTGTACCACAGACTTTGGTGTTGTGTTGGTGGAGGAACCGAGCGAGAAGAGGGCTAGTGTACCAGTTGTCCAGGTACAACACATGACCACGATGAAGGTACTCCTCTATCACTGTCTTCACCATGGACCCTGAGAGTCCAATACTATGATCTTCTGTTATGTCTGTCTGTGCGCCCGTGTACAACACTATGTCTTGCACATAACCAGTCTTACAGTCACACATAACAAAGATCTTGAACCCGAAATGGTGTCTCTTGCTGGGTATGTACTGGCAAAAGGAAATATTGCCTCTCCACAACACAAGACTCTCGTCTATGACGAGGTCTCTGTAAGGATAAAATGAGGAGCGGGACATTTCCTGTAAGTGATCAAATACAAGCCTAATTCTCCTCATTTTATCAGTGTTATTTGCATTAGCTGGATCTTCGCATAAAAAAAGTGGAGGCGGCCGAGAATCTGCTGAAATCTATTACAACTCATGACCTTTCCAAAGAAAGATGTGATGGTCATTGGGTCAGTGGTCCAGTATGCCGGTATTTGATTTTTCCTGACAACACCCATCATGAGAACCAGGGCAAAAAATAAGAACATCTCAGAAATTGTTACTGGATAGTCATATTGCTGGGAGTGCCTGCTAGTTGTACCCAGATGTTCAGTTTCACGGCGCTGTGTTCTTGAAAATAGGTTTGTCTGCTCCACTATGCGCCCCACAAATGCCTCCCCAAAGAACAGGTGGAAGAAATCCACCCTAGTGAAGCCCGCATGCACACCTGGAGCCGTGCAACCAGACCACCATTGATGGGAGTAAAATTACTTCCGTCTTCCCAGTTTCACGAGACACTACCGTCTCCAGCCTCGTCCCCATCGTCGCCTTCATCAGGGTCGGGAGGTGAGGGTGGTGGGGGAGGTTGGGGAGGTGGAGAGCGGCGCCCTTCATCACTCGCACTTCTCTTCCCTCTCCCTTTTCCTTTGCTTTCCTTCCTTTCCCCACATCCTGGGGCTGTGGGGAGGAAGTTTGGGAATATTGTGGGTCGAAAGACGTGCTGGGGAGCGCCTCCACCTCGTCTCCCCTATGCCCACGTACACCACGTGCTCGTGCTGCCTCCCTCACACCACTTTCCCTTTCACCGCTCACTCCCGCCACACTACTTTCCCTTTCACCCCGCACTCCTGCCACACTACTTTCCCTTTCACCCCGCACTCCTGCCACACCACTTACACCTTCCCCAGACAAAACACAAGGACCATACCTGATTTGCCTTCTCGCCGCACCTTGTGATCCTTGGGGTGAGATTTTCTCCTTCCCCAACCACGAGGCAACATCATGTCCTAAGCCGCCGTCCTCGTCCTCATCCTCATCAGAATCTCTCTCTAGGGGATGGAGAGGGGTCCGTGCAGGTGTTTTGGGTGCAGGCTGGCCTTCCCTCGCCTTACGATACGTAACATACCGCCTTTTCCGCGGCGAAGGGACCTCCTCATCACTGCTGGTTATTTCCTCCTCAGGCTGCACATAATCACGATCCTCCACATCGTCATCAAGTGGAGAATCACTATCTCCAGTGAAGGCATCCAGGGCGGATTGTATCTCGTCCTCAGAGAGACCTTTATGCGCCATGTCTGACCTGGGTCACTGCTAACAGGTGAGTGATCGAGACAAGGGCATGCACGGGTAATGCAGGGTCTGGGAGGCTGCCCGCCTGGTGCCAGGTGGGGGAGGCTTGGGTAGGTGGGCGAATCGAAAATCTCGTGCGAATTTTGATAATTGTGAAAATTATGGACCTTGCAATTGCAGCGCGTTAAAATACGTCGACGGGATTGGCAGTGACAAAACGTGAGGATTTTAAAGAACGTCGACGGGATGCCGCGGGTTAATGCAACCTCTCCAGATCCATTCCACAAGGGTGAGCAATATTCAAGCTAAGAGCGCACGTGACTCGTATAAATTATGGCTAACTGCTCGTCTAAAAAGAAGTTATGGACTCTGTACAATAATCCAAGTTTCTTTGAGACGGTTTTAGCAAGTGATCTAACATGAGAGGTCCACCTGAGGGCATTGTTAAGTGAGATGCTGAGAATCTCAATATTTTTGGAGATGGGAATATTAGTAGCATTGAAGGTAATGTACGAATTTGGCAATATCTGTCTATTAGTAAATAGTATATATTTAGTTTTACTAGCATTAAAAGAGACAAGGTTGTATTGTTCCCATTCACTGATCGTAGATAGGTTCTGATTTATGGAGATGGCTGTACTGAGTTGAGAGGTAGAGATATTAGACTTTGTAAATAGGTGTCTGAGTGTGAATGAACTATGTAGTGTTGAGTCATCTGCATATGAGTGGATTGGATTGTGGGTAACAGATAAGAGATCATTAATATGAACCAGGAATGGGGTTGGCGCCAGAACTGATCCCTGCGGCACACCAGCGTTAACTGAGTGGAAATTGGAATATACATCATATACTTTTACTCTTATTTTCGTGTCACTGAGATATGAGGAAATCAAAGGAACAAAAGACGTTAGTCCATAGCAAGGTAGTTTGGACTGCAAGGAACGGTGCCATACTCTGTTGAAAAAGTATATGGCGGGATACTTATTAAGAGTTAGGGAAATAACAGAGGAATTAGTGAGAAAAGAACAGGGAGGTTTTAGAATGGAAAGAGGAACTGTAGATCAGATATTCATCCTAATGTCTTTAGCAGAAAGTTTCTGGAGAAGGAAAAGAAGTTGTATGCAGCCTTCATGGATTTGGAAGGAGCATATGAGAGAGTGGATAGACAAGGAATGTGGAAAATATTAAGAATATGTGGAGAAAAGAGACCTCCTTTTTCTCACTTTTTAAAAATTCCTTTAACCTAAATTAATTGTAAAACTGGCCTCTGTTCTCCTCCCAGTACTGTGCATTTCCTCATCTCTTTAACAACTGCACTGAATCTACTTGGGTAGTATCGCGCCCTGCAGACAGCCGAGTCAGCGAAAAATTTCTCACTCAAGCAGAGATTCGATCAGTTGATCGGAGACCAACTGACCTATTTATATTGGCCGAGTCCGAATTCTTGGCTGCAATGCATGCACTAAATTATCAACAACTATCAATGACTCATTACTAGATGATGTCGGTCTTTCTCCAGACAGAGACACAGCAATTGAGTGAGAAAAAAAGGACCAACCACGATCAGTAAGTCACACTCAAATCAAAAGTTATGTGAAGTAGATCTGCCCAACGTGTAGTGACTGTGTATTGACGTCACATTGTCAGCGTATTCTGTACTGATTTATTACTTACCACAATCTGCTTAAGTTTTGCCTCTGCTTAGGCAAGACAAAGCCCAAGGCTGGCACATTTCAAATATGCAGTTGAAGTTAGCGCCATCTTCTTACGCTCTGAACCACAGTACAGATGTACTTGTAGCTTTCGCTCTTTCTGCATGGTGAACGGAAATCCTTAAAGTGTGCTGCGGTCCCGGCTACCAGCAGAGTGCTTGGTGGAGCTCGGTGGCACCAGGCCATATAAATGATTACCCTTGGACCTCTCTCTCTCTCTCTCTCTTCGTGTGTGTGTATATATATATATATATATATATATATATATATATATATATATATATATATATATATATTTGTACAGTAGATGCAATGACTGCTTCTTCAGTTACTTCATTCTAATCTGTTCTTCCTCAAGTTCCCTTCCTCCCATAACAAAATCCACATATTTTGCAATGATCAGCTCCAAACTTCGCATACCCATGAACTTTTTTCACATGTATCATACATCCCTATTTAATTTCTCATCTCTGTCAAGTTTTACTAATAATGAAATTACGTTCACAAAATTCTCAGATGGACTAGGTGCCTCTATACAGGTTGATGTCAAGCCTAAACCATTTTATCCTCACAGAAACTGTTATTTCAATCTAAAGATACAGTTTCTCTCATTTAAACAATCCATGGCAAAGTAAAAAAAAAAAAAAACCTACTTCAAGGAACTTGTCTGTGCCTGTGTCGCAGTCACCTGGATTAACTTACACCTTCAACTTTCTAATCAGAAAGTTTGCATTCACATCCGCATATATTTCTACTTTACACGATTGATGCTCTGTTTACTCATCGCACATAAGAATTCACTTCGTTTTCTTCCACCTGTCTGACCCCCACTTCTTTATCTACTGTTTTGTTGGCGGTATCATGCTGGAAAATGATGGACTCTGTTACTATGCAATCATTATACCAATGATCATCATTTTATCCGGATTAATTGATGTACATCATAATTTATTTTTCCATTTTCAGTAAGATGCACTGATGTTGATTCATTGCACAGTGTAGTCTAAAAAAAGTGAATGTCGCAGTCATGTTATATAACACGTATCCCAATCACATATTTTATGGAAGTTTCTATTGCGTTTATTCATGTTAAAGGTATGAGATACACGAGGAACCTGAACGCTCTTGGGGCCGTGAAACAAAGGGTCAGTTCAGCGGTATGGTGGGCCAGTTGCAACGTGAGGAAGCCGACTTCTGCACCATGTCCTCCCAGACGCCACAACGCCTGGCAGTCATACAACATGCCAGAGCTTACTTCGCTGACGTGCTCACCCTCATCTCACTCAAGCCGGCACTTCTACCTGCCCACCTCTCTTTTATTAGGCCTTTCTCAGGTAACTGACTGAAAATTTCTGTATTCGTTTGAGACATTAATAGACTTACAAGAGGATGATATTCAAGAGAAAAAAGCAAAATTGGGACAAACTTTATTCCAGACCACTTTTGTCCAAAGCAGGTCACTGGCGATAGTGGTCAGGATTTTGTTTTTGATTATGTTTTTGTTTTGCACTTCAGTTTTCTTAACATCATCCCATTTTTAAACTAGAGGGGCACTCAGTGGAGCACATCTCTCCGACAAGGGCAACGTAATTTTCAAACCACTCTTCATAATGGATTAGGGTTTCTCATTACTGATTAGGGTTTCGCAGAAAGTGTCTTCTGGATCCAGAATCTGTATTATGATCCAGATCGGTCCCAAAAGTTAACTGATTGTACCCTTGGACCAGTGCTATCTACCCACTAACTAGGCTCCAAATCTCTTAGTTTTTGAGTAATCCACCTAACAGACAAATAAACAAACATGGGCGAAAACATACTTTCCTTGTTGGAGAAAAATTTGCTTCTTGCACTGTAAACAGTAACCCATCACATTTCACTGCATACCTATTTCCTGACAGGGCTTTTTCAAAACTGTCTGAACGTTAGCAGCCTTAATATTCCTCGCCATTAAAGCCAGTGGATTCACGATTCCATGGGTTTGTGTGATGTGGGAATACGTATGTGTCCCATGTCTTCGCTAGTACTGTAAATACTTCTCCCACTTCCGAATTTTCTCTTTTCTTCAGCGTTCCTAATTACCAAAACTTAGTCTATGCAGTAAAGGCAGTTCATCTTACGCTGCATAATTTTAAAAGGTAAGTATTCACCAAGTTATTACACATAATGGCACAAAAGGCAACGCTATATGGTTAAAATATTCAAGTGTTCATCCCTTCAACTATTTCTTCATTTCATGTCAATCGATATTTCAGTCTATCCTTAGCAAATCTCTTCGACTCATTTAATCTGTGTGTGTGTGTGTGTGTGTGTGTGTGAACTTCAGATGCCTCACTGGAGTACTGTCTAGGGCAGCTTGTTTGCCCCTAAACTGCTGTGCTGAGTCAGGGAATGGAACATAACCCATATAACCGACTTCAGGTTATTGGAGGTTACATGAAAACAGATTGCCTGTCGATTAGCTCGTAGTTTTAGTGTCCACGTGACTGCGTCGAGTCTGAACTAGAGTGTAAGACCTACCCAGTAGTTTTCGGTGGGAAATCACAAGGTCAGTGTGTTTATGGTATGCCAGAAGAATTATATGAATTCTGCCCAAAGGCGCTCTGAGGTAATTCTGAGATAAGTCATGGCTCTAAAACAAAGTTGGAGATAAGACAGTCTTTGTCAGAGTGTTACGTTTATCTTCAGCACTAATCCTCTCCCCTGTATAAGAAAATCGTCACTGGGAGATGCTCAAACTAAATTAAAAGCTTCTTGTAGTGGGAACTTGCACTCTAATTCTAATCAGTTAATTGAAAACCATGTCATTTCATATCCTTGAATTTCAGGTCAGTCATTCCAGTGTAGTAACAGTTTGCTGGAGGGATTTAATCAGTGAGGCATTTTTGTATGCTAAAAATATAAACAATAAAGCAGGATAAGGTAAGACTGTTGAATAAACTCGATCATGGTGTCCCGTGCAGAAAAATAGAATTGGTTTATCAACTGTTTGTTATAAAGAGCAAAGACAAATATACTGAAATTCTTTGCAGACAAAGATTCGCTTGAATGCTAGAAAACACTCTGAAAACTAGCATGGGTACTGAGCATGATCGAGTGATGATAGAATGGTTTCAACAACGTCGCATGAAATGGACTTATCAGGTAACTTGATAATGAACTAGGGTCAGTTGTTTCATAAAGAACTTAAATTAGATCATGAGCGTGGTAATACTGAATGATAGTGGGTCAGAGGTGTATTTTTAATCATTATACGTGACCTTCGTTGGTACTGTTGAATTATTATATGTGGCATATGTGCCCTCGGTTAGTCCGGCAAAACGGTTCATCAGGCATGCCTCTGAAACCAAGGATGCAGGAAAATTGGTTTTGTACCAATATATATATATATATATATATATATATATATATATATATATATATATATAGATAGATAGATAGATAGAGAGAGAGAGAGACATAGATATATATGTATATATATATATATATATATATATATATATATTGTTACATAGCCTATGATTTCATCATCCTTTGTGTAATTCTAACGTACAGTATGCTGCATGTTTGATCACGAGCGTGTTCTACCTCACTCCCCCCGTCCTCCCTTATAGTAGAGTAAGTTGTTCTTTCTGTTGCTCAGAGCAGGATTGTCAACTCTTTGTCCCCTCTGGCTTCATTTGCGCGTCCTTCTTACAAGTTGTATCAAGCTCTGCCGGCCCCTATATAATGAGCTCAGTCTCTACATTAGTTGCCACTTAGATCTACTCCTCATTTTGCTCACATCTCTGTCCTCCCCTGTACAGTTGTTATTATTGTGAGTGCTCAGGAAGTCTCCAGCCATCTAACTGCTGTGTAATTTGAGTATGAGTGTTATTACATTTTGTTCTTCTACTGTATACCATAAGGTGTTAATTTGTAGGCCTAGTGAGGTTTTTGTGATTAATGTAAAGTTTGGATGTCAGTCATTATTAATAATATTTTGTATCTGTAATAATATATCTTGCATTCACTGAGTATTATCTGGTATTTTCATTTTATCAGGGCTGACTTAGATAAATTTACTGTTGCTAATTTCTTGTTAATAGAGGCTATTGCAGTTAACCATATATTTAACCTGTTTTTTGCCATTACATTATCCTTATGAGTCCTGAATGTTTAGTTGTTAGTTTGAGCATTAAACTTTAACTTGTAATTTTACCTAACTCTTTGTTTTGAACCTGGAACTTTGCGGGACAGTTTTCTCTGTTCCGTAACATAAATTTGGCGACCTCTTATCAGGATATTCAGGATATTATCATAAGGATATTGCTTGATATTTTGTGACTCTGATTTATTCATGATGTCTACTATTACTACGCTTGATGAAGCCAAAGATTTTTTGTCAAATGTGCAAACAGTGTGTGATGTAGAAAACAGAACAAAGAATGAACTTAAGCTTGTTGCTCAACAATTGGGAATTGCAGTTCACTCTCATCATTCTAAAGATCAAATTGTTGGCATGATTAATAAAAGCTTGTTTAATGTAACTCCTCCAAATGAGCAAACGCAGATTGAAATAGCTAAGTTACAGCTAGCTCTGCAGGAGGCTCGTGTTAAGGAAGCTGAGTTTCAGGCTCGTGCTAAGGAGGCTGAGTCTCAGGCTAAGGAGGCGGAGTCTCAGGCTAGTATTCAGGAGGCTGAGTTTCAGGCACAAGTAGAACTTGCTAGGATTCAGGCAGACCATGAGTATCGCATGAAACAAGGTGGAACTGGATCATCTAGCTCTGATGATTTTGATGTGGCTAAAAATGTTAAACTTGTCCCTCCTTTTAATGAATCTGATTTAACAAAGTATTTTCAGTTGTTTGAGAGGGTAGCTACAGGTTTTAATTGGCCAAAAAAGTATTGGCCAGTACTCCTTCAAATTGTTCTCACCGGTAAAGCTCAAGTAACTTATGCATCTTTGCCTCAGGATCAATCTGATAATTATGATGTAGTTAAGAGCTTGATTCTTAAGGCCTATGAGCTTGTTCCTGAAGCCTATAGAGTAAAATTTAGGACAACTTATAAACAAGATAAGCAATCCCATGTTGAGTATGCAAAAATCAAAGAAGATCTGTTAGAGCAGTGGTTAAATTCTAAGAATGTGGGTTCTGATTTTGACAAATTTAAGCAGATGATTTTGCTGGAGGATTTCAAAAGGTGTATAAATAAAGATGTAAGCCTATATCTTGATGAGAAAAGAATAGATAATTTGTCTGATGCTGCAGTTTTAGCTGATGAATATGTTCTCACTCACAAGAGATATTCTAAAGAAAAAGGGAAAGCTGAGGGTAAGTACGTTGCCTCTACTCAGAGTACAGGTAACAGGAAAGAGAATAAAGATGATGTTTCTCAGGAAGTAAATACTAGCTTCACCTCTAGATTTCAGAAAAGTAAATGTACTTATTGTAGTAAGCTTGGTCATTCTACGGAGAAATGTTTCAGGAGACAGCATGATGTGAACAAAAAGGAGTCTCTAAATATTCAGTCAATTGGTCTAGTGTCCACCCTTGAGAGTACCCAGAATTCTTTAACTGAGTTAACTGAACCTGCTTAGAGGGGAAAATTAAATTCTCATGATGGAGCTCCTCTTTTGAGCAGTAACGTGGGTGACACTCTCAAGAGTTCATGTGCTAATTTCCTGTCTGATGGTTTTGTCAGTCCTCTGGACAGTAATGACAGGAAATCAGTTAAAATATATCGTGATACAGGTGCTTGCCAATCCCTTATGCTGACCAGTGTTCTAGGCTCTAATGTTAATTCCTCTGATGAAACTGTAATCTTACAAGGTGTAGGGAATAATTACTTCTCTGTCCCTCTGTGCAGAGTGAATTTAGAGTCTGGTTTTGTTAATGGTTCTGTTATGGTTGGGTTGGTTGAGACACTCCCAATGTCAGGTGTAACTTTCTTACTTGGAAATGATATTGGTGGAAGTCAAGTGTGTCCAGCTCCTCAGTTGTCTAGTGAGCCAGTGGCTGCGACCCAGGATTGTGATGTCCCTGATGTGTTCCCTGCATGTGCTGTCACTAGGGCTAAGTCTAAAGTTACTGGTGACTTAGAGGATAATGATGATGATGATGTTATCCTAGCGATGATGATGATGTTATCCTAGCTGACACTTTTCTTGCTAATTTGGACCACTCACCAGATGAGGCAGTACCCCGTAGTGTTGATAATTTGTCTCGTC
Organism: Coenobita brevimanus; assembly: GCF_032717465.1. Taxonomy (NCBI): domain Eukaryota; kingdom Metazoa; phylum Arthropoda; class Malacostraca; order Decapoda; family Coenobitidae; genus Coenobita; species Coenobita brevimanus. The sequence continues at coordinate 31,954,962 of NC_136993.1, forward strand.
AAGAGTTGGTTGAGTTGCAGGTTGCTGACCCTGAGTTGAAAGGTCTAGCTAACTCTGCTTGCAGTGAGGAAGAGTCAGCTGGTGCTTCTACGTGTTATTATATAAAGTCAGGAGTACTGATGAGGAAGTGGAGACTCCCAACAGCATCAGCCGACTGTGAATGGGAGGTTGTACATCAAGTTGTCATCCCTCGTGTTTGTAGGCAGGATATCATTAGAGTGGCTCATGATTCCAGTTTGGCAGAACACCTTGGAGTGAGGAAGACTGTGGCACGCATTTTGAAACACTTCTACTATCCAGGTATCTTCAGGGATGTTTACTGGTATTGTAAGTCTTGTCACACCTGTCAAGTTGTGGGGAAGTGTAATCAGACCGAAAAGGTTGCACCTCTAGTTCCCATTCCTCCTTTTGAGGCGCCATTCACCCTTGTGTTGGTGGATATTGTGGGCCCTCTTCCTAAGACTTCTTCAGGATTTTCTTATGTGTTGACCCTGATTGATATGGCTACTCGTTATTCTGAAGCCATTCCACTTAGAAATATCTCAGCAAAGAACGTGGTTAAGGAAATGCTAGGGTTCTTCACAAAGTTTGGTCTGCCCAAGGAGGTACAGTCAGACCGGGGAAGTAATTTCATGTCAAACGTTTTCAAGCAGTCTCTGAAAGAGTTGGGCATCACCCAGATCACGTCTTCGGCTTACCATCCCCAGACCCAAGGAGCGTTGGAGAGATATCATCAAACACTCAAATCGATGCTCAAGAAATACTGTTTGGAACATCAGAAAGACTGGGATAAAGGTGTTCCATTCGTTGTGTTTGCCGCAAGAGAATCTCCAAATGAATCACTGGGCTTCTCACCCTTTGAACTACTGTTTGGCCATGAAGTAAGAGGACCCCTTAAGCTACTCAAGGAATGCTGGCTGTCGGAGGAAGATGACGTCAACCTGCTGGAGTATGTGATGAAGTTCAAAGAACGGCTGTCCACTGCTTTACAGCTGGCAAGAGAGAATTTAGGAGCTGCTCAGGAGAAGATGAAGACTTGGTATGATAAGAAGTCCAGGTTACGCCACTTTCAGCCAGGAGATCAGGTTTTGATTTTGCTACCGGTGCATGGGCAACCACTTCAAGCCAACTTTGGTGGTCCTTATTTCGTGGAGAAGAAACTCAGTGATGTCAACTATGTCATCGCCACACCAGATCGTGGAAAGAACAAGCAACTTTGTCACATCAACATGCTAAAGTTATATGACAGGCGGGACGAAAATAATCCAGTCTGCACTGTAGCTGTTCCACCCGAGTCTACAAGTGAAGTTCTCCCATGCAGCATGAGCCTGAGTGATAGTTTGGGGAAGAATCCTGATATCATGAATGATCTCCAGACTAAGCTTTCTCATCTAGCTCCCGAGGAAAGGCAGGAGTTTTCGGCATTACTGCAGGAGTACCCGCAAGTGTTCCGTGCCACTCCAGGAAGAACACTGTGTTGATGCATGATGTCGATGTTGGAGACGCAAAGCCAATTAAACTGCCTCCTTACCGTGTGAACCCAGTGAAAGTTCCTCTCATCCAGAAGGAGCTTGGCTACCTGTTGGACCACAAGATGATCGAGCCCTGTCAGAGCGAGTGGAGTTCTCCTGTCACTCTAGTCCCTAAGCCAGGTGGGTCACAGCGGCTTTGCATCGACTACAGACGTGTTAATCAGATAACCAAAACAGTCACTTACCCTCTCCCTCGCGTGGAAGATTGCATAGACAAGATCGGAAAGGCTAGGTACATAAGTAAGTTTGATTTGTTAAAGGGATACTGGCAAGTACCTATGACTGAACGTGCTAGGGAGATCTCATGTTTTGTAACACTAGGAAAGACTTTTGCATGTTCTGTAATGCCATATGGTATGAAGAATGCACCAGCCACATTTCAGAAGCTCATGAATGTTGTAACAGAGGGTTTGGCAGGGTGTGTTGTTTATATTGATGATGTATTAATCTTCAGTGACAACTGGAAAGATCACCTATGCCATGTCAGTAAATTTCTTGAGCGTTTGGTTCAGGCTAATCTTGTAGCTAATTTATCAAACTATGAGTTTGGTCAAGCTCAAGTTCAGTACCTTGGGTACGTAATTGGTGATGGATATGTTGCACCACCAGGAGCTAAGGTTCAGGTTATAAGTGATCTTCCCAGACCTAAAAGTAGGAAAGAGCTAGAAAGATTTTTGGGAATGGTAGGTTATTACCGGAGATTTGTTCTTAACTTTTCAATTCTTGTATCACCACTTACAGACCTACTGAAAAAGGGATTTAAATTTGTCTGGACCGATAACTATGAATCCTCTTTCAACAAACTTAAAGCTATTCTATTAAGTCAGCCATTGCTCGCTACTCCAAATTTTGCTAAGCCTTTTAAGATGGCTGTTGATGGAAGTGATACAGGATTTGGGGCTGTTTTGCTGCAAGAGGATCATCAGGGTATTGAACACCCTGTATCTTATCACTCCACCTCAAAAGAGCTACTCAACTATTGAGAAAGAGCTTTTGGCCTTGATTTTGGATTTACAACATTTTTCATTTTATTTGTGCTCTGGTTTTGACCCCATACTCATTTATACCGATCATAACCCACTGAAATTCCTTAGTAAGTTTAAAGATAAAAATCAGAGATTGACAAGATGGAGTCTACTTCTTCAGGAGTATTCATTAGACATACAACATGTCAAGAGGAAAGAAAATGTTATTGCAGATTGCTTATCTAGACTTTAGAAAGATTGTTTTAGAGTAATAAGAAATTTCCTTTGTAAATTTCTTTTCTCTTTGTGGGGAGGTGTTACATAGCCTATGATTTAATCATCCTTTGTATAATTCTAACGTAAAGTATGCTGCATGTTTGATCACAAGCGTGTTCTACCTCACTCCCCCTGTCCTCCCTTATAGTAGAGTAAGTCGTTCTTTCTGTTGTTCAGAGCAGGATTGTCAACTCTTTGTCCCCTCTGGCTTCATTTGCGCGTCCTTCTTACAAGTTGTATCAAGCTCTGTCGGCCCGTATATAATGAGCTCAGTCTCTACATTAGTTGCCACTTAGATCTACTCCTCATTTTGCTCACATCTCTGTCCTCCCCTGTACAGTTGTTATTATTGTGAGTGCTCAGGAAGTCTCCAGCCATCTAACTGCTGTGTAATTTGAGTATGAGTGTTATTACATTTTGTTCTTGTACTGTATAGCATAAGGTGTTAATTTGTAGGCCTAGTGAGGTTTTTGTGATTAATGTAAAGTTTGGATGTCAGTCATTATTAATAATATTTTGTATCTGTAATAATATATCTTGCATTCACTGAGTATTATCTGGTATTTTCATTTTATCAGGGCTGACTTAGATAAATTTACTGTTGCTAATTTCTTGTTAATAGAGGCTATTGCAGTTAACCATATATTTAACCTGTTTTTTGCCATTATATTATCCTTATGAGTCCTGAATGTTTTGTTGTTAGTTTGAGCATTAAACTTTAACTTGTAATTTTACCTAACTCTTTGTTTTGAACCTGGAACTTTGCGGGACAGTTTTCTCTGTTCCATAACAATATATATATATATATATATATATATATATATATATATATATATATATATATATATATATCTACTCATGTATCACGTTACATCTTCATAAAGGAGTAACTTTGGTACATTCCAGGTGAAGTGTGGATTGGTGTGTTGGTGGGTGTGGTGGTGTGGGGGACATCTTTATGGGTGATGGAGTGGCTGCTGGTGTGGTTGGCAGCAGTGGGACGGGGCATCCCACTCTACACCGCACTCTTGTATGGGTGGGGCACCCTTGTGCAGCAGCCAACATTAATAGTTTCCAGCAGCACTACAGGAAGAGTATGCCATTAAGGCTGAAAACCTAGTAAAATCATTAATGAATTAAGGCTATTCTAAATGTTAAAGAGTTGTATATAATGACCAGATTGTGATTGCTTTTGAAAAGTTTGACCTAAAAAAAAAATGCAGTACTGAATTCACTCCATGTGTGTCATAGGTGTGGTATTATGCTGCATTATGCAGCAGAAATTGCTACCACAAACCCTCACCTGAATAAAACTTTTATTTATATATTTTTATATTTTTATTTTAGCAAGGATTTTGATTGGCCATCATGTATTAATGCAATATCATGACTGTAGAGAAAAAAATTATCCGGTAGCCTAGACGCTGTTTTTCATTATAAAAATTTTCTTTCATTCCTAACATGAAGAACTGGTACTATTTATGTAATTATTTTTACATACTTAGGTTTGGTTACACGGTACTACTATATCGTTTTGTATAAATTTTAAGTCGTTGAAGGTGCTCTGTTCAGAGAAAGTTGTGTCCAGATTCAAGGGTTGTGCATAGAGAGCTGTCTTAGAGTTGTAAGTGAAATAATATATAAATATACGCAGTAAATACTTGGTGGAACAGTAACTGAAAAATGTATTTCGCTCATAGTAAGTTTCAGAAGTTTCTCGTTCCATGACACAAAGGCTTTCTTTCCTTCCCCCCGCCCACAACGTGCTAAAAAAAAAAGTGTATTTTCGGCTTTCGCCAACCAGACATTCAGTTTGCCACAAAACCTACATATTCCTATTCGTCCATGTTTGTTCTACACGATAAGCAAAAAAAAAAAAAAAAAAAAACACTATGTACAGTACATTAGGGTAGTGTGAATAAACATTTGGGAACATTCATCTCACTTCCCAACATCATAGTTCGAATGTTTACTAACATATCTCTACATGTTAGACATCATTTGAAAGAGAATTTTATTAACTTTCGAATGGTTCAGTCGGCATTTTGATACAAGGGATGGTTTTCGAGTAATAAGTGAAAAAGTAAAAACTTTTCCTGACGTACAACAGTATTCGAAGAGCTCTAGCAAGAACCTTTTCTCGGCAGTGTTATGTTTCTCCTTCATCATCTTATGCAGAATTTCATGGGCTTTCTCATGCTGTAATTAGATGTCTCCTATGCCTCCTAGTTTTCGAGAAAAATGCAAAAAAACTATGGTGTACCCACCTGTGTGCTGAACTGCCGTCAGCCATGGTTGCTTACCGTTATTTTCCCATAGCGCACAAACATTTTTATGCTTGCTAGGTATGCTCTTTTTTTGTTTTATTCCAATTACTATTCTAAAATTACATCTGGTTTTCTTTATAGTCCTCTCAGAAACCACACATGAACACTACATCTGTTGATAGTACCTGAAACTGAAGCTCTAGTTATTTCCTTGTCATTTGTTTTTATGTAAATAACAATATATATCTTTGTGAAAATATACTGATGTAAAGATAGGTAAACAGAAAAAATAAATAAATAAATCACTTACTTGCCCCAGTGGCGTTACTGTTCTTGCAGGACCGTGGCTGTAAGGTGTACGTGACACATGCCCTAGCTGATATTTTATTATGTACACTCGTTGCCCTGTAATCCTATTTATTGCACTATAACATCATCCCAGATGTATCACTTAAAACAATGATTTCATCAACACCTAGGGAATTATTCCGTTCGTGACAAAGCCGCATTGTGACTGTAGGGCGGTTTCCTGCTTCCCCCTAAGCTGTTGCATGTGTTTCACTATTTCCTTGCACACTAGGTATTGCACACTATATTCACATTATTCACTGTCACCGTTTTTATAGCTGAATACTCAGATTTGGTGCAGGGTAGAGGCAGTGTAGTTCTTCGGCCAGGGTTAGAAACATTAGCACAATCTTCATTGGCTCAACAGCTAATAACGGCCATGAACGCTTCACAATCACCTAATTTCCTATTGTAAACACCAAATCTAATCACAATAGTGCCCCAATACTATACATAAGCACTATTGGTATAGTGAAATGTGTCGCATGGCCGGGACAGGGGTAATAAAGGAGTTTAAAGGGACAAGGGACCGCAAGCTACCTTCCCTGCTGACAGCTCATGTTATACTGAAAAAATTGAATAAGTTGTCGTGGGTATCGGGACTCGCTGTTGCCAACTTATTACTTTTGATGTGAGCAGGGCAACCTATGATGCCTCAAAAAATGATGCAAATCGACCAAAAACTTTTTTTGGGTGAATTTAAAAATGGTTTTATGACACTAAAGTCGTCAGCGTCCATTTGCGAGGAAGGACCTTAGTTACAACAAATGCGTCATCATGTACGAAAGGGTTAATGCATTATCAGGACTCTAATGAACAAATTATCCAGTAGCCTAGATGTTGTTTTTCATTATTAAGATTTTCTGTCATTCTTGACATGAGAAACTTGTACTATTTATGTAATTATTTTCAAATATTTAGGTTCGGTTACATGGTAGTACTATATTGATTTGTATAAATTTTAAGTCATTGAAGGTGCTCTGCTTAGAGGAAGTTCTGTCCAGATTCAAGGGTTGTGCATAGAGAGCTGTCTTAGAGCTGTGGGTGAACTAATGTATAAATATATGCACTAAATACTTGGTGGAACATTTATTGGAAAAATATATTGAGCATCTGATTCTTGGGAAGATACTTCATGGCATTAGCTGGTTATTTTTGTTGTCATTATAACAATGTGAATACAATGGGTGTTTGGCTGGTATAGGGTTTTCACTGACTTTGGCAATGACTTCCGAGTATAGGTACAATTACGTATATTGCGATGTTGAGAGTAGTGCATGATCTGACTGGTTACAAAATACAGTTAACTGAACATTCAGAGAAATACCTGTCAAACTGTGTGTGTGTGTGTGTGTGTGTGTGTGTGTGTTTTAATATCGAGTTCCTCTTCAAAGATGTTGACAGGGTGGTGGCTGGTGTTCTGCCTGGTAATCACTACAGGCTTCAACTCGTCGCTCATTGCCCACCTCACCGTGCAAGGGAGAGCAACACCCCTGGACACATTCGAGGATATGGTGGGTCAGTCAGGATGGCGGTGGGGTATAGAGACATGGATGCTGAAGGGCGTCCCATATGACTACCTCTCCAAGCATCACAACCCCATTGTCCAGAAAGTGTACAGGGAAATGGATGTTAGTGTAGCTGATTCCTTATGATCTATTCAGTAATATTTTACTCCACAATAAGATGACATCCTTTAGCATTGTATTCTTTCTCCCAAACACAACTTTACTCATTGTTTTTTTTGGGGGGCCATCTTTTCCTGGTTCATTCTTGCTGCCACCAGATGATCATATTTAGCTGATGAGAGCATTGTAGCATTAATGAGAATAATTAAAACAGAGTTATTGCTTGTGTTTTTTGAAGGATAAGCCAAGATTATGTGAACTACATGTACGTGTACTTATATTTAAATAATAAAGTTGATAGTTTTCGGTAATATGAAAAATTAACCTAATCTTACAATGCTTTTCGATGTCCACATTTAATGCTGTTAGTTATAAGAGAGTATAACTGTATTTTTCAAAGTTTGTGTCTAGGGATGGGTAGTATTTAACATTCACTGATTTTCAGTGCATTGAGCATATCCACAAGTCACTGTAATTCTTATACCTTAATTTCACTCCAGCAGGTACTAAACGCAATTCCAGTACCTTAATTTCACTCCCATAGGTACTAAATGTGGACGATGGCATGGCTAAAGTGTTGAAGGGTGACTATACATTTATCAGCGTCAAGAACCACATCTCCGTGGTTGTGGCGTCTTTGTTCACGGATGAGCACGGCATCACACCAATATACATCAGCAGTCGAGGAGTCTACACGTTACCTGACTACGGATGGGGCTTCAGGTTAGAGATGAATATTGCTGTCTTCATAACTTCGGCACTAAAATACCAAAGAGTTTCAACGCTACACTCAAGACGTGAATCACCAGCTAAACGATTCGTATTTTGTTTAGATTTACCTCCTTTGGGAGGACTGGGCCAAATAAGGGCCCACCACGATTCGTGTGAGTCAAGCCTCCTTTTATCGTTATTGGTTGAGCTCCTGTAGATGAGATGAAGCCTATTGCACCTACTATATGTTGATGTTCGATTAACGTGAAATTTTGGGCTTCCCTCTTCCAAAACTTAAATTACCTGCCATATAAATTTGGGTCGTGTCTTTCCTATTGTAGTTTTCTTTTTATGCATATGGTAATTATAGTTATTTTCTCAAGGGACTAGGGGGCTCATACGCATCATTTGAACAAGGATTAATTTTGTTTATACCATGTCTAACTATTTCCTTGTAGGTTATTATCAACATAAATTTCTTTTTAACCCGCGGCGTCCTGTCGACGTACTTCCACGTCCTCACGTTTTGTCGCTGCCAATCCCGTTGACGTACTTCAACGTCCTGCAATTGCAAGGTTCATAATTTCCACAATTTTCAAAATTCGCGCGAGATTTTCGATTCGCCCACCTACCCAAGCCTCTCCTACCTGCCGCCAGGCGGGCAGCGTCCCAGACCCCGCGTAACCTGCGCTCACCCTTGTCTCGGTCACTCACCTGTTAGCAGTGACCCAGGTCAGACATGGCGCGTAAAGGTCTCTCAGACGACGAAATACAATCCGCCCTGGATGCCTTCACTGGAGATAGTGATTCTTCACTTGATGATGATGTGGTGGATCGAGATTATGTGCAGCCTGAGGAGGAAAGGAGGAAATAACAAGCAGTGATGAGGAGGTCCCTTCGCCCCGGAAAAAGCGGTATGTCACGTATCGTAAGGCAAGGGAAGGCCAGCCTACAACCCAAAACACCTGCATGGACCTCTCTCCATCCCCTAGAGAGAGATTCTGATGAGGACGAGGATGAGGACGATGACGACGACGGCGGCTTAGGACGTGATGTTGCCTCATGGTTGGGGAAGGAAAAAATCTCACCCCGAGGATCAGAAGGTGGGGCGAGAAGGCAAATAAAGTATGGCCTAGTGTTTTGTCTGGGGAAGGCGAAAGTGGTGTGGTGGGAGTGCGGGGTGAAATGGAGAGTGGTGTGGCGGGAGCGAGGGTGAAAGGGAAAGTGGTGTGAGGGAGGCAGCATGAGCACGTGGTGCACGTAGGCCTAGGGGAGAGGAGGTGGAGCCACTCCCCAGCACGTCTTTCGCCATACAATATTCCCAAACTTCCTCCACACAGCCCCAGGATGTGGGGAAAGGAAGGAAAGGGAAGGGAAAGGGTAAAGGAAAAGGGAGAGGGAAGAGAAGTGCGAGTGATGAAAGGCGCCGCTCTCCACCTCCCCCACCACCACCAATGTTGCGTTGTGCCTTCAGCCATGTTTCAGAGAGTACCATAACTTCCTACACTACTGAAACTGTGTGGGATGGCGATATGACGCTCAGTATAATGGTAAGTCCAGTCAGTATGTGCTAAGTCTTATATAAACTTGAAACGGGTGTAATGTTTGCAGGAAAGTAATGTATAAGTTGAGAAATAGTGTAAGTTGAACGAAGTGATATGAAAACTACACCCACTGTATAAATCTGCGAAAATATGACGCTCAGTATAACACTCTGGTCAGTAAATATGTGATAGCAAGAATATAAAGTGGAAACGGGTGTAATGTTAGCATGAATAAAACGTATAAGTTGAAAAATAGTGTAAGTTGTAATAATTGATGTCACGAGTACACCCACTGTGTAAATCTGCGAAAATTTTACGCTCAGTAGAACATTCTGGTCAGTAAGTATGCGATAGGAATTATATAAAGTGGAAAAGGTTGTAATGTTAGTAGTAAGGTAAGTTATAAGTTGAATACTAGTGTAAGATGAAACATATGATATCGCGATAACACTCACTGTGTAAGTACGCGATAATATGACGCTCAGTAGAATCGTAAGGCCTGAAATTATGTGATATCAATTATATCAAGTGTAAACATGTGCAATGTTAGTGGAGAATTATTATATAAGTACAAAAATAGGTTGTAAGTTGAAATAGTAGTCATAGCGACTTCACCGTGTGTGTTATTATGCGCTAATATTATGCTAAATATTTACGTAAGGCCTGAAACTATCTCGAAACAGTTCTCTAAAGTTGAAAAGTGTATAATGTTATTAGGAAAGTATTATGTAAGTAGAAAAAACACAACACGAGTTGAAACAACAATCACAGCGAGTTCACTCACTACGTAAATAAGCGCTAACATTACGCTAAATGTTATCAAAAGGCCTGTGAATACGTAAAAACAGCTCAATAAAATGTAAAATGGTATAATGTTATTGTAGATGTATTATGTAAGTAGAAAAAATGATATGTATCATGATTCAGGAATATTAGAGATTCATCGTGACCAGTCTGCCCGATTTTGCTCGTTTCGCACGATGGTACAATGCTTATTTCAGCTCTATTTTTGTATAAAATCCAATTTACTCTTTTATCACATGTTTTTATGTTTGTAATAAATACATATCTACTTACTTTAATTGGTTTCCCAGACTTATAATACCATACAAAATGTTAGAGGCTCAGACCACCTACAGAGAACATGGTGCCAGGTGTGACCAAGGCATACCTGTTTAGGGCAATTATGGACCCCGGGGAACAATTTCTTCGTGACTGACCATTGTTTCTGACCAAAAGCGAAAGTTTTAGCAAAAAAAATTTGGGTCCAAAAATGATCGGGACTGGGGGGTACCAGTGATGTGAAAGTGGTCGGGACGGGGCGGGTTAATGGTGGTGATATTCTGGATCATGCTCTTTCAGGGGATAGGGAGGGATTTTTAGAAACGTTTGTAGAACGGGCAGCAGAAATGCTTTCATAACTGTCATCACATAAAGGTGGCCACTCTTCCCCGCTAGATATATAGTTCAAATTTTTTGTAATCCCGATCTGTCTGGTCGAGCTGACTCGTCAACGCCATGTAAGCCTCCACCCCAGCAAGTCTACTGTGCTATGAACTGATCTTTGCTAGTGGCAGACAGCGCCTCGGCATAGTGAGGCGAGGGGAATCATGTGGAAATTTGGTTCACGGATGGACATCACCTTTACATCTCCACCCAATAAACAGGAGCACCATAATGGGCTCCCCGTCACCCTGTTATATGGTTATGTGATTACCACCCAGCATTGAATTTCCTGAGTTCCAGTGGATTGCAAAATAACATACAAGTTATAGTTAACACATCATACTAAATACAATCTTTCAAGACAATTAACCACTTAAATTTGATGACATTTTTATATACATTTTATATTAACTCAAGTGAGATCATTTTTGCCTTGGGAGAAACCTCTCCTATTAAAAATAAATAAATAAATAACTAAAAAAGGAAAACTGACTCCACTCTAAATCTTACAATCGATAGCGTTTTCTTTATAATAAAATTGCTAATGACAGATAATTCTGTTTAACTTGCGATTCAGCTACCGGATTCAAACAAGTAACATTTTCTTGTAAAGAATACTGTAAATGTTACAGTACAAAAGAAGTGCCAAAGTCGTAGACATATCAGTTCACATTATCATATTTAAACTTCCTTTGACATAAGAGTGCTCCGAAGTTTAATAAAACTCTCACCTGTAAAAATACAATTCAAATAGAGTGAAGACTGCTGAAATGAACTTTTTTTTAATGGTTCATAAAGACTACAACTTTCATGATGAGAAGTCTCCCCTAAGCTGCAAAATTTTTAGTACCCTTTGTTTTTTATTTACGTCTGATCAGGTCATTCACAACCATTAAGACTCAGGGTCGTATGACAGGTGACTTTTGCAGAATTCGTGATACTTCATCCTCGGCAATCTCGTATTTGCAGATGCAATCAATGTTGTTAAGAAAACGAAAAAAAAAAAAAAAACATGCAGGAGAATGATGAGTTACAAGAATGGGAATATAGAGAAAAATGAGATACAAAGTCAACAATGACATTATACAACCATCAGTCAGACCAGTGTATGTCGATTGAGGAGGCTGCAGATTCAGCTTATTAAGTCAAAATTTGTGAATCGTGAGGAAATTTTGGGTTGGATGCTGAGGTGTAAAATTCATTTGGTAACCTGTTAACTCACCGCGTCCCGTAGACGTATGGATACATCACCACATTTTGTCACAGTGACACCCGATGATGTATCCATACGTTTTGCAATTGCCAGGTCCGTCATTTGCACATTTTTCAAGTTTCATGGGTGATTTTTGGTAACCATATGTGGGATACCTTCCTCTACCCAGTGCCAGGCAGGGATAATGCCTGGCCCCACCTGACCCCCCTTTCCCCCACACACACACACCATTTTCTCAGCAACTCACCTGTTAGCAGTGACCTGGCCAGTAAAGACATGTCGCACCACGGTCTCTCCAATGACAAAATTCAAGGCGAAAGTGATTCCAGAGGTGAAGGACAAAGAAAAAAAGAAGTCAGAGGAAGAAACAAACAGAAGTGATGAGGCGGTAGCATCATAAAGGAAGGTGCCATATGTTGATGTTTTTGGTGAGCGAACAATGCTTATATCGCCTTTATTATTGTGTGAAAAGCAATATACTCTTGACTATCTATCTATCTATAGCCCAACGCCCTAATCCCGTAAAGGGTAACCACAGACAAAACGCCTCCAAGTCGCTCTGTCACCCACCATTTGACCACCCTCCCCCCAACTCACCCCCCCTCCCTCATATACCTCTCAACTCCATCCCTCCACCTCATCCTCGGTCTACCCCTCCCTCTCCCCTCCTCCACCTCACCTACATACACCCTCTTAGTCAGTCTTTCACTCTCTATTCTCTCCACATGTCCAAACCACCTCAATGTATTTCTCCTAATCTTCTCAACCACATCCACATCCACCCCACAACGTTCCTTCACTTTTTCATTCGTCAACCTGTCCCTCCATGTCACTCCACATGCTCCTCTCAAGTAACTCATTTCCACTGCTCTCACTCTTGACTAGTTCCCCTCTTGCAAGGTCCACACCACACTTCCATACGTCAGGGTAGGGATCACAATACTATCATGCGTGACTTCTTAACTTCCATACTCACCTCCCTATCTCTCATCACTGCTTTCAGTGAACCAACAACCATCTTTCCCCGTTGTACCCTTTCACGCACTTCATCCCCCAAAGTTCCATCCTTAATCATCACACTACTCAAGTACTTTAATGCACTCACATTCTCCATATCCTTGCCATCCAACCTCACTGTACATTGTGACTTCATTCCTCTCAAACACCATAACTTTACTTTTGTTTACATTAACTTTCAGCATCCTCCTCCTACACACTGTCCCAAAGTCATTCACCAAACCTTGCAGCTCCCATTCATCTTCACTCAACAATACTGTATCATCAGTAAAGACCAACACAATAATCTTCCAAATCCCACCCTCATTCATTAGCGCCACCCCCACATCCACTGCCTACCTTGCACCTCCTTTACAACCCCATCCATGTATATATTAAACAGCCTTGGAGACATCACACAACCCTGATCAAAGAACTCACTGAACTCACCATCCACTCGCACCATAGCCCTAGTTTCTTCGTACATACTCTTTACAGCACTCAGCATTTTCCCCTCCACTCCATATATTCTTAATACCTTCCACGTACCTTGCCTATCTATTCTATCATAAGCTTTCTCCAGGTCCATGAAGGCAGTATACACTTTCTTTCCCTTCTCTAGATACTTCTCCACCAAACATCTTAGAACAAATATCTGATCTACAAACCCTTTTCCCTTCCTAAATCCCCCTTGTTCTCCAACTAGCTCCTCTGTGATATGCCTAACCCTATCAATGAGTATTCTACCATATATTTTCCCAGTCACACTAAGAAGGCAAATACCCCTATGGTTACCACATACTTCTCTCTCCCCTTTTCCTTTGTATAAAGGAACAATTATACCTGATTTCCAGTCCTCTGGAACCCTTCCCTCTTCCCAAGCCAATCTACACAACTTCCATATCCACTCCACAACAATCTCCCCCCCATACCTCAGCATTTCACCACACACTTCATCAATTCCTGGGGCCTTTCCCAACTTGATTTTTTTCATTGCTTCCACTACTTCCGCCCAACTGATCTCTTCCTCCCTCCTCTCATCTCTTCTTCTCCCAGTCATTCCCCAACCACTTATACTCGCACTGCTCTCACTCTCTACATTCAACAAATCCTCAAAGTGCTCCTTCCATCTCCTCAATTTCTCTCTCTTCTCCACCAGCAGTCTATTATTCCTATCTTTCACTCCCCTACTATTTCCCCTTTCATACTGCCTTACTTTCTTTACCTCCTTCCAAAACAATTTCTTACTCTCCCTCCATTTCACACTCAGATTCCTCCCAAACTCTTCATCCACTTTCTTCTTACTCTCCTTCACCAGTCTCTTAACCTCCCTTCTCCTACTCACATATACCTCTCTCTTCTCTTTCTCATCTTCTCCCCTACCTCTACTCGCTAACCATTCACTATATGCCTTCTTCTTTTGTTCCACAGCTCGTTTCACCTCATCATTCCACTATGCTGTCCCTTGCACACCCTTGCATTTCCTCCTCACTCCACAAACCACCTCACTCGCTGCTCATATCTCTTCCTTGAATATTTTACATACGTCTTCCACCCCTTCCATCTGCTCTAGCTCATACCTTCCCAATCTTTCTTCCACTATACTTTTATACTCTGCCATTTTCTCACTATCTTGCAAATTCTCCACTCTTCTCACAGGAGCTGTTTCTTCCTGTCTTCTCTTTCGTATATATATATATATATATATATATATATATATATATATATATATATATATATATGAACCGTCATAAGAATATATATATATAAACCGTCATAAGAAAAAAAAAACATCGTTACCTCCAGGTTTGTTCCATGCAAAACGAATGTTAGCTAGGCTATGTGGGCGCGCCCTTGCTGTTCACCCCTTCTGTCGGCTTGTGTGAATTCCTCAACTGGTTACTAATATATCAGCTTGTTGGAACCCCACAGCTGATCACCAAATATACTGTATATCAGCTTAGACGTGTCCTCACTGTTCCAAGCAAGGTTAATTGTTCTGCCTGGTCAAAGTCACTTCCGGCTGACACTCTCCACCAAATGTTTTTCTCACACACTGGAGATGGTGGGAATTGGTATAGATTCTGTTCCAGGTATTGTAGAGGTAGGTAGCGTGTGCAAGTGAACTGAAAACTGAGCAGATTTCTCTCTCGTTATTGGCCACAGAAAGATACAACTGCGACACAGAGAGAGCCCAGAGTATGTACGTCCCTCTCATTTGAGTGATAAGTGCGTTCTGCCCTAGCTGGCCGGCGTCCCCTCTGGAAGTTGCGCTGAGGTCAACATATTCAGAGATGCCAAACCCCACAGACAACTGGGATTTATACATGAACAGAAGCATCACAACTTTACCATGCACATTATACACCTCTATAAAGTAGTATTGATTACATTAAAGTATACCAACAAGGTAAATATTTCCCCCCAAGACTTTAAACATATACAATTCATACTTCTCTATCGCCTTCCCTTTACCCTCATTGTTTATGATAGAGAATGCTGGGCTCTGCAAAATCTAGTGCTCATTTCGTTCCCACACCACACTACGCTAAAGTGGTATTTGGATTCTTATCTCAACGCTACAACATATTTTCTCTAAATATGGATAATATAATGTGTACAGTAGCGAGAGAGATGCTCCAATGTGGAAAAAAATGTCAGACACTAGAACATTGTTCGGCCACACCTTTTCGACGTCCCCATCGATATTGTTGTCCTAACTACCGTGTAGCCGAACCAATGTGTAGGGTAGCTGACTATGCAGGCAAGTCCACTTGCGATCCGCGAGTACGGACCCATGGTTTTAGTGGGTTTCTCATTCGGCCTCGTAGATAGTAGCCCCAAACACAAACACAGGACAAGACCACAATAAGTAGAAGACCAACGCCGGGACCAAAATAGGAAGAAGAAAGGTATGTAGGGAGATAGGATAGTACATCTGGTTCTAAATCAGTCTTGTTCAGGTGGGTGAGGAACTGTATCTCTTTGAGCTCATGAGACAGCCTGTTCACATTCAAGGTAGAAACATTTAATGAAGGTAGAAAAGGTCGTAACTGGGACTAGAAGTTCACCGACAAGGCTACATGGTGCTTGTTAGGTAGAACTGCTATCTCTTTGCTGTGCAACTCAGAATAATCGGGTGCAACATAGTAACCCTTTACCGTAAGGAACTGGTTTTGTGAGGCACATTTAAGTGTTACGTCCTCTGTCTCAGGAAGGAAGAAGTATTGTTTCGCATGTACATGAGCATGGAAAACTGACTTCAATTCAATGGGTTGGAAAGTGCAATGTTGCAGTGCAGAGGAAGTGTTTGTGTCCAACAAGGTCATCTTACATTTCTCTACCCCTGATGGAATGAAGACAAAATGGAAAGCAGGACGTACATGGAGATCAAGAAATGAGGCCTTACACTTCTCAAATTCATCCACAGTCGTTTCAGCTATATACCCTTTGTCATCCAACACAACTAGCAGCTCTGGTGTCTCATTCAGAATGACAAGTGCACTGTTAGTAGTAGCAAAAGGGAAAGGAATGAACCGCCATGTGTGGTATGTTACAGCATTCCTCACAGATACCAATATCATGGATCAACTGGGCCTCTAGCAATGGGTAATAATATTCTAGTTGACTCATACCAAAAAGTGGCATAAATCCATGCTTCACCATAACTACGTCAAGAGCATTGATTAAAATGTGAGTAGGAGCAATAAAGCATTAACACTATTCAAACTTGCATTGATTAAGCTGTCCACCATATTGGCTACATGCGACTCCAAAGCAATGATTGACTCGTCGAGAGCATGTAAGTACTCAGCGATTAACACCAAGTTAGTCAGGGTTGGCAAGTTGGTTTGGATGTTGTTCACAACTCGTACGAGATGATTGGCAGTCTTAATCATCTCGTTAGCTTTGTTAGTGAACTCACCTAACTGTTCATACGTGTGTACGATTAGCCTGTTATTTGCTTAGCTGCCAATGCCAAATCATGCATCTGTCTACCCAATTGCACTACGTTCTTGTCTAGCGCTGTACCAAAAAGCTTTTGCGAAAGGATACCTAGGAGATCCACAAGTCCTCTCTTAGTACGTACATGGACATGCTTGGAAAGATCAGAATTTGCATTAGGTAATGCGACATGTAATTTAGTGAGCCTGTCTGTGAGCCTATCTATATGTCCAGTGTGAAGCTCGGTTATACCATGCAAGGTTTGTACCAAAGCTTCATTATCTGAGATCGTCAACTGTGGGTTCCGGTTGAATAGCTTGCCAAATTCTGACAGTTGCTGTCTGAGGTGAAACAATCCCTTAGAGACCTCTTTAACAGTATCTGGAGCTTGGAGATATCCTTCCATTGGATAGTAGATGCATACTGCATCCTCTACTACCACTACCTCTCCAAGTGGGCTCTTCAGTGCTCCTGGCATCAACGCAATCGTGCCTGTGTCCGACGCCGTTCCGTAGGTCCACTCCAAGCAATCCAAGAGGAGTCCAAGTGCGAGCCACATGTCTGTAAGAGAAGATACTCCCTTAATCGCTCTTACTGTGGGATCATAGCTTGCTGCGATAATCTTGGTTAAGGATAGGTACGGACGACGACACAGACTGCGACGAAGACAGAGGGGACAACACATCAGACGATTGGTTAGATAGGCTTAGCTCTTGACTTACTGGTTTGATCCTGTCAGCATGTACTGCCTCCTGAGTTCCATTAGCATCATCCCTTATTCAATAAGTATGTCCACGCATGTGTTCCACAATGGTATATGGTCTGCGGAACTTATGTCTGAGCTTGGAAGTTCTCTCAGGGTTGTTGATTATAACCTTCTGGCCTATCTCCAACGTCTTTTTTTTGACTACCTTTGTGCTGTTTCACCATCATCTCCGCTGTTGAGGCTTTTAATATTTTTCGTACTTGACTGTGTATGCGTTGCAACTTTGCAAGCTGGACTTTGGTGTAATTCTCTTGATTATACACTGGCGTAGGAGGTCCAGCCAGCAAATTGTAGGGTAACACCTCCTCTCCATAAAGGATATAATGAGGAGATTTCCCCGCTGACGAAATTTCTGAGGAGTTGATGGCTGCCGCTACATGTGATAACCAGTCTTGCCTTGCGAGGTTATCGCTGGTCTCAAGACTTCCATTATCTTCCTGTTTGTCCTCTCCACCAGGCCACTGCTCTTGGGACTGTAAGGCATAATAAAGACTTGCCTTACCCCATATGTAAGACAGATTTCCTCTAACATTTGGTTACGAACTTCACTGCCATTATCGCTGAGCAATACCTTAGGTGTTGGGTATGGACATATCACTGAGGTTACGAAAACATGCGCCACCTCCTCTACAGTTTTCGTCTGTAAAGGTGCTAAAACAGTGAGTCACGAAAAATGGTCCACTGCCACCAATACATAGCTTGAGCCTTGATGACTCCTTGGCAATGCTAAGAGATCGAAGGAGACTGTATCCCACGGTTTTTCCGGTAGGGGATATTCCAAAATGGGAGTCGGAGATCCCGTTGTTCCTCGCATTTCCGCGCACTTGACACATTGACTAACATGGGTTTCTATGTCCTTCCTCATGGTTGGCCAATAGTATTTCTTTCTTGCCTCACATTTTTTTTTTTTTTTATGTGTTCGACTCCAGGCATAGGCTTCACAGCCTGCTATCAAGGCCCAGCAGTCCTTCTACATACCATACACCTCTACATGTCACCACTTCGGCGCTAACACCCACCGTCCATATTGAATACATGCTAGGGCTGTCTCATACAGGACTGGTGTATTGGTATTAGCGGGGGTATTTTTATGATATGTCGGCGGGTCTCCTGGTAGATCAGTAAAGCCTGATTTAATGAAATTCAAATCCTTAAACTGTTCCCTGCCCCAGCGGGGATTTGAACCCGGGTCCGTTAGGACTACAGGCCACCTCTCTACCGATTGAGCGTCCGGGATGACCCGCTTGAGGTACATCATGAACCAGTTGTAACACGACTTGCTGTAGTGTAGCAGGAACAACCAACTGATACACAGTGTCCTTCCCAGGGGGCTGTTTATACAAAAGGTCCCGTTGAAGATGGAAGTGAGTCATCGGTACCGGAAGTTCAGGTAGACAAGACTCATTGCCAGACTCCAAGGCATAGATGACTTGAGACCACATTGTACCCTTACATTGTTCTGCCTTTACCGTGTCCGAGTAATACCCAGAAAGAGGGATAGCCTCAGATATGGCGGCAGCAATGTTTCTACTCAGTGAGTCAGCAACGACATTTTGTCGGCCTGGTAAATATCTGACCTCTGGGTCAAACTCCATTTCCTTGCTGAACCAACGCGCAACCTTACCATGCAAGTTCTTCCCCTTAAACAAGTCGCGTATGGGCACATGGTCCATTAAAACAATTATCTGGCACCCGTAGATGATATCCCGGAAATGTCCTAATGCCCACATGACTGCTAATGTCTCCAAATGTGTTGCCAAATAATTCTTCTCTGGGGGTGTTAGTGCCCTACTGGCATACGCAATGGTGTGAGTTTTGCCTTCCTCATCCTTTTGCTGTAACGCCGCTCCCAGACCCAAACCTGAGGCATTCATGCACAGGTAAAAAGGTTCAGTATAATCAGGAAATGCTAATACGGGTGCCTCTGTCATGGATCTTTTTGAGGTCGTTGAAGCTTTTCTCTTCTGATGGTCCCCATTGCCATGCAGCATCCTTCTTAAGTAGCGTCATCAATGGTGATGTGATAGCAGCATAACTGTGGACAAAGCTCCTGTAGAAACCAGTAAGCCCTAGGAAGGAGCAATCATCCTTGGACTTGGGTGTAGGGAAATTTACCATGGCTGTAACCTTATCCGGCAGAGCCTTGATGCCATCGCCATCAACTAGGTGCCCTAGAAATCTAACATTTGCCTTTGGAAAATCGCACTTCAATAGCTTGATTTTCAGACCCGTGGATCTGAAGGTTTCCATCACTCGTTTTAACTTACTAAAATGAGTGTCTAAAGTATGTCTTTGCTCACAATTATTAAGTCAACTAGATATGCCAGGACGTCCTGCCCAATCATATCACCAAACAACTGATTTATCATCCTCTGAAATGTCAAAGGAGCATTACTCAGTCCAAAAAGCATCCGGAGAAATTAAAAAAGCCCACGGTGAGTGCTAAACGCAGTGATGGGACGCGACACTTCGGTCAGCTCCACCTGCCGATACCCTGACGCTAGATCCAGGCAGGTGAACACAGTATTTCCTTTACCCAAGGACTGCAGTAAGTCTCTGAGATGCAGAATCGGGTAACGATCCGGTATGGTTACCTTGTTCACTTGCCAAAAGTCCACAACAGGTCTCACACCACTGTCCTTTTTAGGCACCAGAAAGAGTGGTGCATTCCAAGGTGAGGAAGAAGGTTGAATGACTTCATCATGAAGAATCTTTCAAATTCCTCTTCCACTGCTTTCCTTTGGCTGTGTGGTAGGCAGTATGCAGGCACATATGTCGGATTTGTACCAAGGCACAACCCAATATGATGCTTCACCTTGTCCATCCTACCCAGTGGTTCTCCTGGAAGTGCCACTACGTCGGAGAATTCTTTAAGAAATGCTAGCAACCGCATTTTATGGGCAATAATATCTGTTACCTTCACGTATTGTTCTAGCAACTTTTCTCTCCCAAGACGTGTAGGTTCCTACTGAGTCGTTGTTTGTTATGTGACTATGGGAGAGATCACTGGTACGTCGCTGTCTTCCTTTACAGGGGCACCACAGGACATTAAGTTGTCAATATAACAACCATCTCTGAGCTTAACTGCGCCACCACTCATATTTGCGATGAAGAGGGGAGTCTTCTCGGTTGGTCTGACACTACTCAGGGTGGACTCCAGCGACAATGCCTTGTGTTTTACAGTCTCTGGTAAACATGCCACATCAGTTCCCTCCGACACATCAGGTACTCGGACAGGAATTTTGCAGACAGTTCGACTGGGTACGTGGTGATTCCCACTCACTATAGCCCTGACCTGCTTCCAATCCATACCGTCTGTTTCGTGTGAATCCGGGGACTCCCTTGACGCTTCACTTGTCAGGGTCACAACTGGTAGAACAGGTCCTAATTGGATGCCAGTTCCAGTTTGTGTTGCTGATGGATTAAGGCCAACAAACTCCTTTCCATTAAAGGAAATAAAATGTCTCTGAGGGTGTATAATCATGTTATACTCCTCCATGGATTCAAAGCCCAATAAACCATCAGCTGGCAGATGAAAATCCTCAACCACATAAAATATAGTGCATAATACAGGAGATCGTTTATCTGCCCTCAGTGTCAACAGTACCTGGCTTACGATCTTCATTTTACTCCCTGTTACACCTGTCAAGATCACATCAGGTGCTGACAATATCCAATTAGCTCGAGGCATTTCATACTTCAGCCTCTCTAGCACTTTACTAGAAATAATATTTGCACATGCCCCAGTGTCCACTATCAAAGACGCCTGGCCTTTCCCTATGATCCAAGGTATCGAGAGCAAATCCACCTTTTTAATAGCTGCCACCCATGCATCAGTGGACTATACAATTTTATTTACTTCTGCTTACAGCCCTGAACTTTTCCTGATTCAACCTGGTTGCTCAGTTTTTCCTGATTGGCAAGAACAATTGGGCAATAGTCCGTAGAATGAGGACACCGCCCATGGATGGCACACCATCGTTGTACCTTTGGCTTTTTAGCCTTGGGCTTGTTAAGATAAGTGGTTGCCATACTCATTCATGCCATGCAGAAGGAAGATTCACCTGAGTTCACATGCTAATACTGTTAGTATTCATCCCCCATGGATTAGCAGAAGGATCCTGGGTTTGCATGCCAATACTGTTAGTATTCATGCCCCACGGATAAGCATAAGGAACATTTGCAAATAAATGGTCTTGTCATTGCTGCCCAAAGGTTAATGGTGTACTGAACATGCCTGAGGTGTAAGTGGGTGTGTGAGTGGTTGCATAGCTAGCAGAGATTATTGGACCTTGGTTATCCTGAGTGACCACGGGTGCTGTTGTAGCCTGTTCAACATCCACAGTCTCTTCACTAGGAGTACCCTCATTAACAAGACTAGTGGCCATTTTGGACCTAACTAAACTTTCAGGAACTGTAGAATAAGAACGACCAGAACACAAATGTAAAGTGTTCAAGTCCTCACTATCCAGTTCCTCAGAAGTGTCCTGACTATCTTCAGCCCCAATATGTCCTTCACTACGTAAAGTTTGGATGCCCTTGTCCAGAGTTTCAATCCACTCACACAATTCTGAGTCTGATTCACTTTCTGTTGTGGTTGGTTTGTCTGAATCTCCCCTTAATTTTCATCCCCACTTCTTCACTGTATCCATCTAACCTTGTCAGAATCTATCCCCTTCCCAGTCACAGGAATAATTAAACTGACACAAATAGATTAGTTATGGCTTTTAGCAATAGGTAATGGGACACAGACAAGACGTACAGAAAATGTATCTATTTAGGGGAAACTTAGAAACTTTTTTTTTTCCACACATTACCTAACATGTGCTCCTTAAAAAGGGTGTCTGAAGGTTCACTGTGCATGTACGCTACCTAAGTGTCATATGATGCTGAAGTTCCTGGTAGATTCGTACTCCAAGCCCACATACTCCGCCAGGTTTTTTCTCCAATCACACAACGATCCTCTCCCCATGCTGGTCCTCTGTAACTGCAAGAAGCCACACCGCACGACACAGCCCACACACCATACACTCACCATGCCTCACTCCAGCCTCCGTGCCCAGAGTTGCCAGATGTGACTAGACAATACCACCCTTCACCGCACTGGCCTCGGTGAGCCGATATCTCACACACCAGAGCGAGATAATTGCCAGTTTGCGCTTGAAGGTAGAGATATTTCTCTCAGGAACAGATAGAGAGAGAACGAGATTAATGACTCTAATATATCTGCTCCACTTACTCACTTCACAATTAGTCTCTTTCCAACAGGACAGTAAGATTTTCTGTTTCACCTGCAGGATCACGAGCGTTTGCAAGGGTTTTTCACTGTACAAATCCCTTTAATACCTTTTCGTATCCCAGCACTGAACACCAATATTATGTGTCGGCTTGTGTGAGTTCCTCAACTGGTCACTAATATATTAGCTTATTGGAACCCCACAGCTGATAACCAATTATACTGTATATCAGCTTAGACGTGTCCTCACTGTTCCAAGCAAGGTTAATTGTTCCGCCTGGTCAAAGTCACTTCCGGCTGACACTCTCCACCAAATGTTTTTCTCACACACTGGAGATGGTGGGAATTGGTATAGATTCTGTTGCAGGAATTGTAGAGGTAGGTAGCGTGTGCAGGTGAACTGAAAACTGAGCAGATTTATCTCTCGTTATTGGCCACAGAAAGATACAACTGCGACACAGAGAGAGCCCAGAGTATGTACGTCCCTCTCGTTTGAATGATAAGTGCGTTCTGCCCTAGCTGGCCGGCGCGGCGTCCCCTCTGGGAGTGGCGCTGAGGTCAACATATTCAGAGATGCCAAACCCCACAGACAACTGGGATTTATACATGAACAGAAGCATCACAACTTTACCATGCACATTATACACCTCTATAAAGTAGTATTGATTACATTAAAGTATACCAACAAGGTAAATATTTCCCCCAAGACTTTAAACATATATACAATTCATACTTCACTATTGCCTTCCCTTTACCCTCGTTGTTTATGACAGAGAATGCTGGGCTCTGCGAAATCTAGTGCTCATTTCGTTCCGACACCACACTACACTGAAGTGGTATTTGGACTCTTATCTCAACGCTACAACACATTTTCTCTAAATATGAATAATATAATGTGAACAGTAGCGAGAGACATCCTCCAGTGTGGAAAAAAATGTCAGACACTAGAACACCCTCCCCTATCTAGTGTTGCCATATCACAATCCCATTACAAGAGTTGGAATAATGAGCAAGAATGAGCCATATGGCAGGGAAATATATAGGATGTGTTTGCGTTACACTGAGCGCTCCGCCTAGGATTAATAATGAAACTCGGCAATTTTATTATTTTCCTACTATTCTCAATTACTGTCTATAGACTACAACAAATATATTATTTTGAAGTGTATTAAATCTATAGATATCGACTGCTATTTTTTTTTTTATGATAGTGTAGCAGGGGTGCACGAGTTCATTTGTGTGCTTTAGATGGGTGGTTAAATGCTTCAGATGGATGCTTCAGTTAGTGGCATCCATGCGTCTACGTCTAGAGGCTGTTTTGGAAGCAGGGGGTGGGTATACAAAATATTAAAGCAATGAGACTGAACACATTATTTGCCTTCTGCACGATATTTATTTTATGTAGAAAGCAATACATATGATTATTACATTGAAATTTACTAACTTGGATTGTATCAGCTGAATAACTATCATACGTCTGGCATGGGTGCACATACTCATTGCCCGTCTGCATGTGTGTTGCCGAAACACCAGTCTGTTATATTTATATTTAATGAATTCGGCGCCGGATAATAAAAAGTATTGTCTCTATGCATAGAGACCAAACGATCTAATTAGCTTTTATTACCTCTAGCACAAATTCTAATATCTGTCTCATATAACCAACATTGACGGGTTTGCAGTACAAACTTTCCTGTCCCGTCATTCCACACCACTTCATCGTTGTGTCTTAGTGCATAGCTCCGAAGGGTAACGATACATTTTCGTATAACTGTACACAAGGTAAGAGAGGTATCGGTGCACATTTGGACCCAAACAATTTGACGCCACGGACGATGGACTGTAGAAATGTTTGATAATTTTTCCCCCTTGTCAAACATGCTTACATAAGTATGTCATAGATAGGTTTCTTATGACAATTTATAGCTGATATTGTTAGTGGATGCATATTCAGATGGTAATCAATTTATTTTCCAAGTACTGTACAAGCTATATCGATCATTTCGGAAATCTTCGTACCCCTCCTGCGCGATACTTTTTTTTTTACCTTGTTTATATCTATTTATCTATCTGTCTGTCTATTAATACACACACACACACACACATATATATATATATATATATATATATATATATATATATATATATATATATATATATGTGTGTGTGTGTGTGTGTGTGTGTGTGTGTGTGTGTGTATATACTTCATGACGGTAGTCCCATCTCGTACTACGTTCAACCAGAATATTCACCACTGACTATCCACGTGCCGTATTAATATAATATATCAATATGTTAAATTAACATATTCTGGCCCAAAATGATCCATAGGTATACGTGGCGAGTCATGAGATGGGTGGGTAGTGAATGAATGAACGGAAGGCAATGACTGATTATGTGTGTGTAGATGAAATGATGCGAAGGTGTGTAATTAAGGATGCAAGAGCATATAGACGTCGGGGGTGTGGACTTTCTGACCACCACTTGGTGGTGGTGAGAATCAATATCCAAGCGAAATGGAGAAATAGAAGGGAACGACGCCGGGGCGAAGTAGTATATGCAAGGAGGGTGGAAATGTTACAAGAGGATGAGAAAAAGGCAGAATATATGAAAGAAGTGGAGGAGCGATTAGATAAATATAGACTGGAGCAGATGGGGGACGTGGAAGGTGTATGCAAAACATTCACAGAAGAAATGTGTGCAGCATGTGAGGTGGCGTGTGGGATGAAGGGAAGAAGAAGGCAGGTGTAAGGAATTGTTGAACGAAGAGAATGAAAGTGGCTGGGGAATGACTGGGAGACGGAGGGATGTGAGAAGAGGGGAAGAAATCAGTAGGATGGAAGTTGTGGAAACAATGAAGAAAGTCAAAATGGGGAAGGCCCCAGGAATTGATGGAGTGTGTGATGAAATGCTGAAGCATGAGGGAGAGATAGTTGTAGAATGGATGTGGAATATGTGCAGATTGGCCTGGGAGGAAGGTAAAGTCCCGGAGGATTGGAAGTCAGGTATGGTTATTCCCCTTTACAAAGGAAAAAGGGAAAAAGAAATGTGTGGTAATCACAGGGGCATTTGTCTTCTTAGTGTAATAGGAAAAGTATATGGTAGGATACTTATTGACAGGGTTAGGGGAAAAAGCCAGAGGATTTAGCTGGTGAAGAACAGGGAGGTTTCAAGAAGGGAGGAGGTTGCGTAGATCATATATTCATTCTTAGATCTTTAATGAAAAAGTTTCTAGAGAAGGGAAAGAAGTTGTATGACGCCTTCATGGATCTAGAGAAAGCATATGACAGGCTGGATAGGCAAGGATTGTGGAAAGTATAAAGAATATATGGAGTGGATGGGAAGTTGTTGAATGCTGTGAAAAATATGTATGAGAGTTCTAAGGGTTCAGTGTGTGTGTGGATAGTGAATTGAGTGAATTTTTCTGCTTGAAGGTTGATTGAAACAGGGATCTCATGTTTCCATAGTTGTTCATTCTGTATATGGATGGGGTTATAAAAGAGATACAAAGTTGGGCAGTGGATACTGGAATGGCTCTAATGAGAGAAGGCAGTGTTTGGAAACTCCCTGTATTGTTGTTGGCAGATGATACTGTATTGTTAAGTGAAGACGAAGGGGAGCTGCAAGGCTTGGTGGATGAGTTTGGGAGAGAGTGCAAGAAATGGAATCTAAAGGTGAATGTAGGGAAGAGTAAAGTTATGGTCTTCGAGAAAAGTAAGTCAGTGATTGTACAGTGAGGTTGGATGAGGAGGAAATGGAAAATGTGAGTGTGTGTAAGTACTTGGGTAATGTGATGAGTATGGATGGAAGTTTGGAGGGTGAAGTGCTTGAAAGGGTACAGCAAGGAAGAAAGGTTGGTGGTTCCTTGAAAGCAGTGATAAGAAACAGGGAAGTGAGCATGGAAGTGAAAAAGTTACTTCATGACAGTATTGTGATACCAGCTTTAACGTATGGAAGTGAAGCTTGGACCTTATTGGAGGGACAGAAACAAGGCCGCCTTGACATACAGGCCCGGAGGACTGATGACATCACAGGCGGTTGTCACAAATTCCCTCTGCCTTTGCCTCTTTCTCATGCTTACACGTTTAATATTTGGTTACTTATGTATGGCCATTATTATTTATTGATGATTATTAGTGTTAATAATAATATTAGTTATTTTTATTTATTATTATTATGATACATTAAAAATTTCACTGTTCCCGAATATAAGACCTAAAACACTGTAATGAAGAGATGTGTTCGGATGCAAATTTTATAAGATATTAGGATGCCTGTCTGTGTAAAGATTATTTATCACCGAACAAACTGAAAATAACTGTTTTACTTGCAAGGTAAAATAATACACACAAATCCAGGTTGGCAACAACGTCGGTGGCCCACCTTTTGTCCACCTGGATTGTGAATAAAACCCACTTGAATATACCCAATATTATGTCCACTTCACTGTTTTAATGCGTCTATTAACATAAAATCTTCATGAATTTCCGGGGAATTTGAAAAATAAGGTACAAATAACCTACACACTGATAAAAAACTGAATTGCTGAAGAAAGCAAAAACAGTTCACCAAAGGAAGAAAATATAGACACTATATGTATATACATAATCAACCATATTGTATAGGTTAAGCTTCTGACTACCATTGCATTGCATCCCATATCTATATAATGTGCCTTTTTTTCTTAAGCTAGGTATAGGTAAATATAGCGATATAATTATATAAGCATATTACTATATAACTACATACCAATCATCGGTATTTTTTTTTCTCCTCCCCTTGTTAGGTAACGTCAGACTAGTTTATCATCCATCTAACAGATTCTACCATAAAACAGTGCAACAACTTTACCTACCTATAATGGGGACTAAATTAATTTTATACAAAATACTGAACTGACATTTGTCATTTAAATAATAGGTTTTATGTATCTACTTACATTTCTGTTTATGCTCTAACTGGCGCAAATCTCTTTTTAAGTCCCTCTTTTCAAACTATAGGAAACATGAGTATCAATTAAATAGATCCCGGCCTGGCTAAAATTCATATTTAGCTGACAATTCTTGTCATCATTTAGGCATAATATTTAGGCAATGACAATACATTTGGCCTTGGGCAGACCCATACACATTTCTTCTTGGCCTAGGGTAGGCAAATGCACATTTTTCCTGGTCTGGGCTTGGCCTATGCACATTTTTCTTGGCATGGGCTAGGCCTATACGTTTCTTCCTGCCTAGACATGGCCCATAAATGTTTTTGCTTGGCCTGGGCTGGGCTTATGAATGTTTCTTCTTATCCTAGGCTAGGCCTATACTTGTCGGTTGATATCCTTGTTACTTAGATATCTCACTGAATATATAGAATTAAAAGAATAAATCAAGCTACCATTGAGTAGCCTAGGTTATTTTGCATGGAATGAAGTAAGGCATCAGTAACCAAATTAACATCACAATACGACTGTGATCCATCAAAATATTTTATGCACAGTTAATAAAGAACACTGGGAAACTTAGGTTGTGTTGTAATTTCGTTGCCTAACGTATTTACGAAAACTACTTTACTGTAACCTAGAAGATATCCACTGTTGACAGTCTGATACCTCTAATTTCACATTTAAAATGCTCTCAGTAATAGCAATGATCATGCATTCTAGTATGGCTATACATATTTAATAAAACGTGTATGGCTTACCGTGAACGAAATCCAGATGGGAGAGAGGAAAAATTTGAAATAAGTGGGGTGAATTGTAGGCGTGCCTCACTGTTTGTAACGCGGCGGGTGGGCTAGCGGAATAATACAGTGGCCACCGATAGTGACGTCACAGTCAGATATTGGCGGGAGACCCGAGCCTGTTCAAATCAAGACGGCCTTGACAGAAATCAAGAGTGGGAGGAGTGGAAATGAATTATTTGAGAGGAGCCTTTGGAGTGATATGGAGAAACAGACTGACAATGTGAAGGAGCATTGTGGTGTGGATGTGGTTGTGATAGAGAGTGTTAGGAGAAATACATTGAGGTGGTTTGGCCATGTGGAGAGGATGGAGAGTGAGAGACTAACGAGGAGAATGTGAGTGAAGTGGAGGGGGGAAGAGGGAGGAGGAGAAGGCCAAGGATGAAATAGAGGGATGGAGAGGTATATGAGAGAGGGGGGCGTGAACTGGGACCAGGACAGTGAAATGGTGGGGAACAGGGCGACATGGAGGCGATTTGTTTATGGCCACCCCTTACGGCATGAAGGCGTCTGGCAATAGATAGAAAAAAGAGAGGGGGGGGTAGGGAGCATTCTACCTTTGCTTTAACACTGTCAAAGTCTTGTCAACTTTAGTATTCAATTCCATTCGACTCTGGGTCATTGAATTTATGTAACAATGAGTCATAGAATCCTAAATGCTGAAAACGGCATCATTAACACTGCCATCGCTGAAAGAATTATAGCTTTCTATTCCAGCTAAAGCCAGGTGATTATTTATACGTGAGTCATAGGAGCCTAACTTAGATATTAACCTCTTAACGTATTTATTATCCCTATAAAGGTGGCTACCTATAAACAGACAGACAGACCAGCAGGCGCAGGGGCGCAGCCAGGATTTTGTTAGACGGTGGAGTGAACGTTGGTTACCATTATTTTTGAGATAGGACAGGGTGGAAAGCATTATAAAGGTATCTACATTAATAAAAATTCATCCAGTGTTGAACGGTAGAGGAAAAAATATAAACAAACAGACATTAATAGCGAATGACTAAATTATTGTGTATAAAAGACAACCTCCCTACCTTCTCGTTCCTCTCATTCTTATACAATAGGGGAGAAGGGAGGGGGGGGGGCTCTGGCCATCTCCCTGGCTGCGTCAGTGACACACAAACAGATGGGATGATAGAAGGATAGATAGATATAAACAGACAGCGGCTACATGTGTTTTACTTTTATTTATTTATTTTTTTTTTTTTTACAGAAGAGGGGCTCCATTCTACACTCGCTTCAAGCAGATCTTCATGCTATTAGACGAATCTGGTATAATGAGCCACTGGACGGAAGATGTAATTGACAATCGTGTGAAGGCTAAAAGGGCTGAGGTTACGTTCAAGTCAAAGCTGCACCAACAGCAAGTATTCAAGGTAAGATTACAGTGAGATCAAAGTTAACCCCAGCGGTTTGAATCTCATTTATATGGTATTCTTGCTCGTTTCACATATCTTTATTCAGGGTAGGAGACTTTTTTTCCGAAGTAAATTGGTCTGATATAACCAGCAATAACCCTCCCTTTACCAGGGCGCTGTGTTAATTTGAATAAAATTGACAGAAAACGGTAGACACGAAGTATAAGTTAGGCGTCTCTGACTGAAGAGAAGCTTAAGTTAGCAAGTTTCAGGAAACCAGTCTAAGAACAATGTTAAATTGGCGTATAGGTGAAGCTAAACTTGGTAAAGGAACTTAGAAGGCAAATCCCATTGTATACTCTCTTTAGTCATATATTCACGTGGATCAACCAGACGGGTATAGCGAGTCAATGCACTGAAGATCTGATACGCAAAAGGATGAAAGCAATGAGGGAGGAGGTTACTTCCTAGGCAAATTTAAACCAGCCAGGAGTAAGGACACTTATGAGATTAGAGCCTGATTAAGGAGAGAATGAGGTTACGTTTGGATCATCACTCAGATGACATTTTTTTTAATTACTGCCAATATTGAAGGCTTTTATGAAAGATTACGAGAGCTGGCGGGTTTAGATACAGGAAGAAAAAGGCCTGCACCCCAACCCTCTTCTCTTCTTTCACTCCAAAGACGTCCTATTTATTAATTCCTTGCTGCGTTCCGTTTTATTCAGCTTAAGAGAGTGCCCTGTTGGAGAAGAAGTTACTGAATGCTGTACCTACTCCCTGTAGAAGGAAAAGTCTCTTGTGCTGTGTAAAATCATCTTTATGACGATAGAGCAAAATTATCAATACATCATCGAACAGATGTAAATTATGGAACAGCCTTCGCTAACCCCTTCAGTATTACGAGTAAGTGCTCCCTCAGGCTAATTAATATCGTATGGTAACAGTAAGCATATACAGATAAAATAATTTACCAATTCATGGCGTTAACCAGTAAGCTCGAAAACGTTATTAGGTTTCCACACCTTGAATTTCCTCAGTTTATTCTTTCTTCCAAACGTCATTCATCCTGGTATCCTTCCTTTATTTCTTTACCGAATCCCTTCAGTCTTCCACAACTGTTTCTTGGGCCAATATCCCCTGACAGCTGTTTAAATTTTTACAGGCCTCTTTAGGGGTTACATACGGTAGGGTCATAAGTCAAACAATATAAACACGTAAATTTTGAGATCCATTTTATTTCTAAGTTCATTGATCTTCATGGCAGTTTACAAATAAGCATGTCACAGAACTGTAACTGTGTGCAGATAATCTTACATCACTTAAGCAATGTTGGCAGTCTGTTTTTTTACTCTGTTCTTGCAAAAAACAGTTTTACTTGAACTTTGGACAGACCCTTCGAACTGGATGGGATAGGCAATCTTAACTCCTTCCCTATGTTTTCCAGGCAGGGCAAAGGTCGATACCGCTAAGCATGAACCACTTACAGGGTGCCTTTTATCTGCTGTTCCTTGGTGCCGGTGCCGCCTTCCTCCTGCTGCTGGGGGAGAGACTGACGCTCCCACACTAATTCAATGGGCTACATGCTTGACTATATAATATACAAGTATGCACGTGGCTAATGGGTAAAGTCACGGACCTGCATTCCTTAAATATTTTTCTGCAATACATAATAATAATAATAACAGTAATAATAATAATAATAATAATAATAATAATAATAATAATAATAATAATAATAATAATAATAATAATGATGATGATGATCATGATGAGAGAGAGAGAGAGAGAGAGAGAGAGAGAGAGAAGCACAACACTGACCACATGAGAGATCCATCATAAAACGTTTCCACTAATATTCTTTTAAAAATTATTTCCACGTGGATGCAGGAGAGCCAATAACTCTTCACTCCTTTGAACATATATTTGTGTACACACTAAATAGAATGTGTTTATGCCAACGTCTTTGTGATGGACACAGGAGCATATGGAAATGCTATAATAACAATACTAAAACGCTGCTGAGAGTGTACCTGCTTGCCTCAAAACAGGGTGTAAATACTGTAGAGAGTGAAGGAAGGCAAATGGAATAACGCCTGAACAATAAACCGGATATCTAAGGCTGTCTTTGTTTTGCCTATAATGCAGAATTTGTGTGTGTGTGTGTGTGTGTGTGTGTGTGTGTGTGTGTGTGTGTGAAGGTGTAGGTCTCTTCCCAACAGTAAGGTAAACAATAAGATAGTGTACAAACACCACTCATTTAATTTTTCGTTGTTCCTGTTGCCAGATTATTCTTAGGAAGAGCCGCTATCCGTTCCGTTAACTGGTTTTTGAAAAAATCATAAAGAGAGAGAGAGAGATGATAGAATAAAAAGGAAATGCTAGTTGTCATTAACGACCGCCCTAAGACGAGCCTTTCCAGTGCACAAGATGCTTTTCGAACACGAGGTATCATATACAGCCTTCGATAATGTCGTCATCTAAAAACCTGCTCTATTAGTCTGATCACAGTCATCTGGCAGTAGTGCTAAACCCAACTGCGTCCTTGTAGTTCAGAGATCAATGCGGGGGAGAGGGACAATCTATTTCAGATGAATGTTCCAAGAAATGAACCGAATATTAACATAATCATAATTTTTAACTCTCTTTTCAGAAACAGCAAAAAGAAAACACAAAAAACAGTAAGATAACTATCTGTGGGCCCAATGTAGTCAGCCTCATATATCACCTTACATTTCACTTGTTCAACTGGAAGATTATAAAATTCAGCTTCACTTTTCTACTAAGTTCACGGCCAGCTATGTCCAACTGCATCACCTTACGACGTTTATTGTGTATTCACTACCTTCTCATCCAGTTACTCAGTCAGATCGGTTCATAATCACTCAGGAGCAGCAAGTTCTTTGAAGAGCGATTGGGTCCATCGAGTTTTATTAATGCTCTCCAAGTCCTGTTAAGCCCATCACATCTATTTAACATTAATCACGTAAATGCTGGTCAGACTAATGAAACTCAGGTACACTTACTGATTCAGGTGCAAATTAGACACCTTTTTTAACGTAAGGGAAAAAGAACCAAAGAAAAAAAAAAGCCCGCAGATTATTCCCTATAAGGAACTAAATTATCACGTCCACGTTGAAGATCCGATCATTTTGAGATGCCTGGACACATCGTGTTTAATAGAATGGAGGTCGTAGGCAGAAGGAAATAAAGACGATAGACAACAGTTCGGACGCTGACGTGTCGCATACACGAGGGACTGTGAGTATCGGTTGAGTCTTGCATTAGACAGTTGGACATGAAAGCGGTCAGAGTTTGCTACTAAACGGGTGCTACGCACCATTAATTCCATTCTTGTCTTTCACATTCACTCTGGCTTACTTAGGTTAGTTCTGATTCGTTCAGGCCGTTTGAGGTGAGGTTAAGCTTAATTAGGGCCAAAGCAGATAATGAAGTCCTGTCTCAACTCTTCACTGTCCAAGACGACTTATATCTATGTAGGTCCTCTTAGTTGTATTCATGGTATCCCAGTTAATTTCATCCATGATCACACCAGAGCATATCAATTCAATATCAGTTCAGGCAGTTAAGGTCCTCATGCCACTGTAACTTTATGAAGTGGAAACGGATCAGTGTAGACAGAACATACTTAAAATGGCCTGTGGCGAGAAAATCCTCCCTATCGGCTGTATAACCGGTGATGTTGAAAATGAATAATCTCATGTCAAGCCTAGTCTAACGGTCATCAAATGGGTGAAAAAAAAAAAAAAAACTATTGTCGTTGGGACTGCCCTAAAAGTTGGGAAAAAAGAGCACACGAGAACACGTCTGCACCTCCTGCGACCAAGCATGAAAGTCCATCTCACCACACACCGCTGCCCTGGTGAATCCGCTCACCCGTTCTGATCACTGTTGAGTGAACCTGCTTCACTGCTTAAGATCGTCTCCTCATGCAAACAACTAAAATTTGCGTTCTAAATCACAGTACTGTTTAAGAGACCGTTCCACCCATACAGATCTGCAAGCTGCTATCTACTGTATATGGTCTCCAACACACACTTGCACCGATGTAGTCTGCAGTAATCACTAATACGCCAATACGTTACCTAACCTTAACATGACGATGTAACTACTGTGAGCTGAGTCTGACGATAGGTAGTGGAAATTATTTAACTATGCTATAGATTGTTTCCCTCGGTTGATTCGAAAAGCCTGGCGTTGTCTGATTTGCAGACATTTGATGAAATGTGTAAATAAAGGGTTCACGACAAGGGAAAGCGATTCAGTTTTTCGGAGTTTCATTATATTATCATATGCCAGTTTTTCATCCACGCAGGTCAATTGAAAGTCCGATGAAACTGACGGGTGTTTATTCTTCTTAGCTGAACATAGATCTTGCGCCCATCAGATTTGCCTTCGAACTGAAGGTAGAGCCGGATAAAGCCTGCCCACGAGTAAATATTTTTGTACCGTAAACCTTCTCCCTCAAACGCCCTAAAGTTGGGCAAATTACCCTTGACTCATCTAACTGACATTAATTGTAGAAAATTTTCATCACTGTGATATTTTTATGCTTTCGAGTTTTTAACAAGCAGTCTGTCGATAAAAGACTACTGCCAGAATGCCTCAAATGCAAATCAAAACAACACACACACACACACACACACACATATATATATATATATATATATATATATATATATATATATATATATATATATATATATATATATATATGGGAGCCTCCGTGGTACAGTGGTAGAGTGTGCGTTTCGTACACGGGTGAAACAGGGTTCGCCCCCCGCGAGGGTAAGAAACTTTGGGAGTGTTCACCCGGCCTCGTACTGCATTGGCGGACACAAGGGGTGCTGTGGTTGAACCAGTGTTACTTACCATAAAGTATGCTTGCACCCAGTCGGCTTGTGTGGGCCGATTACACTTGGTTCACAGACAACACACACATCCAAAGCCACTGCAACACTACAATTACATGCACTTCTCACCCTACATACAATCTCTACCAGACAGCCTAAGCCACTTGGTAGGGATACATTGGCT
The DNA here is from genome assembly GCF_032717465.1 of Coenobita brevimanus. NCBI lineage: Eukaryota > Metazoa > Arthropoda > Malacostraca > Decapoda > Coenobitidae > Coenobita > Coenobita brevimanus. The sequence continues at coordinate 31,989,990 of NC_136993.1, forward strand.
GTATCGTCCCGACTTCGGTCGGGATAGGCCGGTCCTGCAGTGGATACTCAAACGGCTGATGATATATATATATATATATATATATATATATATATATATATATATATATATATATATGAGTTTGGAAGGGTGTGGGAAAGGAGGAAATTGAAAGTAAATGAGAATAAGAGTAAAGTGATGAAGTGCACAAGGTTGGTAGATAGTAGGAGGATGAATTTAGTTTTGAGAGGTGAGTTGCTTGAGAAGGTAGTGTGTTTTAAGTATTTAGGGTCACATATTGCTGTGGATGGAAGAATAGATGCAGAACTGAAGTTTAGAATGAATGAAGTAGGAAAGGTGCGGGAGGAATGAAAAAAGTGTTTAGATGTCGTTCACTTAGAATGGATGTAAAAAGAAGGCTGGATGAAGGTGTTGTGGTACCAACTGCATTATTTGGGGCTGAAACATGGAATATGGGTGTAGTAGAGAGGAAAAGTTTGAATGTAATGGAGATGAGGTGTCTGAGGAGTATGTGTGGAGTGACACGTATGGACTGAGTGAGAAATGATGAAGTCTGAAGGAGAACTGGAGTTGTTCGGGAGATGGCTGATCGAGTTGAGCAGAGGGGCAGGTTTGGGCATATGGAAAGAATGGATAATGAGCGATTATTAAAAAGATAACTAGATCTGATGTGAAAGGTGTAAGGCTGAGAGGAAGACCAGAAATAAGATGGATGGACAGTGTGAAGAGAGTGTTGGATGTGAGAGGGATGTCTGTTGAGTAAGGAAGAGTGGCCATGAGTGATAGAAATGAATGGAGAGAAATTGTGAATGTCACGGGGTTTTTTATAATATCATGGTAATTTTGAAATAAATGGTTAAATATTATTTAAATTGATAATAATATTCAATAATATTGAAGAGCAGAGACAATGGTTGTCTTGCTACATCAAGCAACGATTACTTTACGCTGGCTTAGCACGATTCTCTGAGAACGAGAATTTATAAACTTTCTCAACAGTACACAGCAGAGACTAATTACTCACAATTGCTGAATTACTGTACTGTTAGCCTCTGGAGAAAGTTACATCACCCCTGACAATAAATAACTAATACTAATAATAATAACATCAGGTTCTTGCTGATGCATTAACTCCTGGCACAACGGATTTTAAGTTAATACAACAAGACTGGTCTAAGTACCAATTATGAAAGCAAACGTTTATGCAAGCTAGGAGCTGTATGGAAAATAAGCTTAATTATGGAGAAATGAAACAAGATTTTACTCTACATTAAGCTCAAGAAATAGAACTGTTAAATTTATTAATTACAAAAAATAAATTTAACATTACATTTCAAATCAAATCAATGAGACGCACTCGCTCACTCACACAGAAGCTAAATACTTACGCCTAGGAAAAACACCTTAACTAAACTCTTAAAACTAGGAAATACACAAAAGAAATACCAGTCGATGAATGCTTTGTATCACCCAGGGGGTGGGAGTTTGAAGAAACTGATACTCTGTGGAGCTTGGGATGCTAGCTGACCTCTCTTCACTTCTGAGCACAGGACCTCTCTCCGTCAAAGCCACCACTAGACTGAATTCAAATAATGTACAGGCAGGACGCACAAGCTACCAGAAGGCGTGGCTAACGGTTTAGGCAAGCAGAGGTGAACGATAAAGAAACAATAGTATCGCTCAGTAGCGCACTTAGTGACGTGCATCAAATCGGTCACCCCTGAAAACGGTGACGAATGATTTGAAAAGTATACCCCGAAATGGAGAGAGAAACGGTTAACTGAGCGATACACAGTGAGTTTTCCACTAATAGTTCGTGGCTTCTCACAAAAAGGAAATGTCGCGAATTGATTCGTGACATTACGCCCCATGAAAATTAAATCTTTCTTCCTTCAGAAGAATGATTTCAATATACATACATATAAATCCTAACTCAGTCACACAAGATTCACACTGTGGTGTGTGTGCTATCCTGCTACAGGAGAAAATCGCAGTCGCCAGTGAGTGAAAAAACCTCGTATTTACGTTAATAGAAGCAAGCTTGAGGGAAAAACTCCGTGACGACGGTGAAAATCCTGTACTCAGGTCAAACTGAGCGAAAATTTGCTACATTTACACTGACAACTAATTGTTGTGTAGCGTGGTGTATGTAATACACGGTGTAGGTGTGACAGTTGTAGTGTAACTGTACCTATATGTAAAATGACACAATAATAATATGACGACGACGAAGGCAGAGGAGAAGAGGCGGCAGCGTGCGGCAGACGATCAGCTGGCCCGCACAGCAAAACTGCTACACCCATTGCTGAACCTGCAAAACCAATTAAGGTGGAGCATCAAAAGTGTCAATGAGACAAAGTTCTTATTATGTTACAATTACTCTCACTGGCCAGCAGTCAGTACATGCTATGAAAAGTACACTCGAGGTCGCCATTAATTTTAGCACACGATTAGTGTCGGCAAGTTGAAAATCCCTGTGCAAACTCGGGTCTTCCATAGCCTCGAACTGCACACGGGTCCTCAACCTGTGCCTCAACCTACAGTACTTATATTAATATCGGAGAGCTGAGAAACCTTGTGCAAACTTGGGTCTTCCATAGCCTCAAGTCGCCTCTGCAGAGTTCTCACTTCCCCCTTAACCCGCCCCGTCCCGGCCACTTTTCGACCACTGGTACCCCCCAATCCCGGGCAATTTTCGACCTTTTTTTTTTTTGCTAAAACTTTCGCTTTTGGTGAGAAACATCGAAAATTCATAGAGAAATCGCTCACCTGAGGTTTAAAATACTCATTACAGGTAGGAGAGCCTCCTTACTTTACTGGGTTTTCTATCAGGCTGGCACCAAAGAAAACGAGTTCTATGGGAGGATAACTATTTCACACCACTCATAAACGGTATTTATTTGTTTACTGTTACGAATTTATATGTAGTACAAGAGTATATTGGTTTTCAAGCAGTAATACAGGCATTATAAGCATTGTTTCACTCACTAATACCTGACCTTTTTTTGCCACATTACCTGATCATCATTTCTAACTGTTTCTTCCTCTAATGCTATGTAAAGTTTGTCCTCCACATTGTCATTGATTGGGGAATCACTCTGGCCCTGAATTTCGGACCGTGGCATGACATGGCTATACTGGCCAGGTCACTGATAACAGGTGAATTGCTGAGAAAAGGGCCTGCAGGGGGGGGGAGGAGGTCATGCTGGGTAAGGCATTGTCTCTGCCTGGCATCTTGTTGAGGCAGGTGTCCCGTGTATACGTACCAAAAATGACTCGCGAAAATTGAAAATTGTGGAAATTATGAACCTTGCAATTGCAGGACGTTGAAGTACGTCCTCGGGATTAGCTGTGACAAAACGTGAGGACGTGGAAGTACGTCCTCGGGACGGCACGGGTTAACCTACAGTACTTATATTAGTATCGGGAAGCTGAGAATCCTTGTGCAAACTTGGGTCTTCCATAGCCTCAAGTCGCCTCTGCGGAGTTCTCTCTCGAACTTCCCCCTTAACCTACAGTACTTCTATTAGTACCGGAAAGCTGAGAATTCTTGTGCAAACTTGGGTCTTCCATAGCCTCAAGTCGCCTCTGCGGCGTTCTCTCTCGAACTTCCCCCTTAACCTACAATACTTATATTAGTATCGGGGAGCTGAGAACCCTTGTGCAAACTTGGGTCTTCCATAGCCTCAAGTCGCCTTTCAACTTCCCCCTTAACCTACGGTACATATATTAGTACCGGGAAGCTGAGAATCCTTGTGCAAACTCGGGTCTTCCATAGCCTCGAGTCGCCTCTCAACTTCCCCCTTAACCTACGGTACATAATATGTATGTACAGGCCCTGGACATAATGTGTCCTGTGGGGCCAATGGGCGAGACGTCAGGTCTGCACCCACTTCACCACTACCCTGTCTCTCAACTGACTCAGAGATTACAGGTGTGGTTATGAACGGCACAGGAAGGACATGTCCCTGATCAGTGGTGATACTTTGGCACACACTGCAGGAACGGACAAAACTATCTATGTCTCGTCCCATCCCTGGCCAGAAAAAGTCAGCTCGGATACGGCCCTGGGTCTTCCTTTTGCCCAGGTGACCTCCTGAGGCTGGACAATGACCCCATTGTAACACTGCTGGGCGGTACTTGGCGGGAACGACAAACTGCAGTCGAACCTCACCCTCGGGTGTTCGTGACTCACGGTAGAGCCGTCCTTGTTTGCAAAGGAACTTGGCTCAACCTCCCCGTGAATACTTAATCACTCGACCCTTTTGTTTATTCCGCAGGGCAGCAAGTGTCGGGTCAGAATGTTGTTCTTGTACAAGTTGACTACACATCAGATCTTGCGGCGATTCAATGATCACTGGGGTGACACAGTCTGGAGCCTCAGTAATTGCTCGTGTTACCGCAGCAGCCGAAGTCTGAGTAGCGTCATCGGAGCAACTATCCTTGACTCCAATAATATTGCCTACTATAAAGTCAAATAGAGGCTCTGGCATGACAACCGCAAGTGTCGTACCAGTATAAAATGGAGATGCCACCTGGATACATGCCTCAGGGAACAATCTCACTGATCCATCAATAAGCTTTGCATGGATCTGTCGACCTGTATACTGCTCAGGCCGAACTAAACTCTGCTTAACAGAGCAACCTGAGGAACCATTGTCTCTCAGGACCTTCACAGGAATGCCTCCCACAAACCCTGGCTGAACAAGGAAGGTACTGTCACCTGTGGGAGGGCCTGTGGAGGAAGCAGCTAGCCACTCATGAGGCTGCTGAATTGATGCGGCAAACATTGTGCCTTGAGGGTTATATTGGGGAGATGGAACATTGGCCATCTGTGGAGGGGGGTTCACTGTCACTGTGGGACTAGTGAACTGTGGGGAAGTACCCACACTGGTAGGGACGTGACCACCATGCTGCTGCTGAGGAATGAAGGCTGCATTCGCTTCCTGCCTCTTTTGAGCTGGTGGTGAAAAAGTTTGTCCCGACAGTCGGTTGCGTGGCTGATACTGCTGCTGGTCAGGGTACTTGTTGTACCTCTTCCACTCAGGTTTCTGAGTGTTCTGCCCCTGGTCCTTCTGTGGTTTGCTTGGACCTTGACCATTACTCTGAGAACGGCCTTGGTGCTGGGATTCAGTCTGAGACGGCTTCCCAGACTTGGCAGTATCTTTTCTGCTCCAGGTGTTTTGCTTACGAGCTTGATACCCGTATGCAGTAAAGAATGCGTCAGCCTTCTCTGCCATTTGGCTGGCATCTTTCACCTGGCAGATCTTAAGCTGTGCTATGAGCTCAGCAGGCCACGACCTCTCTAGCTGTGTACGCAGCATAAGGTCAATTATCCCCTCACGCGTTGAAGGAGTTTCATCTTTCTCCATCCACTCATTTAAGTAAGCTGTGAGACGATCAAGGAACTGAACAGCTGTCTCCTTGTCTTGGAGACGAGCTCGCATGAACTGAACTTTGGCGTCGTCTACTGTGAGACCATACGCCTTAATGAGTGCAGCTTTCATCATCTCATATGTGAGATTGTCTCCACGAATTCTGTGGAGAATATCGAGGGCGGGGCCCTCAAATAAACTAAGAAACTGAAGCCGCTTAGCTGCCTCATCCAGTTGATACATGTCTGCCATGTCCTCAAAACGAGCTATGTACGGCTCGATTCACTCGCTTTCCTTGTATGAAGGAAGCTTGATGCGTGGGGTCGCCAGGACATGTGCAGGGAGAAAGCTCGTGGAGCTTGGACCAACTGCAGCAGACGTGTCTGAAGCCAAGGAATCTCGCTTGAGCTTCAGCACTTCAAGTTCATGTTTTTCTCGTGCTTCTCGCTCGGCACGTTCGTGTTCTCGTTGTTCCCGCTCGTATTCCCGTTGTTCCCGCTCGTATTCGCGCTCTTTCTCACGCTGCTCTTGTTCATATGCACGCTCTCTTTCACGTTCCTCACGCTGTTCTCGCTCGTATTCGCGCTGAATCCTACGCTCTTCACGAGCATCTTTCTCACGTTCTTGCTCGTAATTGAACCGTGAGAGAACGTAACTCTGTATTTTCTCTGGGTCTGTGAGACCCATATCTTTGGCTTCCTGTACAAATACAGCGGTAGCCATGGCGCTAATTTATTAAGCAACCCGAAATTGAGCACTGACTGCTTAGCGACGAATACTAATAAACACACGTAAAGAGTACAGACACAAGCTAGTGGTGACCAGTCTTATCTAGTTAACTGGCAAAGAATAAATAAAAAAAATGTAAATGACTGGGAAGACTCAATAATAAACACAATGGGTACGGCGACTTCCCAGGAGCGAATAAAATCGTCTGGCGTTACCAAAAATAAACGAGTTAAGTATTCTATTGATTAATAAAGCAAAATTCACTTGCTAAATTAAGGGTAAACACCAGTAAGCTTGTGCCTATAAACTTTAATGATAAATACCTAAATATGAATGAGTGAGCACTATCTCGTGAATAGCTATAGAGCTAGGAGTTAATATCCTGGCGAGGTCGCCAATTGTCACGGGGTTTTTTATAATATCACGGTAATTTTGAAATAAATGGTTAAATATTATTTAAATTGATAATAATATTCAATAATATTGAAGAGCAGAGACAATGGTTGTCTTGCTACATCAAGCAACGATTACTTTACGCTGGCTTAGCACGATTCTCTGAGAACGAGAATTTATAAACTTTCTCAACAGTACACAGCAGAGACTAATTACTCACAATTGCTGAATTACTGTACTGTTAGCCTCTGGAGAAAGTTACATCACCCCTGACAATAAATAACTAATACTAATAATAATAACATCAGGTTCTTGCTGATGCATTAACTCCTGGCACAACGGATTTTAAGTTAATACAACAAGACTGGTCTAAGTACCAGTTATGAAAGCAAACGTTTATGCAAGCTAGGAGCTGTATGGAAAATAAGCTTAATTATGGAGAAATGAAACAAGATTTTACTCTACATTAAGCTCAAGAAATAGAACTGTTAAATTTATTAATTACAAAAAATAAATTTAACATTACATTTCAAATCAAATCAATGAGACGCACTCGCTCACTCACACAGAAGCTAAATACTTACGCCTAGGAAAAACACCTTAACTAAACTCTTAAAACTAGGAAATACACAAAAGAAATACCAGTCGATGAATGCTTTGTATCACCCAGGGGGTGGGAGTTTGAAGAAACTGATACTCTGTGGAGCTTGGGATGCTAGCTGACCTCTCTTCACTTCTGAGCACAGGACCTCTCTCCGTCAAAGCCACCACTAGACTGAATTCAAATAATGTACAGGCAGGATGCACAAGCTACCAGAAGGCGTGGCTAACGGTTTAGGCAAGCAGAGGTGAACGATAAAGAAACAATAGTATTGCTCAGTAGCGCACTTAGTGACGTGCATCAAATCGGTCACCCCTGAAAACGGTGACGAATGATTTGAAAAGTATACCCCGAAATGGAGAGAGAAACGGTTAACTGAGCGATACACAGTGAGTTTTCCACTAATAGTTCGTGGCTTCTCACAAAAAGGAAATGTCACGAATTGATTCGTGACAGTGAATGAATAAATGATGAGGCAGCCCTGAGGGGATATTCTCCCACATTTTGTCTGATCGGCTGATCAGATCAGGTGCGGGTAAAGGGATGGATTCATTATGATGTGGCAGGGGTAAACCAGCTCTGCTGTCAGGCCCTGCTGCGGATGTCACTGATCGCATTGCGCAGTTGACCCTCATGCGGTGTGGTGCATTGAGGATCTGTCCCTTCTCCCCTTTGGGGTTAAGATGCGAATGAATGTGTCTGAGTGAATGAGTAAATTGTGAGTGTATCGTCCTGTCTCGGCTACCTCCCTTTCCTTGGGGGAAGCAGCCTAGGTATATAGATAGATAGATAGATAGAACTGATACCTGTGGCACTGGCGTGTCACAAGGATTAGTTCTGGCACGAACCTTGTTCCTGGTTCATAATAATGGCCTCTTATCTGTCATCCACAATCTCATCCACTCATATGCATATGTCTCAACACTTACCAGTTCATTCACACTCAAACAGCCATTTACAAAGTCTAATATCTCTAACTCTCAACTCAGTACAGCCATCTCCATAAAAAAGACTTATCTACCATCAACGAATGGGGACAAAACAACTTGCACTGTCCTTTCCTCCTCTGCATTTAACAATCTTACAAACTACTCCACCCATCTCTTCCTTACTGTATCCATCTCAGTTAACATCCTTCCATCCTCTGCTTTTACTCGCTCTTCCTCCCCAGACTCTCCCTTTCGCACGTTTTTCACCTCCATCCAAAACATTTTCTTATTCTTTTGAAAGTTCTCAGTCAACCGCCTACCCCACCTCTCATCTGCCGCCACTTTAGCATCACCCACAACCTTTTTGCCCTATTTCTCTTTTCCTTATACCTCTCATATGACACTTCATCCTTCCTGTGCAGCCACACTTCATATGCATGTCTCTTCTCAGCCACAGCCATCAGCCATACTTACTTCCTCGCACCACCATTCACTTCCTTTCCTTACACCACCACCCTTTCGTCTCACACCACATACCTCTTCCACATGCCCCGCCACAACACTCTTAAACAACTGCCATTCTTCCTCAACACTGCCATTTTCCTGATCTTTCACTGCGTTCCACATATCTTTCAATTTCTCTTGATACTCCATCATTTTCTCTCTTTTATCCAACTCACTCACTTTCCAAACCTCCCTGCCACACCTAACTCTCCTAGCTCTCACCCATCTCTCACCTCCTCTTAACTTTCCCTCCACCAGGTAGTGGCCAGACAGACCACCACCCTCTCCTCTCAAAACTCTCACATCCAACATTCTTCCTATTACATTCCTGCACACAACCACATAGTCTATCAATGCTCTATCAACAACCCTTCCACCCTCCTGTCTCACCAATGTACACTTAAAAATACCTTTCTTCTCAACCAAGGTATTTCCAATCACCATCTCTCACTCAAAGCACATCCCTATCATTCGTTCCTCATTTTCATTTCTTCCAGGCACACCATGCATACCAACTACACCTTCAAATGCTACATTTCCCACTCTAGCATTCAGATCTCCCATCATTACCACATTCACATTTGCTCCAAAACTCTGCGACACTCATCAACATCATTCCAGAAAGACTTCCTCTCTTCTTCATCCCTTTCACTACCAGGCCCATATGCACTTACAAATTCCCACAACTCACGTTCAAATCTCGCTTTCATCCACATCGGTCTCGATGACAACTCCTTCCATTCAGTCACACGCTGTTGTACTTCCGGATTCACTAACTAGGCCACACCTTCCCTTGCCCTCCCTTTATCAACACCTGACATTCTTCCATTCACCCTTCCAAACTTAGACTCACCTTTCCCTTTAATCTTTGTTTCACTCAAAGCTAACACATCCAACTTTATTCTCACAAACATTCTCCCAATCTCCTCCCGTTTAGCCTCAATCGTATTACATCCACGCACATTCATAGACCCAATCATCAGGGTACGGGGATAACTCAGTCCCCTATCCCTTTCTCTGGCCTGTCTCTTTTTAGGAACTAAAAAACAGAGGAGGGGGTCCCTAGTCCCCTCACCCCTCCCCTTTTAGTCATCTTTTACGACACGAAGGGAATACGGTGGCAGTATTCTTCCTAACACAACCTGGCCACAGAGTAGTAGTACCACCTCACGGTGTGGCCATATATATATATATATATATATATATATATATATATATATATATATATATTATGCAAGAAAGTTGGAACCAAAGGCTAAGAGCCCATAAACCGTTCCTTCCGAGAAAAAAAAAGAAAAACAATACATAAGAGAGTCATATTAAAGATTCGTTCATTTTGAGATGCCTGGACACTGCGTTTCAATGACTGGAGATCATAGGAAGTAGGTAATACAGAGGAGGACAGTTCCAGAGTTGACCTGTTGCATAAATGAAGGACCATGAGTAACGGTTAACTCTTCCAATAGAGAGCTGGACAGGAAAGGGATGAGAGTTTGTTGCTAGACGGGCGCAATGCGCCTTTCGTAGAGGTAAAAGAATGCATGGAGACAATTCAGAGAAGTACTTACCATTGAAGCAGCGATAGAAAAGAGATAATGATGCACCTGTGCAGTGAAGAGACAGAGATTGAAGGAAGCCAGTAAGAGGAAGAGAGTTAATGAGACAAACAGCCTTTGACTCCACCCTATTGAGAAGAGTTGTATGTGGAGAGCCTCATCACACGTGAGAGTTGTAGTCTACAAAGGGGCGAATAAAATCCATGTATAAAGGCAACAACTGTGCAGGGGTAAAAAAGGTACGGAGTCGGCTTAGCACACCTCATCTCTTGGAAGCAGACTTTACAAGAGATGTATTATGAAACCCCAGGCATGTTCAAGGATGATGCAGGATTGACTGGATATTATAAAACATTAGTACGTGCTCTTGTGGAAGATTTTGTCTGCTTGATAGGTAAGAACTGAGTCTTTGACGCATTAAAAACAACAAGGTTTATTTTTACCCCAGTCAGAGATACAAGGCAAGTCAGACATTAGTTGTGCCATAGCCTCGTCCCTTGACTGTTGAAGTAGCTGCTGAGATGTACGTTGTGGGAACCGAATGGAAAGGTGAAGGGAGGAATCATCAGCGTATGAATAGATAGGTTAGAAAGTCATTGATGAATAAAAGGAAGAGAGTTTGTGATAGGGCAGAGCCCTGAGGAACACGACTACTGATAGGTCTAGGAGATAAACGGTGGCCATCTACAGCAGTGGCTATAGAATGACCAGAAAGGAAGCTATTGATGAAGGCACAGATAGAAGGATAGAAACAGTAAGAGGGCAGTTTCGAAATTAAAGATTCATGCCAGAACTGATCGAAAGCCTTTAAGAGCAATGGCAAAGCTTTTGCCAAAGTCCCAAAAGGAGAATGACCACGAGTCTAAAAGGTAGTTGAGAAGATCGCCACTGGAGAGTCTCTGACGGAACCCATACTGACGATCAGAAAGAAGGCTGTGATAGGAAAGATGCTTTAAAATTTTTCTGTTAAGAATAGACTCGAAAACTTTGAGACACAGGATGTTAAAGTAATTGGACGATAGTTAGAAGGCTGGGAATGGTCACTCTTCTTTGGGATTGGCTGAACGAAAGGAAACTTCTAGCAAGATGAAATGGTACAAGTTGATACACAAAGGCGAAAGAGTTTACCTAAGCAGGGTGTGAGCACGAAATCACAGTTCTTAAGGACAAAAAGAGGGGCCCCACCAGGCCCATACACCTTGTTAGAATTGAGGCCAGTCATGGCAGAAAGCACATCAGTTGACAAAATTTTAATGTCAACCATGAGAAAGTCAGAGGGGGAGGGGGAAGTGATGGAGGAACAGCACCAGAATCATCTTAGGTGGAATTTGAGGAGAAAGTCTGAGCAAAGAGATCTGCTTTATCAGTAAAAGAAATAGCTACAAAGCCATCAGTGCAGAAAAGAGTAAAGAAGGATGATGAAGTAAAGGTGTTAAAAAGATTTTTGGCAAGGTGCCAGAAGGCGGAGGAAGAATTTGAGTTGGAGAGTTGAGAGCATTTAGTACGGATGAAAATATTTTTAGCAGCGCAAAGAACAGACTTAGCACAAGTCCGGACAGAAACATAAAAAAAGATATGATTCAGAGGTGGGTTGACTCCGGCACCTTTAATAGGCCCTCTCCTTGTTGTGGACAGCATTAGAACAAGTGTGATTAAACCAAGGCTTTCTTGCATAGAAATGCATGCGTCCATGGATGAGAGAATAACCTCTGTAATGAGCAAGGCACACTCAGATGGCTCCCAGCCAAGGAAGCAATAATCATTCCAGGGAAAATCAAAGAAATACGGTCTGAGGGCTTCACAATCAGCAGCATCATAGTGCCACAACGGACGTTTCTTTGGAGGGTCCACAGGCCTTAATTGGAGCGATAGGGCAGGTTAAGGTAATAAAGTTATGACTGGCAGAAACCAACAGAGAGGAAAGATTAACAGTGTAAGCAGGATTAGTTGCAAGGAAGAGGCCAATTATGCTGGAACGCTCTCCAAGGCGGTCAGGGATACAGGTAGGGTTCTGTACAAGCTGCTCTAGGTCATTAAGGATAAAAAAAATGTAGGCTTGTTCACCAGGTGGATCAGTGAAAGAAGAGGATAGTCAATGGTGGTGGTGAACATTGAAATATCTTAGAATGGAGTTTTCAGAGAAAGGACAAATGGATAGAATGTGGTCCACCGTAGAAGTAAGATAGTAGAAAAAATGTTCATGGTCAGTAAAACAGCACAGATATATTTAGTCAGAGAATGACAGGAAATCTGAAGCCAGAGAGTAGAAAATTCAGAAGAATCAAGTTCAGGAACACGAGAGCAAGATAAGTCGTTGCATAAGACACACAACAGCCACCTTTGGCATTGAAGAGTATAGAGAAAGTAGGAGGATGCAGAAAAGGGTTTGCTACCATTTGCCTCAGACAGCTGAGTCTCAGTTGGGCAGAGAAAGTGAGGTTTTGAGGAGGAGAGATGGTGCTCACAAGAGAGAAAGTCAGAGGAAAGGCTGCAAATGTTGCTGAAATGAAGAAGACGTGAGTCAGACACTGGTTCCAGGCAGCTCACTGAATCATCTCCGGGAGAGGGATGGATGGTGCAGGCATTTATGCCCCCCCCCCCTGGGGACCCCGAGGCTACGTTATTAGATGACAGTTTTACTAATATTTTGAAAAGGAAATGTAGTGTGTAATGTGCATGTAGTTTGGTGTTGACAGTTAGAGAAACTTGTACGGGAGAGCATGCTGGCCTACTCTCTGTGTTACTGAAACACTGAAAAACTTCAGCAAAGGGGGATGATCAGGAACTGTCCGGACAGCTGATGAACGGGAGCTCCAGCTCTCTCTGTCATCAGCTTTCCATCCACCTGAGGAGTACTGCCCTGCTCGACTGGTGCTACAGTATAATCCTCTCTCTCTCTCTCTCTCTCTCTCTGTATATATATATATATATATATATATATATATATATATATATATATATATATGTGTGTGTGTGTGTGTGTGTGTGTGTGTGTGTGTGTGTGTGTGTGTCCTACTGGCAAAGCGAATAAACAAATAAGATATGGTGCCTTATCTAAGGCAACATAGACTGGAAATTCTTTTAGAATACGCATGTAATTGTAACCCTATGATTAGGCTATTTTTTTCAATCTTAAACAACGATAATGAAAAGTATGTATCAATAAAATGAGTATATACCGCATTATTTGATATAAATTCGTTTTTGTCTGCCGGCATTGTAAGAATGTTTAGGATGCCATAACTAATGGAAGATTATGTGTAATGCTGGATGCAGATTTAAGGAAAATAATGCTAGCAGTTATTATACAAACATTTTGTTTATTATATCATAGATGTCATCATACAGAAACGAGTAATGAAACTGTACTTCTGACAGAGTATTGCATATTTGTCTCATGAGCGAGAGCAAATAACGACAAAATAAAAAGGAAGTAACTAAGAGCATTTGTAAAATTTACAGTCCTTCAAAATATTTTCATCAGGCTGATTATTTTACATCAAAGTTTCACCTGCCTTACTACATTACATACTAAACAATATGTCCCTTTAGGCCCTTAGATAACTTACCAATACTTTATAACTATAAGCTTCACAATACTTCAATAAATATATGCTTGAGTTGATCACTAATCACTTATGAAACTAGAGCTCTAACTGCTTTGAGCAAAGGGATTTATAAATTCACAGCCGTAGTCATAAAATAACTTCTGTTATAAATCAAAACAAAATAATTTACTGTAATGCATTTAAAAAAAATACAGACACAAAATTATAATAAATATATAATTCTGTAATTAATATAATATCAAGAATCTTAACTAAACATGCCACTTCCAAGTCCAACACATTTATTTATGCTTTTGGGGGCTCTTTAAAATTATCCAAACAACTCAAGATATCCACACACTGTAGTGCCACACATTTGATATTCATGTATGTGTTTAGTAGTACTGTAATTTTAAGTTAGATAGGGTGTAACCTGAATATTAGTTTATAAGTTCCTACCCTAAGTAGTAATTCATATATTAATAATTACTGTAGGGCTAACTCTATTTTTATATGTATGTATCTCTGTATCTATGCAGTGGGTGATGTAATTGTGGATGTTGAGCTATGGGAATTCCTCAGTCAAGCCGAGTAATGAAAGACACATGCGAGCAGCTTATCCCCTCCCTTTATGCGTCGTTGCCGGGCGCCGAGTTTAAACCTTAAACAGAGTAATGATGATTATACAATTCTTTCCGTAACCTAGTTGTGAAATGTTTGCTAATGAAGCTGCTAGAACACAAGTATGTAAGATTAGCAGTCCAAAAGGCCTAAATAATGTCATTTGTGAGGATTTAAAGTCCCGTTTATCTTGGCCGTCACTAGATGGCATGAGCTGCTTTCAGATTCAAATTGAAATAGTGATAGAATCAGTATCTAAATTAAGTAAGGAATAAATCCCAAATTTTCCCCAATTCAATCAAAAGTCTTGTCGTCATGGGTACACTGCTAAATAAATTGTAAAGAGAATTGAAACCCACCATATTTCAAAAACATAATCTCATTTGAGCTAGCAGTGGCGTCCTGTGGTGCCCGACAGGCCCCACTTGCTGCCCAGACATCGTGTGTAACAGATGTTCGTTTAGGTGAGTCGTCCACATTTCTTCTTCCTCCCCCTCTTTTTCTTTGTTTAATCCTTACTTATTATGAAATATGAGAAGTAATATTGTTGAGAGTTTAACGTAGAGTGACTTGCTGCCCAGACATCGTGTGTAACAGACGTTTGTTTAGTTCCCCAGACACCGGCGACGTCCGTGTGAGCACGCCATTATTCCCAAGTATTGCCCATAGACTTTTACACTGACACTTACACTACCCACGAGTTATTTTACAAACCGAAAGTAGTTGATGTGTTATTAATGATCCTATCAAGTGAACTTCTTTTTCTGTAAATAAGGAATGGAAATATAAAAGTGATATGTTCTGTAACGGAAAGGAAAATTCAAATTCCTTAACTGTTCTCTTTCTTTAAAATTAATTTATTAGAAAAAATATATAATAAGGAGCGTGGAAGGGAACTAACTGATTGTGAGCAATAATGTGATATTTGAGTTGTACCTCGAGGCTAAACAAGCCCGAGTGATTGGGGTGTTCCTGGTGATCGTATTTCTTTTTTTTGAATTATTCCTCGAGGCTAGACAGGCCCGAGAGATTATGTATTTCTAGTGACTATATAATATTGTTGATGATGAACTGTAAATTATACTGACTTGATGAGGGAACCGAGAAAATTACATGAGAATATATTATATGGGTGAAAGATGAACACAAATAATCATTCTTATTGGTTCGAGGCTATGCCAGCCCGAACAGACAATTCATACCCGTAAGAAAATGTCCCTGTCTTGAGGCTATTGTTGAGCCCAAGAGTAACTGCCAAAAAGAAAGTAAAGTACGACTCCATATCTCGCGTGTATCAAATTGTTTCGTCTGGTAATAATGTTAGAGGAATGATCACCCAAAAACCTTGGTAACATATACAATCTTCTCTCATACTAAAAAGGGTCATGTAATAAAAAAAGTTTTTGTGGAAATTAACAGAATTATTAGAGTATATAGCATTTTCTTTTCTTTATTAGTATACCTAATCAAGGAAATTATGTCCTCAAGCAAAATTCACTCCCCTTCCGATTCAAGATTTCTTCGCTGAGGGAACGACAACCACCTGAGGTACCGACTAAATTTAAACTCGGCCAGGAACTACAAACGCGACCACAATTCATTCTTTTCATAAATATTTATCATCCACTATATTAAGTCGAGTACCACTTGTATATCCATGGGTGAGTTGATCAATACCCACAACAGGTAAGAAAATACATACCCCTATCATCATTACACTGGTGTCAACTGGTGGGATAAAGTTTCAGGTTTTACAACACAACTGAATATGTCAATCTCTGTATATCCCCAGTACATACGATTTCCAAAATTCAGATCCTATACTTACATTATTTGTCTGTTGCTGGCTTCATCACATGTTGCATTACTTTTAACTTTGCAAAGAGCTGCTATCATTCTCTTGTCAGTATCAAAGATGGCTGATGTTGGATTTTGATTCTTAAGGTAATGTGCATCAGTCCACTTATGGTTTCATTTTTTAGACTTGATCTTTGACAAGTCTTTGTCAGGTTGAGTTTGCTAAAAGAAAATGCTCTACTGATGCATTAGAGCAGGGTAATGATAACAGAGTAGACATTACCACTTTTAGATTTGGGAAACAGGGAATGATAGCAGCAATTGCTTGTTTAAAGAGAAAACTCCAATACTCATTGCATTTGAGCTGACTGGACAGCTCCTGTAAGAGATGGTGATTTCTCCACATCTCACATGTGAGCTTTATGTCAACAAATTTAGAAAGTTGTGTAATAACATCGAACAGTTAAGATAGACATGGTGGGCAAAGGTTTGCAGCATTTCGGGGTTCAAGGCATTGTAAATATTTATATATAAGATCAAAAGAAAATCTGCTGTGAATCTGTTTTACGGACTCATTGAGGAAGTGCCTACAATTATGGTAAAGTTGGTCAGTTCTTCTGCATATGCATTACCACTGGATTTTAGTTCATTCACGGTTGTCATAGCTGCTACACATGAATAAATATTATCATCAGAAACCATGCTTGGAAAGATCCAGGGATGATTTGGTTGCAGGCCAGAAAGGTCATACCTTTTACTATAAGGAACACTCATGAAGTCTGAACAAATGCTTCTGATAAGCTTATGAACTTCTTGTTTGAGACAGGGGTTTCTGAGCGAAACTGAGTGTTGAAGTTATTGAGGCGAAACAGATTATAAGTTAGAAATTCCAAGTAAGCTAAAGTAAGCATACTAGAAAGATCCTGAACAATTACATTATCACAGTTTCTTGGGTCAGTAAAAGCTAAATCTGTGAAAAATAGATTAAGTGCATTCCACTGTTCCAAAAGACTCTTCATGCATTGACCGAAAGATAACCACCTTGTCTAACTTGCTGCCAAGATTCTGTGTGGTTTAACCACTGCAAAAATTTGAAACTCCTTGAAAATTTTTTGACGCTTTGAACTTAAACGAAAATGAGAGAATACATTGCGCACAGATCTTCAAGCGATTTAGGCACGCATATGAGGCACAATGGTGTATGAGATGACTGGAACATTTTACAATAACGATATTTGGTTATTCCTCATTAAGTACGGTTGCCACACGGTGATTGTTCCCCATCATAACATATGTGGTGTCTGAGCAATAAGATACTGTATTCTCTACTGGATTTTTTCTTTCCAGAAAGACATTGCTATAAAGTTTTAAATAATCCATTTGCTGGTGAATTGTGCACTTCTACAAGGTCAAGACCTGAAGTCTTTATTTGACTGTTTTCATAATGCTGCACGATTACACTCAACTGCTTTGTTGTGCTTCGGTCTGTTGTTTCATCCATAATGACCGAAAACAATCTCCCCTTAAGAACTACACACATATCATTGAACGTGTGTTTTCCAAATATCTGATGTATTATGTTGGATGTCCTCTCCATACCTAAACACACTCTTTTGAGTGCTTCCTGGTCAAGGAACCAGTTTTTCAAGAGATGAAGTAATGGTTCGCACAGGGAAATGGGCAGATAATGCTCCGCTAAAAAAAAAAAAAAAAAAAAAAAAAAAAACATACCTTTAATTCAGTTTTCCTAACTGATTTATCTGAAGGATCATCGACAACGAAAAAGGAAGTTAGAGATTTGTTTTTGTTTTTGCAGCATAGAGAGATTTTTGTGTCTGGCTGGATGCATGTCACAATTTCTGACTCACCACATGGGTTGTCAGACATACAAATGGCCCAAAAGACCAAGTCTTTTGAAGATGTTGACCTATTTGACTTTTGCAACCACCCAGAAAACAAAGGTTCCGACTTCCACTCTTCCCGCCATTTTTGCTGATACCCTTTCACTCTAGATAGGATGATTTTCTTCTTTGGTGGTGTACATGGAAATTCTTTGGAGCTATCACTCATAATGGACCAGAGTCAGGGGGAGGGGGGAGGTCACAGGACAAAGAACCTAAAGTTGGTGCAGTAAATTCTGCAGGAAAATACTTTGGTAAAATATATATATATATATATATATATATATATATATATATATATATATATATATATATATATATATATATATATATATCCCAGGCCTAACCATATTAAAAACGATTAAACTTTTATTCAATATTCTACATACAAGCAGGTGATTTAGAAGGCATTGAAGACTATAAGAAATATGCTCTAGACATCACATAGGTCGCAATAAGTTTGTGGCAAAATTTCTAATTAAAAGTTACCGTTAATGCTACGCTACACCTACAATACATCCCCTGTTACTGTAATTAACACACTGTGATTTAATTGCACACTCAGTACACCATTACTAGGAATATCAGCTATCAGAAAAATCAATGATTTGGCTAACAATAATAGATAGAACACCTAAAAAAAGAAAATATTTGCCTGAGAGACACGCAGTACTAATTTACAGTCTCAACTGAGGCTGAGCAGGTCTTGTGCGCCGTGCCCAGCTGACCTAAGGAAAAGGAAAATCAGAAGAGAAAACGCATATTTGAATGAATTCAATGGGAAACTAGTTTGATTTAACATATGGCAACATGTCCATAACAAATTACAAATTACTCTAACAATATATTCCATGTTAGATTGCCCTCACATTCACTGACATGTTAGTAAATTATTATTTTACCATTACCCGAAAATGAGTGAAATACCCCAAGATATGCTTGTGTTGAGAAGCGAGATTTGCTAGCTAGGAAGTACTAGAAGGTTCCCAGTATTTCTCGTATTTTCAGTTATGTGTTAGAGTTGTCAGTTAGCCTGCTGTTTGTGAGTGAAGGTATTTTGTAAGTTGTTCATTAATTTTTCATGCTCTTTTTCTCTATGATGTTTTATTTACGTGATTGTTTGTTAAATTATGTAATTTTATCTCAGTCTGGATACTAAACATTTTAGAGTGTTACATAGTGTAAGAAAACGCTGGATATTTTGGATATCTTCGAGTTGGCAACTGTTGCCCCTTAGAGAGTGTACTAGAATGTTGGAGAAGAAGGGAAGGCTATTTATGGAGGTGGAAGAGCCTAGGGAGTAAGATTCAATTCAGTTCAGTTTGAGCATAGTTCGGTATCAGAGTAATTTGTATAGCTCCGGTACATGTGAAAACAGTGAAGTTGGCAAGCATTAAGTGTAACTCTTTGGAAATAAAGACAGAGAACTCAAAAAGCCAGTGTTTAGTTTTGATGCCCAAGCTGATCTTGTGTACTGTACACCAAAAGGCTGACACCAGGAAGAGCAATTCACTGGGCAATGTCCTCCCTATACTGAACTACTGCTGCTGGAGACTGTGGCAGTGTGGGATGGGGACATAACAGTTGATTACCCTAGATTTTTGCATATTTTAATCTTACCCTAAACGTTGCCCTAAAAATGGTAAAAATACCCTAAAATGTTTTTTTTTTTTTTATCCAAAAGTGGAAGCACTGGAGCTGGGCCGCCCCTCTTGCTAGACCTAACATCGGCAACTTTTGAGAGCTGATGCCTGATGACTGTTGTAAAAAAAAAAAAAAAGGCACATAGGCCAGGGAAGTACTTATACACACTTATAATTCCACACTAATAACTTCGGTTACTGCTATTAGATCAACACTAATATATATTGACAACAGTCTAGAGTATAGTTTGTAGGAAATTATTAAATCACATTTTCCCCGCCTAACAAAAGCTGTGTTTCCTGACATAACGGGGAAATACTTAGATAAGTCGTCTAGTTACGTTAATTATGCAAGAATAACTGAGTTTTATAATAAAGTGCATAATCCTAGAAGAGTATCTATATTATAATAATCCGATTTCTGTATGTTTGTTGGTTTGTCCATTTGTGACCGTAACACAGCAAAAACGGCGTACTGTAGTGCAACTTTTGCTAGAGCAGAGTACCACTACAATGTTCTAACTTGAATAATAAAAGTTTCCTTTCCAATCGGGGCAGCGGTTCCCGAGTTATGGCTCATTTCTGACCTTATACTCAGCAGCCTTTTGGTGGATCACTTTCTTTGTGGGAACTGAAGTTACCGTAACACAGTCAAAAGTACAGAAAGTAGCACAATTTTGTTAAAGGAAGTTATCATTAAAATGCTAAAAGTTGAAGAATAAAACAACTTCCAGTCCAATCAGGCCACCGGTTGCTGAGATACGATTTATTTCTGGCCTTTTGACATCGAGTAGAACGGTAGCCGAAGGCGGCCTTTAAGCGAGTAGTAATAAAAGATATGATGCTGTTATGTAATTAATTGGATCCAATAAAATAAGGAAACATAGTATTTCCAATGCATGATCCTGCTAAAAGGTCAATATTTTTAAGGTCAAAGGGCGTTATAAGGAGTGATGTAACTGTTCATCATAATTACTGATTATGAGAAAAAAAAAGTATGGAGATGAACTGATAAATCAAGTAATATATAAATGAGAAGATAATGATAATAATAAGGAATAAATACATAAGGAGATGATGTGTCCATAGTATTTATAGTATTGCTGTTATTAAAAATCTCTTTCTAGTTGAAGTCCTTTTTGCAAGGAGAAATGTTGTCCAGTTACTGTATCAGTGGCAGTTGGTAATGTTCACACTGTTAATTAGATGTTCCCACGTTCCCGGAAAAATTAACACTGCATAATGTGGGTTCTTTCCTACAATATTTTGTCATTTAGTCTCCATTTACCACCATGTCACTTAGTTTCCATTTATCGTATGTCACTTACTTTCCTCCACCTTACACATTTTTTTCCTCTTCAGTGGTAGGTTACAAGTTCTTTCATTTCAACTATCCACGTCAAATGACACTAAGTACGACCAGTTTTAACATCCTTTGGTGGCGGTATTATTCCAGTAGCCACTCCGATATCGTGTAGGCGCCTCTCCATTCGTCTGACACAGCAATGAACTGCACAAATAGTAATATGAAACCGGAGAAAAGAAACAGTCACGGAGGGAAACACAAAAACTGGATGTACCCATGAACAACCGAAAGGCAATGAAAACTGATTCATGACGAAATAACTCTGAAAAAGTCCAACATAATCATGTAAGTGCTCGGACCGTCGGACGTGATGTATGGATTGTCAGAAGGGAGGTGGAAAGCCTCATTGACAAGTTGAAAAATCTCATATTTGTAGGAGCGAAGTGCATAGTGATGACGTGTAGAGTAGGTGACCACAGATTCCACATTAACAGGACAATAACTGGGAGCTTTATACAAACCACTTGTATGTACTGATCGAAC
Source organism: Coenobita brevimanus (assembly GCF_032717465.1). Taxonomy (NCBI): domain Eukaryota; kingdom Metazoa; phylum Arthropoda; class Malacostraca; order Decapoda; family Coenobitidae; genus Coenobita; species Coenobita brevimanus. Next base: position 32,011,436 of record NC_136993.1, read on the forward strand.
AGGAGCTCCTGGACGAAGGATACCGACAGAGTAGGGTACTGAAAAAAAAAAAAAAGTATTGGGCATGATCAAGACAAGCATGGTACGCTGGGAGTCTGGGGGTCAGAACAATGGAACAGACAGAATGTACGGAAAAATTACGAAACAAAGCGGATTCGCAGGGAGCAATGCTACTAGGGAAGATGGCCAGAAAAGAGAGCACAAAGATAAGAAGTAGGTATGAGAGGAAAACACTGGATGTGATCGTTAGAGGATACAAAAAGCAATGGAAACATGAGAATTAGGTAGGAGGAAATATTCAGAGGAAACAGAGGCCTCTAACAAGGAATTACTGAAGAAGAAAGGGAAAGGGATGATGTGGAAGAGATCGAATGTGACGAAAGAATGGAGAGGGATGTGATCAACAATGGCTAGGAAGGCACCTTTAAATACTGGGTAAAAGAACTCTAAAGAGGAAAAGGAAACCACTGGAGATCAATCAAAGGTAGAGTGAGCCCATTCCAATATAGAACGAAAGTCAGAGATAGGTACTAGGTCTAAAGTGACATGACCACCAACAGCATAAACTAGAATTCGAACGAAGGTTTTGATTTGAAAGAGGGGAGATTCCAGAGAGAGTTGTAGGTTGTCTAGGTGTAGTTTGACATACAGTAACTCAGATATTAGTTTTTGAAATTTGTTTCTGTAAGATGTCCGAGAAGTGGTTTAATGTCTCTGTTAAATCATTTAGGTGTGACGTGTGAGACTAGGGTTGGTCACGCTCTCTCTGTCAAAGACATCGGTGCGGTGGTAAATCATGTGGGTGAGGAGGTGTTGGGGCTGACTGACCGGTGTGTGGTTCGGCTTGGCGGCGTGATGGTAGTAGGGGGTGAAAATATTCAGAGTGTGGTAGGACTGGATCCTACTAAAACAGGGCCTCACCAAAAAAATGCAGGATACACAGCCACAGTTCAGTGTAACAGAGCGAGGCAGGATGCTGGAGGCAGGCTGGAGACAGGTGTAGTGGTTGGACAGGATTGATTGCCTGATTAAATATAATTAAAAACCTGCAGTGCAACTGCCATGGTCATATGCCGCCGGACAACAAGGTAAAAGACGCCGCAAATAAAAAGTGCATATTCAAAATAAAGTTAAAACCCATTGGTAGAAAAAAATACTGCAAATAACAAAGAATAGTTTATAAAATATCAGTTACTTATAGATGTGAAAGGAGGCCCTCTTCCTGCAGAAAGCTAAGAACATCAGTAAAATTGCTGGAGACTCCACCAAGCATCGAGGACAAACAACAGGCACCCCTTATGCCAACGGAGGAATCTCTGACGGAGGTTCCTCAGACTTGGACACTCAACCAGCAAGTGACGGGCAGTAAGGGGAACAAGGTAATCATCACAATACGATTCATTCCCACCACATGTCAGGAACCCATGTGTAAGCCGAAGAGTGCCCAGTGTGAAGCCTGGCAAGAGCCACCTCCAATCACTGAGGCATGGAGAGCAGAACCCTCGGCACAACAATACACTGAAAAAATTCTTTTAATTTCTTATGAACAACAACATCCCACTGTCTCTGCCATCACTTATGAATTGCATACCTCAAGTAAGGTGTTACATCCGAAGCCGGAATCGGGTAGTCGGTAGGGGGCTGTTGAGAAGACCCAGCTTTAGCTTAAGTATCTGGCCTCACATTACCCACCACACCAACATGTGCAGGAACCCAACAGAAATCCAGACAACGGCCATGACGGCCAAGAAGAAAAAGCCACTCTAAAATTTATAAAACCAGTAGATGGAATGCATTAAAAGACTCCAAAGCAGAGAAAGCAGCATGGCAATCACTAAAAATCACAAAAGCAGAATGGGGGAGAGTAAAACTGATTTTGAGAGAGTATAAAATTTAAGTAAGCTCCGCTGTATACATTGAAGCAATACCAGGAAGGCTACCCCCTTTACTGAAGGAAAGGAAGACAACAGCAAAGTCTACTCCAGTATCAGTCTTAGATCCATCAGTATAGATAGGGAAAGAGCCCTCATGAGTGGTGGCATGTTCTAAAAAGAGAGAGAGGGAAGTAAACCCTTTTTTCCAACAACTAACCTTCAGAATGTCACACGAGGGATTAGCCAAAAACCCACCCTCGGGATCCAATGCATACAAAGTACCAGTCTTGGAACAGAAAGAGCTAACATAACAGACCGGACCCTGTAACCAAAGCACTTCGGGAAAGTAGGACGGGAGACATAAACAGAAGAACGGTAATTCTGGGAGACTATGGTTCAGGGAACTGAGTCCGGAAGGCGATGAAGATGATACCAACACATCATCATCAATGACTGTCGATGCAAAGCCAAAGAGAGGGCATCAGCATCCACCAACAAATCGAAATCGGGGATGACCTGAGTGCCCCAGTTGCCAGACGTACACTATCATGATGCAAAGAATCTAATATCCAGAGACGGACATAAGTTGCAGACGAATGGACCTCACACCCATATTCAAACCGAGGAAGGATAAGAGATCTATGCAAAAGGAGGAGGCTCTGACATCAGCACCCCAAGAAGTATGACCCAAAATCTTTAGAAGACTCAAAGCTTTACTACAACTTGCCTTCAGAAAACGAATATGAGGAACCCAGGTTAGTTGTCTATCAATACAGTAGAAGACCCAGATGCTGAGTCTCTTCCACACAGGATATCCTCCAACAATAAAGATACAAGTCAGGGTCTGGGTGAACCCCCCGAAGATGAGAAAAATGCATAGCCATTGTGTAAAAAGAGCAACGGAAGCCATGAGACTCAGCCCACTCAGAAATTCTGTTAAACGCCAGCAGCAGCTTCCTCTCTATCAGAGAAATTTTACACGCAGTGAAAGAGATCAAGAGGTCATCTTCATATAGTGAGCCTCGAACACCATCAGGAAGTACGCTATTTACACTGTTGATGGTCACAGCAAAGAGAGTAACACTAAGGATACTCCCCTGTGGTACTCCATCAAGTGCACGAACATTAGAAAGCAATCCTCCCACTCGGACCTTTACAAAACAATTAGATGAAAACAGCTGAATAAAACTAGGCTAGCGCCCACAAAGCCCAAATTCACGAAGATAAAGAAAAATGCCATAGTGCCAGGCAGTGTCGTATGCCTTCTCCAGATCAAAGAAAACCGTGACCTGGTGTTAGTTAGTGGAGAAAGCCTCACGCACAGAAGATTCCAAGGACAATAGTGCATCAGAGGTAGATCGCATTTTACGATAACCATACTGGACAGGGGATAATAAGTCACACCTCTCCAAAAACCACACAGGCCTAACATTGACCATCTTCTCCAGAATCTTACATACACAAGAAGTCAGGAAAATGGGTCGATAATTCATCAGCTGTAGATGGTTTTTACCTGGTCAGTGGATTGGGATAACAACAGCAACACCTCAGCAAGGTGGAAACTCACCAGGACACCAGAACTTATTAAATAATGACAGCAAAAACGAAAGGGACTCATCAGACAGGTGATGCACAAAGACATTAGGAATATCACCACAGCCAGGAGAATAATCATGCCACTGCAAGAAAGCTGCCTGGAGTTCAGAAATGGAAAAGGGGACGTTATAATTTTCTCCCCCATAAGAGGCAAAACTGAGTTCACGAAACTCTAGGTGCCGGTGGTGGCAAGTCAAAGGCAAATCTGTATTCATTTGTGACACACTGGAAAAATCATCAAGCAATTCTGCAACAATGAAAGGATCAGCCACAGATCCACCTGCTGCAGATAAAGCCGGAAGGGAGAGAATAGTAACTTTTCCTGTTTTTTTCCTTACCTGATTCCACACCTGAGTGGGGGAAATCCTCGAATAACATGGAGGAAACAGTTTTGGGATGAACGCCTAGCCTCCTTTAAAACCTACCTCATAATGAGCTCACACCCTCCAATACGCCACCAAATACTGAGGATTCCCTTCTCTCAAGAGGTCTAGAGAAGGTGACTCATTTGGCTTTCACTGTGTAACTTCACTCAGAGTTCCACCAAGGAACTGGACGTTTAGGAAGTTGACTCTTCGTTCTTGAAATAGAAAACAGGGCTGCTGAATGCAACACATCAGTGAAATAAGACTCCTCCTCAGTAAGACAGCCAACTCATTGACAGAAAGGGGAATGGAACTTAATTCCCTGAAAAGTGGGCAGTTAGCCCTGTTCAGAAGCCGGTGAAGAAGATGAGGCTAAGGTCCACCTTCATTAGCAGTTAATAGTAACGGGAAATGGTCACTGCCATACAGGTCTGCCAACACATCCCAGTTAAAATCTAAAACAGCATCAGCATAAGGACAAAACAATAGCAGTAAAATCCCAGTCTGGCTATGGAAATACATCTTATTGGAATTTAAAATGCTCAACTCCTCATCTTTCACTAAAGATGGCGGCATAACACCCTAAAGGTTGGCCTCACTGTTACCCCATAGTGGATGGTGACCATTCATATCAGAAAAGGAGAAGGAAGGCCACAAAAAGGGTGTTCCAGATCCAACCTTTCAACAGTATCACTAGGAGGAAGATAAAGACTGCAAACTGTATACTCCCGACGTAAAAACATCCGGACAGCAGCAGCCTGCAGTAGAGTGAAGATGTCCAGGTGAGTGTATGGAATATCCTCGTGAACGAAGCTAGCAGCATCCCCATGACGATTTTGGCCTGGTACAGGATAAGAATAAAAGGTATGGTGTCCAGAAGTACTGGAAGGAACAACATCATCAACCCTGTTCCCCTGGATGCACATGCATATAGGGGAAAACTGTGCAACAAGATGACACAGGTCCTCCCAGATGGCAGGTAAACCCCAGCAATTCGACTGAAGAAGAGAACCCATAGTATGGAGTGGATCATGTTGAAGTGTGAGACTGTATAACTCCTGACAAGCAAGCAGGTTTGGAATGGTGCTTAGGAAGGACCCTGGGAAGAGCCTGCCCAGCACCAGAAACTCTCACCCTGTGCTGGACATCTGATGGCAAACCTGAGGACGAGAAAGAAAAAGTTTTACAACACTCCTCTGAGTTGGCAGCCTACCAGTATGTATGGAAGGGGGTCTAGAGGTCGCCCTTGGTGATGTAGGACGGCCAGCACCACCACCAGAAGCCCCACATATGGAAGTAGGGTCCACAGGACTAGAACCCTGCGAGGAAGACATCTTTTGCTTCTGAAGTGAAGCCCCAATGGTCCATCCAACACCATCCCCAGGTGGGGTCCTGACCACAGGCGAACCATGAGCAGCAGATTCCACCTGGCTAGACCCCTCAGTTTCTGGGACAGGAGAGAGGTCGACACAAGAGTCAACGACAGAGACCTTACGTGGCTGGTCTCACCGACGCAAAGTTAACCTGTCAAGAGCCAGGAATAATGTCAGAGTAGAGGCCAGGACACCATCTATTTTCTTCTGCAGATGCTCAACTTTGACCACAACAGATGACTGCAGTTTCTTTAACAACCGAGCCTCTGAGTATCGGAGTAGGACACGGGAAAATAAGACTCCCATACATCTGTTGAATGTAGCATGTGGTACACAGCAAACATGGGTACCTGACACGGACGTCAGAGCCATTAGGCAGGAGCTCTCTTCTAGGGAGGACGCCTCATCCAGGATGCTTCCATCCCCTTGTGTCGAGATTTTAGGTTCCTTCGCACATCAAGACACTATGGCACATTGCAATTAAAAATGTCAATATCCAGTACTGACTTTCCAAAAGAGGATTTCAGAACTAGATACTTAGCATATGAGTCAGGCATCATCTCTACTGGCCCTAACCCCAGATCCCCACCAACCAGATGTGAAAGCCTCCCAGTCCCTGCACGATGCTGAGGCAAAAGAGGATAGTCCCCGAAAGCCTGATATGAGTCCATAGTGGCAATGAGAGAGAAAGAGTCTGAAGAATGGCTGGGGAAAGGTGATACATCGTCAACAACGGTTTTATTTTAAGCCTACATATATCTGATCAGCTAGTCAGGTCAGGTGCGGGTAAGGGAATGGGTCTGTTATGATGTGGCAGGGGTAAACTAGTTCTGCTGTCGGGCCCTGCTGCGGATGTCACTGATTGCATTGTGCAGTTGACCCTTGTGCGGTGTGGTGCGGTGAGGATCTGTCCGTTCTCCCCTTTGGGGCTAAGATGCGAATGAATGTGTTTGAATGGATGAGTAAATGGGGAGTGTGTCGTCCTGTCTCGGCTACATCCCTTTGCTTGGGGGAAGCAGCCTAGGTATATAGATAGATAGATAGACATATATCATGAATAATAAACTTCATTCCCCTACCCCTCCACCTACCATGAAGCCCAACAAGGGGAGGTCATACACTGGCCACCCCAGAGGTAGTGAGAGAGTACCGTATACGCGGGTAAGAATCGCGGAACCCAAACAAGGGTGACTCCAGGATGATAGGACCCACCAGGCCTTTCAGTGCCACTTGACCCTAGCCAACGCATGGCCAGCCACTTGACCTGGCCAGGCTGAACCAGATTGCCCGTCTAGCCAGAATAAGGGACCGAAGTTGTGTGTTGCTTGTTGCAGGGTGCAGTGTGCACCATCACTCAACCTTCAGGAATCCTGTCTCACAGTATGCAGGACACCACACACAGCAAACACGGGGGTAGACAAAAATCCCACTCCAGATGGAAAAAAGGCAGGGACAAGCAACATCACCAGCAGGCCTCCTCTACCAGTGATGTGGGGGGTGCTTGGTCCATGAGACTGACAAATGCCGAACCCTACAAAGGTTGGCACGCCTCCAGAGTAGGTGGCATTGCCAGCCATGCTTAAAGCCCTGCCACCATGTCCAGGTGACCCCCCCCCCCTCAGCAGGGGGCTGGGTAGAAGTCAGGGTGAGGCCAGGCAGTGGCTTTATAAAGAATATGCAGTGGAGACATTAAAATGGGGGCGGGGGGTGGAACCACCCACTGCAACCAAAATCTATACCAATTTTACACCCACATGTGGCAATCCAAAGTCCAATGAAAATTAACTGATGTTTATTCTTCTTAGTTGAACACAGATCTTGTTCCTATTAGGTTTGCCTCTGGACTGAAGACAGAGCCAAAGAGAGCCAGGCAGTCACGAAGTAGGTGGAAGAGAAGAACACTTGCTGATGTTATACTGCTTACAATTTTCAACAACGAGTCTATTGTTAAACTCTGTACCATTATCAGTAAAAATAGTAGACAGGGTTGTGAACTGGCAATTGACATGGTCTATAAAGGCATGTGCAACACTCTTACCAGTCTTACCTTGGAGAGCCTTGAGGACACAACAGCGTGAGAAATGATCAACTGCCACAAGTAAATACTCTGTACCAGATTCCGTAAGAGGCGGCTTAAGGAGGTCGATAGAGACCATTGCCCACGGAAGTGTTGGAACTGAATATTGCAAGAGCACGGCAGGTAATCTGGTTGATCCTTTGTGACAATTACAGGAAGTATAAGAGTCACAGTGAATGTTAATGTCTTTTTGGATAGTAGACCAATAGTATGAGAGGCGTGCCTATCTCAAATGTCGATCTTTACCTGGATGAGATACGCGAGTAGTGTCATGAACGTTGTGGAGCACTGCAGGTATTAGATCAGTATGGACAATGAGTTGGTGAACTTCTCTGTTAGGTAGGTCCTTTCCAGTAAGCGATGTATTCCTATACAAACTGCCACTGTCTAACATAAATTCATCGATTGGCACCGGCAGAGTAGGAACGGTTAAAGTGTCTCCCAATTCTAAGAAATAAATTACCTTGGGCCACAGAGGGTGGGTGCACTGAGAATCGTAGACAACATGTGAGGCTAGAGTTGTGTAAGGAGTTTCTTTGGGTTGACATGATGTTACTGTCACACTTACGTGGCGTGAGAGAGCATCGGCAACTACATTTGATTACCGGGTGCATACTGAAAGGTTGGATTAAAGTATTCAGTAATAACTAACCATCGAGCTACACAACAGGTAAGATTCTTTCCCTTGTATAAATCACAGAGTGGGAGATGATCTGTTTGGATGTACACTGGATAACCATATATTATATATCTGAAATCCTTGAGAGATTACTCACCTGCTAAAGCTTCTCACTCAGTAACACTGTAATTACGTTCTGCGGTGTTTAGAGCACAACCGGCATACGCTATTACAAGTTTCTCTTTTGCCTAATGAAGTTCCATCAATGCCGTACCCAGTCCTACTCCAGACGTATATGTACACAGAAGAAAAGATTTCTTAAGTCTTCGGTATTCAGGGAGGGTCTCTGGCACCCCAAATTTTCCTAAAAGCTCATATTTCCAGGCTGGTAATTCGAATATTTCTCTCCGTTCCAGTACTCTTCTGATTCAGTGAGGGGAGGGAACATGTGGATTGGTTTAGTCGTGCCTCTGCTGCAGTGAGAGAGAGGGGCACTTCCCCCTCCCCCATGGGGTGTCCAGTCACCCCATCAAATTAACCATTTAGATCATACTGTGATAAAGATTTGCTTTTTAATCATATTTTTGTATATTGTTTATCATTATACTGATTTTAAAATATCACAAAATATATTTTCCTGTGCGTGTTTACCTGACAAATGAGATAAGAGTACATTTGTTATTTTTTACTGATATTATAATTTATTGTAATTTATTATAAATTAATAAGCACCACCTACAAGGCATTCAATCTTTTCGTTAGTGATTGCAAAGATATACTTAAGCGGCAGTATGAATACATTTTACATGTTAGTAGCACATGTATTTTTTGTATTGGGGTGTTGTAACACCCCACCGGACTAGCCACGATTGAATATCCCACAGGACTAAAGAATGGTTAAAGTCAGAGAACGACAGGGCTGGGGCATTTGCAAGTGCTAATTTCAGTGTTTTAAAAGCTTGCGATTGATCCTTAGTTCATACAAAGGTACATTTTTATTTAGCAACTTTGTCAGAGAAGCAGCAATTCGTGCATATCCTTCAATAATTCGCCGATAGTAACCACTCAGACCAATTTTACACTGGCACAGGTCAATACGAAGTCCGATATTAATGGATGTTTTTTCTCCTTAGCTGAACATAGATCTTACCCCTATCAAGTGTGCCTCCACACTGAAGACAGAGCTGGAGAGAGCTGGGCTGCCTCTCTCGCTGGACCTAACCCAAGCAACTGGTGAAAACTGGCGCCTGATGACTATTGTAAAAAAATCACGTAGGCCAGGAACACACTTTGACACACTTATAATTCCACACTTATAACTTTACTTACTACTGTTAGATATACACTAATATATATTGACAGTAGTTTAGTGTCTAGTTTGTAAGAACTGTTAAATCATGGTAACAATCGTGATCCCAAAATTCTTTACCTCCGTTGCTCGAGGGAAGTCGAAGTTGGGGTTGAAGAAAAGACAGGTGGTCAGACAAGGGTACTCTAACTGATAATGGTTCACTGGGACGGACTAACTCATACACATCAAGCCCAACATTGTCACTGACGCCTAACACATAAGCAGTCATGATATCACGAAATATGAATGAGAATTTTGTCATGAAATGCACCTGAAATAGTAAGGCATTCATATGATTTCCTGCACTCTTTTAATATTTCTCGGTTTCCCATACATTATGTGGTCTCGCTTCTTGTCCAAACTATCTTTTTTCCAGGCCAAAAAATTTGTATGTAGAGAACGAGCAATATCAATATCAGGGCAGTTTTTCCATTTTGAAACCATGTTGCTTTTCCTCAGCATACTAATTACAAAGACTCCGTGGAGAAGGTGTCTAGAGGAGGGAACACACCGGTCACAGTGGAAAATTAAGTTACTGTAATCATTAAGTCCTTGTACACTGATGAACGTGATCACACTCGCAACCACATCGGGAAAAAGACTTTTACTATCATGGCAACATTCGGATGGGGTTTGAGGTAAGCGACTTACTTGATAGTATTTCTTGATTAACAGTAGTGGAAATCAGGATGATAATGGTATGATAATTATTATCACAGCTATAATTAGAAACTAAAATTATTGTCAAGCATTATTATCGTAATACTGAAAATCTTATACTGTCTATCTACCGATTGCCAGACGCCTTAATTCCGCAAGGGATGGCCATAAACAAATCACATCCAAGTTGCCCTGTCCCCTACCATTTCACTGCCCTGCTCTCAGAGCACACACCCCTGTCTCATATACCTCTCCACTCCATCCCTCTGTCTCATCCTTGTCTTCCGCCTCCCTCTCTCCCCCTCCACCTCACTCACATACACACTTCTCGTTAGTCTCTCACTCACCATCCTCTCAACATGGACAAACCACCTCAGTGTTTCTCCTAACGCTTCCTATCACATCCACATCCACACCACAATGATCCTTCACATCCTCATTTGTCAGTCGGTCTCTCCATGTGACTCCACAGGCTCCTCTCAAATAATTTATTCACACAGCTGTCACTCTTGACTTGTGTCCCTCCAACAAGGTTCAAGCTTCACTTCCATAAGTTAGAATTGGTATCACAATACTGTCATGCATTAACTTTTTCACTTCCATGCTCACTTCCCTGTTTCTTATCACTGCTTTCAAGGAACCAGCAACCTTTCTTCCTTGTTGTACCCTTTCAAGCACTTCACCTTCTAAACTACCATCTTTACTCATCACACTACCCAAGTACCTAAACACACTCACATTTTCCATTTCCTCCTCATCCAATCTCACTGTACATTCACTGGCTTCACCTCTCTCGAAGACCACAACTTTACTCTTCCCAACATTCATCTTTAGATTCTATTTCTTACATACTCTCCTAAATTCATCCACCAAGCCTTGCAGCTCCCCTTCGTCTTCACTTAACAACACAGTATCATTTACAAACAACGATACAGGGAGTTTCCAAACACTGTCATTTCTTATTAGGGCCACTCCAACATCCACTGACCTACCTTGTATCTCTTTTATAACCCCATCCACATACTGATTGAACAACCATGGAGACATGGCACATCCCTGTTTTAATCCAACCTTCAACTGGAAAAATTCACTCAGTTCATTATCCACACGCACTGCTGCCTTAGCACCCTCATGCCTACTTTTCACGACCTTCAACAACTTCCCACCTATTCCATATATTCTTAATACTTTCCACATTACTTGTATATCAACCCTGTCATATGCTTTCTCCAAATCCATGATGGCCGCATACAACTTGTTTCCCTTGTCTAGAAACTTTTCCACGAAAGATCTAAGAATGAATATCTGATCTACACAACCTCTTCCCTTCCTAAAACCTCCCAGTTCTTCTGAAACTAATTCCTCTGTTATTTCTCTAACTCTGTCAATAAGTATCCTACCATATACTTTTCCTATTACACTGAGAAGACAAACGCCCCTATGATTATCACATACTTTTTTTTCTCCTTTGTACATGGGAATAATTATACCTGACTTCCAATCCTCCTGGCCTCTACCTTCCTCCCAGGCCAATCTGCACATTTTCCTCATCCATTCTACTACTATCTCTCCCCCATGTTTCAGCATTTCACCACACACTCCATCAATTCCTGGGACTTTCCCCATTTTAACTTTCATCATCACTTCCACATCTTCCATTCTACTGATTTGTTCCTTTCTTCTCACATCCCTTCGTCTCCCAGCCATTCCCCAGCCACTTATACTCGTATTGCTTTCATTCTGTATGTTCAGCAGTTCGCTAATGTCTCCTCTCCAACTACTGACTTTTTCTCTCTTCTCCACTAGTAACCTACCATTTTTGTCTTTCACTCCCCAATTAACTTCTTTGGCACCCTGTCTAACTCTCTTTACCTCTTTCCAAAACATTTTCTTAGATTCCCTCCACTTTACACTTACATTCCTTTCAAATTCCTCATCCACTCTCTTCTTACTCTCTTTTACTAATCTTTTCACCTCTCTCTAAGTACATACAACTCTCTCTTCCGTCTCTCAACTGCTTCCACTCCCATGTTTCTCATCCACTCATCATATGTTTTCTTCTTTTGTGCCACAGCCTCTCTCACCTCTTCATTCCACCATGCTTTCCATACACCCCCTTTTGTCTTCTCGTCAACCCACACACCACCTCACATGATTCACATATTTCTTCTGTGAATATCTTGCATACACCTTCCACGTCCCAAGTCTGCTCCAATCCATATTTGCCCAATCGCTCCTCCACTTCCCTCTTATATTCTGTCCATTTTCCATCATCTCGTAACATTTCCACCCTCCTTGCATATACTACTTCCTCCTGTCCTTCCCTTCTTCTATTTCTCCATTTCGTTTGGACACTGATTCTGACCACCACCAGAGAGTCCAATCCCGCAACCTCTATATACTCTTGCATCCATTACACACCTTCTTATCCTGTCATCCACACATACATAAATAATCATTGCCTTCCGTACATTCAGTTCACCATCCTTCTTATCACTCACCGCCTATACAGTACCTGTGGATCATTTTGTGCCTGAAGAGGGTATTGGTTATCACCAACCCATTCTGGGACAAATGTCCACTAAAGCACTGCCATTCTCATCCATCTCTGCAGGCACACCCCACTCACCAACTACTCCATCCACCTTCACATTCCCTACTATTTCATTCATATCTCCAATTAAAAACACTCTCTCATTCCTTTCAAAATTTTCCATGCACACTTTCAAATTTGTCCAGAACTCTTCTCTCACTGTGCTTGCATGATCTTGCGTTCGTGCATACACGTACACAATCGCCCGCATTTGTAGTCCAACTTTCAATCTTACTCATGCAATCCTTGAGCCAACTGATCCATACTCTCTTATATTCTCCTTCCATCTGTTACTTACAACAATACACACTCCTTCTTTTGCCCTCTCATTCTCACCTACTCCAGCGCATATACCCCATCCATTCTCCCATTCTCTCACATTCTCACCTCACATTTAGTTTCAGTAAATCCACATACATCCACTTCTGCACCCTCAAGTACCTGGACAATCTCTCTCTCTCTTTCCTCATCATTTGCACCCTTTACATTCCATGTAGCTATCCGTACCATGTACTAAGTACAGGAAATTGATTAACTCCTTACAAACACACACACACACACACACACACACACACACACACACACACACACACATAGTGACCAGTAATTGCCCGGCTTTGTAAGTGGATACGTAAAACTTCCTGAAGAAGGACGCAAAGGCCAGGAACAAGCAAATTGTTCCCTGCAAGAAAAAATAAGAAGAAAACAGAGCCAAATTCAAGGTCTGTCAAATTTGAGATGCCTGAACACACTGCATTTGAAAGATTGGAGATCACAATCAGTAAGATGCGCAGACAGAGGGAGACAGTTCCAGAGTTGACAAGTTGCATACATGAAGAACTGGAAGTAACGGTTAACTCTTGCATTGGAGTTGGACTGAAGAGGGATCAGAGTTTGTTGTTAGATGGATGCTATGCTCACGCCATAGTGGTGAGGGTATGCAAACAGACAGTTCAAAGGAGCAATGACCATTGAAGTACCAACAGAAAAGTGATAAACATGCAACAACAGTATGGTGAAGAGACAGAGGTTGAAAGGAGCCAGTAGGAGGAAGAGAGTTAATGAGACGAAAAGCCTTTGACTTCATCTCGTTGAGTAGAGCTGTATGTGGGGAGGCTGCCCACACATGAGAGTTGTACTCTACACAAGGGCGAATAAAACACATGTATAAAGTCAACAACTGTGCAGGGGTAAAGAAGGTATGGAGTTGGCGTAGCACACCTAATCTCTTGGATGCAGAGTTTACAAAGATATAATGTGATCTTTCCAAGATAAATCTCGAGAGAATGAAACCTCAAGTATGTTTGAATATGATGCAGGATTGAGCTGGATATTCTTAAAACAGTAGTGGGTACGCTTGTGGAAGATTTTGTCGGGTAGATTTCAAACAAGATTACTTTTACCGCAGTCAGAGATACGAAACAAGCCTTACAATAGATGAGCCAAAGCATCGTCCCTTTTTCGTTGAAGCAACTGCTGAGATGGATGCTATGGGAAACGAATAGAAAGGTGAAGGGTGGAGTCACCAGCGTATGGTGGATGACACCTCTGGGTGAGCAGAGTGGGTGGCATTCGTAGGTGGGAAGGGTGGGTGACCAGGGGCACTGGGCAAGATGGGTCACCGAAATGGGTGGGCAGAGTCGTTCGCCATGGTTAGTGGACACTGTGGGTCGCCAGGTAGCAGAGTGCTTGGCCGCGGTGCTGTGGTGGGTGTTTGGATTGGCGGGATGGGTGGCTGGATGGATTCCGGGTGGGTATGTGAGTGGGTGGATATGTTGGATGGCATTGTTGGGTGAACTTGGTGGGCGGGGTGGATAACCAGGATTGGTTATCTGGGTGGGTCACCCAGGTGGCTGGGTAGGGTGCTTGGCCAAGTGGGATTGGTGGGTTGTATTGGGTGGGGTGAGTGGGTAGATGGGTGAGTCAGCTGGAATAAAATTCGAGTCAGCTGGAATTAATCTCGCGTCAGCTGGAATATAATCTCATGCCAGCTGAAATAAGACCTCAGGTCAGCTGGAATAAAATCTCACGTCAGCTGGAATATCTCGCTTCAGATGGAATAAAATCTTTCTTCAGGTGGAACACAATCTAGCGTCAGCTGGAAAAAAGTCTTGCATCAACTGGATTAAAGTCTCACGTCAGCTGAAATGAAGTCTAGCGTCAGCTGGAATAAAACTCAGCAGAAGACTATTTAATAGTTTCAATTTCAGTGCACTGTGTGTACCACCATAATAATCGGCTTGTTCTCTCCGCTGATTCGCTTATACTCTCTGAAGAACAGGTCGATTTGCATTACAGTATATATTATACCGTAAGCAACGTCTCTGTTTGCACACAGAAGTCTTACTTGACGCTTGATGTTATGGCTTTTACTGTCGCTTTTTTTGTTTGTTTGTTTGTTTTTAGGTGGAGGGATATGGTGGATGAGTGTGTGAGGAAGAGAGGTTTGGAAGTCGGTGAGGCTAGGGGACTGACAAAAGATCGACCTGGCTGAATGAATATTGTGAGGAGAAACGGATGGGCAGGGATTTGGCACCCCTTTTTAACGTAACAGCATCCGGACTGATTCTATTAGATAAGTTAATGTGAAGCTGCAGAACGTGGTGAATGGTTTTGGCGTATCAGATAGAGCCAGGATTCTCAGGGCTTGAATGGTGAGTGAATGAAATCGTGGCCCATTGGATTGGGCTGATTTAGGCTGTCTGGACGTTGCTACTCCTCACCCTGCCCTAGGGTGGGAAAGGAAGGCCGGATGATGATGATGATGAAGGTGATGATGATGATGGTACTGAGTTCTTGTTTACGGTATCCTGGTTCTGAAATCTTAATAAAGGGTGCTGTGGGACCGATAATAGTAGATTCTGTAGGATCTATGGAAACACAACTATCTGCCTGTCGTTCACAAAAGATTTACGGACGCCTATAGGCTTTCACTATGCCCCATAGATCTACTGTATCTAATACTTGCTGTTCTTATTTCCTTTCAAATTTTAGGAGTCTGTACATAATACTGTAGCATTCAGGTTCTGCACGTCATGTTTTCTTTTCTTAGCTCGTGAGACATACTTTGAACTGGCAGGTTTAGATACAGTTGCCATTTAGCTTTTTTGTTCAATGATGTCCTCAAGCTTCTAGAGAAGGGAATGAAGTTGTATGCGGCCTTCATGGATTTGGAGAAAGCATATGACAGGGTGGATAGGAAAGTATTGTGGAAAGCATTAAGAATATATGGAGCAGATGGGTAGCTGCTGAATGCCATGAAGAGTATGTATGAGGGTGCTAAGGCTGCAGTGCATGTGGATAGTGGGCTGAGTGAATTTTTCTAGTTGAAAGTTGGATTGAAACAGGGATGTGTCATGTCTCCATGGCTGTTCAATCTGTATATGGATGGGGTTATAAAAGAGATACAGGGTACGGCAGTGGATGTTGGAGCGGCCCTAATGAGAGAGGGCGGTGTTTGGAAACTCCCTGTACTGTTGTTTCCAAATGATACTGTGTTGTTAAGTGAAGACGAAAGGGAGTTGCAAGGCTTGGTGGATGAGTTTGTGAGGGTATGTAAGAAATGGAATCTAAAGGTGAATGTAGGGAAGAAAAAAGTTATAGTCTTCGAGACAGGTGGTAGCCAGTGAATGTACAGTGAGGTTGGATGAGGAGAAAATGGACAATGTGAGTGCATTTAAGTACTTGGGTAGTGTGATGAGTATGGATGGAAGTTTAGAGGTTGAAGTGCTTCAAAGGGTACAACAAGGAAGAAAGGTTGCTGGTTCCTTGAAAGCAATGATAAGAAACAGGGAAATGAGCATGGAAGAGAAAAAGTTACTACATGACAGTATTGTGATATCAACTCTAACGTGTGGAAGTGAAGCTTGGACGTTGTTGGAGGGACACACGTCAAGAGTGAGAGCAGTGGAAATGAGTTATTTGAGAGAAGCATGTGAAGTCACATGGAGAGAGAGATTGACAAATGAGAAATTGAAGGATCGTTGTTCTGTGGATGTGGATGTGATAGAAAGCGTTAGGAGAAACACATTGAGGTGGTTTGGCCATGTGGAGAGGATGGAGAATGAAAGACTAACGAGGAGACTGTATGTGAGTGAGGTGTAGGGGGGGAGAAGGAGGGGGAGGCCAAGGATGAGATGGAGGGATGGAGTGGAGAGGTATATGAGAGAGGGGGGTGTGAGCTGGGAGCGGGGCAGTGAAATGGTGATGGACATGGGGACGTGGAGGGAATTTGTTTGTAGTCACCCCTTAAGGGATTGAGGCGTCTGACAGTAGATAGATAGCAGATAGATAAATTTCACAGTAACGTGAGTTATTCAAGGGGAGGAGTTAGTAACACATACTGCATTTTTTTTCTTTTTTCAGAACTGGATCCTACTTACATTTGAGAAATAAGTAAATATTTTGGTGGTAACAAGCATAAAATGCAACAGATGTCACCATAATGAAAGGTGTCGATGGAATTGCTCATAACCCCTTCAGTATGAGAATCACCCAATTTTAATATAAATTCTATTTAATGAAAACATTTCAAACTGCAGTGGTTCGATACATTCTTCAATAACTTGTCTTCTATTAGGACGTCCAACTGAAGATGAATAAATGACTTTCTCTTGCAGCACAGACTGATGAAAATTGTCTAATGTCTAGGTACTGCAGGCCGATGCATATTGATGCAGTATTATGTATTACTTGCTGTATAACACCCTGTACGAGGGGAATGGGAAAAGGGCAAATGCTTAGGACTGTTGACTACTGATTGCATAAAAGACCATTTGGCCATTAATCCAATGTTTGCTTATTTCAGTTTTTTTACTTGAATACGTCACATGGCAACTTTTTTTTCTTATGTGTCCACCTCAGGGCATAGGCTTCACAGCCTGCTTTCAAGGACCAGTAGTCCTCCTACATACCATATACATCTACATGTCAGCACTTCGCGCTAACACCCACCGTCCATACTGAATACATGCTAGGGCTGTCTCATACAGGACTTGTGTATTAGTGTTAGTGGGGGTATTTTTATGACATGTCGTTGGGTCTTCTGCTAGATCAGTAAAGTCTTCTTTAATGAAATTCAAATCCTTCAACTGTTCCCTGCCCCAACGGGGATTTGAACCTGGGTCCAGTAGGACTGCAGGCCACCTCTCTACCAACTGAGCCACCGCATCCTCCAACTGAATTTAACCCACGCCCCTAAGCTGCCCTACCGGGGGAACATGAACAGGACAAAAATGAACTTCTTCCAAGAGGCTGGCCGTCCTATCACTCGTACTCGAGGTGTTCTGTTCCAGTTGCAAATTGCATATCTTCCCATTACACTACCGATTTCCCCAAAATGGAATGGTCTTGTTGTCATGAGTGCAGGAGGCACGAAAAATGGAGGGTGTGGAAGTGGATGTGGATCCCCGCACCCCCACCTCCTAGACACTGAGTCTATGAAAGTAGACTCTTTCCTTGTGCACTCCCCAGCAACAGAGGCTGCGACCATGGATTCTTCTACTCTCCCCCTCCCACAGAAAAGGACGGTGTGGCCGTTGGCTCTTACCTCTTTGCTCCTTATCTTCGACTCAGCGAACAGTAATGTTAATTATAGCCTACCCCATAACAAAGAACCTCGAAAAGACCAACTGATCAGATGCTAAATATTTTCCTTTTGTGCTCCTGTACACTGTTTGCTCCCTGAAATGGAGGGTGTAGGCATGGACTTTCCTCTTCTTCATTCCTTGAAAATTGGAGTTTGGGTCATGAATTCTCCCTTTCTCCGTCCCCCAAATAAATGTAGGTATGGCCGGGGGCTATCCCCCGTCTCTACCCCCCCCCCCTCCATCCCGCCCTGGTCACCACGCAGGACGTGCAGTTCAACCAACCAAGACCCATGCTGCATTGCCTGACACCACCACATTGTGCTAAAGGTTGGCATATAAGGAGGCTGTGGTCGATAGCAGTCATATTCCAGACTGAGCTGGCAGAGGTCAGACCAGCCTCAGCTGACCAGTGTAGCAGGTAAGAGAACATTTACCAACAGTCGATGGGTTATTTTGATCCAGGGTAGTGGTCTCTGTGGCATAGGTGATTTTGTAGTATTCTCCATTAGCGCAACAACAACACACGATGTTGTGTAATGGTGTACGGTGTAGAATACGTTTTAAGCAATAGGTCTTACGAAATTTCCAAAGCCACTTAGAATACGACCCTCACTCTAATTCCACTGGTTTACAAAAAAAAAAAAAAAAATCTGAGGCAAGCATGTGAATAAGTGTTTTTGACTAATATTGATATGCTTAATTCAAATTTCTAAACAGTTTTGCTCTAACTCTTCTAGTTTTTTTACTTTCACATATACCTTTTTTTATTATAATGCATATTTTTATAATATAATAAGTTTATTTCATATATTAAAATGGCATATTACAGAACGAAACAAAACAGACACAGAACACTGACAAAACTAAATATTACCATTACTTGGATATAAGCATATATACACACCATAGTACTACAGCCAGTCAAAAGTGAGTTTTTTTGGACGATCTGGTGTACATTGCCTCCGGGATGTCGCGCAGGAGCATCCAGCAGACGTCCCCCATCATGCTGGGGTTCCACTTGCCTTGGTAGTTGCTCTCCATCTTAGTAATATCTTGGTGGAACCTTTCCCCATGTTCGTCACTTACTGCTCCGAGGTTCTGGGGGACGAAGTTGAGGTGGAATGGAGAAAGTGAATCTTGAGAGACATTCGGCACCCCATATCCTGATCAGCCTGCAACAACTTCTCGACACGCTCTTGGTAAGCTAGTGCCCGTGTGTTACCAAGGAAGCCATGGCAGACTGACTTAAATGCTTCCCATGCTCTCAATTCCTTCAAGGTGAGCTTCCCCTCTAATACCTCATCCTTCAGCACCTCCCGGATCTGAGGTCCGATGAACATGCCCTCCTTGAGCCTAGCAGAATTGAGAGCTGGGAACAGAGTGCACAGGTGTTGGAATGCAGCGTCATCCTTGTCCATGTCCTTCATGAAATTCTTCATAAGGCCAAGCTTGATATGAATGAAGAGGGGGAAGAAGCATCTTGTTCATGTCCACCAGAGGATTTTCTTGGGCACTGTGTTTCCCAGGCACGAAAGTGCTCCTAGACCCTCAGTCCTTCTGCGTGTAGTGCTTGACATGTTTGAGCTTGTTGTGGCGCGCGTTTTAAACCAAGTTCCAAGAAAATAGGACGGTAAATGGATTTTTGGCGAATATTTTGGGTCTAGGCCTATATGTATACATGTACATACATTTATACATCTATATCTCAAAAACTAGAGCTGATGAGTGAAAACGGATTTCGAATCTGAAATCAGCACCCCAAAATTAGGTTAGGACACCTAATTTCCTGCTTGCCTCAAATTTTTTGTAAACCAGTGTTCTCGCTGGCTGGGGGGATATAGCGTTCGTGCTCAGAACTACAGTATATACGTCAGAGTGAAGAATGTTTTGACTCTGTGACTTATCCATCGTTGGTTCAGAATATTTCGTATTCGACTTTGAGATGACGGGTGGTGAAAGCATCATTTGCTGACCACATTCAGTAAGTGATTAACCCATTTAGCCATAGAACGTAGTGTTTGATGAATTCGTGCTACAGCCCTACACTTTTATTAAGCTTTAAGGAGACTACGTGGAGGGACTTTTTAATTTGTCCCTCTAACTCAAGTTCATAATTGTCCCATCAACAAAGTAGGGGTCCACGGCTAGGCTATTTAGTACAGACATTTCGCTGCATCCTGGCGTTCTCTGTCTATTCTGTCGCTGCGTTCTCATGATATTCCCGTATTCTTTCGCTGTATTCCCAGCTGTATTCTTGTTGCATTCTCGCTTTATCTTCTCGTTGTACCATAGCATTTTCTTGTTGCATTCCCGTTATATTCTCTGTGTATATTCTTTCGATCTCGTACTATAGTCTTGTTGTATTCTCCAGATGTGTTCTCTCGTTATCTCGCTGCAGTCTCCTTGTATTGTATCATATAATGTGAACCCTCTTAGACTTTATTAGTTCTGAATTATGGGAAATAGAATGGAGAATTAGGTAGTCTCCTAAACCCCTCACTACTAGGCCAGATTCCCAAGCTAAGTTAAATGTCTACATCATGAAAGAAAAGAATTTCTGTACTCAATTTTTAACATAAGGAAGAAAGAACCAGAGGCTAGGAACCGGCAAGATTGTTCCCTCTAATAAAAACATGATAACAGATAGATAAATTCAAGATCCGTTCTTGCTGTTGGAGTTTATCGCGTACCTCATTCTTAGCAATATATTTAAAACATTACTCTGGCCTTCAGCGTATCAAATAACTCGAGGAACAATCACTGACAATGACAAAACTGCAGTTATTAGTAGAGCTGAGAACAGGCAACAGGAGAATGAGGATTGTACGAGTATGCAATAATAATATAACGGTAGTTGGCGTCTGTTGTCATGGTGAAAATCCAAAAGACACATTATATATATATATATATATATATATATATATATATATATATATATATATATATATATATATATGTGTGTGTGTGTGTGTGTAAAATTATGAGAGAACACTGAGAAGACTTTGGTTCCAAAGACGTTATTTAGTGACAGAATCACCTGGTCGTTTGTTGGTAGCTCATGCATGTACGAGTGAAGATGAAAGTGAAATCTGCTGTTCGGTAAAGGAATTTCGTAACGTGTAAAGAAAAAAAAAAAAAGTATACGTAATTGCTGGCCAGAGCAAAGACACTGTGTTCAAAGCATGGATGTAGACGTCCAAAGGTTTCGTGACGGACCCGGGAATCGATCCAAGATTTTCTGTATAGCAGGCACGGTAGGCTAAATGCATCTAAATAGTTGCTCATAACAGTAATGTACTAACGTGACTTGGACATCCAGAATGCATCCAGAATAGAAGAAAAAGTAAAGTACACAGACACAAAGCTAGTTGTAGATTCGGTCAGGATTGAGGTGGAATGAACCTGTTAGGCAATATCACAATCTAGACTACTACATTCGATGACGCTGAACCTGAGCAATTTTCCTCCACATGTTTCGCAGTGCAGTACCTGGTAATTTTGAGTAACCAGTTTTTCAGGCTGACGCCAAATTATTTCATCAGGATGGGCAATATAATGAACTGTACCGATATTTAAACAGCAGTGTGATAGTTCACTAATCATTGTGTGGCTCATTATGTAAAGAACCACTGGAATCTCGTATTGTTATGGTGGCAGTACACTAAGAACAATACTATTTATCCCGCCACTCTCCTAACAGATGAAGTCTGAGTCTTTGAACAGCCCATTCTTTATAAGATGAAACACGACAAATGAGGGACGAAGTTAAATAATGAGAAGGAAAAAGGAAGGTGACAGATATAACTGACGAGTACTTATTTGCTGAGGTAAACACCAATATTAACATAAGATGGGTAGAATGGCAAGGAACAAGAATGTAGTGATATAATGCCCTAGATCTGACTCGGCTGTTTTGTATGATCTCAAGTAATAGACGTCTAGCGATAAACTGTCTGAATTATAATTTTGTTACATGTACCCTCGAAGACCATAAAAAGTCTCCCACCTCCGCCGACCCTGAGACGAGGCCTGGGGTCTTTCTGGCTGACGGCTCAGCCAAACTATCACGGGCAACACACGCACGAACACACTCTTATGAATCCTCTATGGCTTCGGAACCAATTATTTAGTGGTTGAAGCATCTTCACTATGTTGTAGTGAAGAGATTGATTTTAAATAAGTGCCAGTTAACTGGGACTGAAAAGAGAAGGAAGGAAATACCTGTACGAGATAGAAATGGTAATTTGATGACTAAAGATCTGGATATAAAAGGAAGGTGGAAAGAGCACTTTGAATCTGTTCTAAATAGACCAATCCCAGTTGAAGAGGACATTTTACCAGCCGAGAGAGATTTGCAGATAGGAACAGGGGATATAACTTTGGAAGAGGTAGCAAAATCTATAAAAGAGTTAAAGAATTTTAAGGCCCTAGGAGAGGATGGAATATTCCCAGAAATGCTTAAGGTGGAAAATGACGAGTTGATGAATGCGCTTTTGAAACTTTTTAATGGGATAATGATGGAATTCCAAAAGAGTGGAAAAATGGAGTGTGTGGCAATTGGAGTTGGATAACTTTGACACCTGTAGTTGCAAAAGTCTTTTCCAAAATCTTGTTGAACAGGATAGAACCAGTAATTGCTAAAATTTTAAGAGAAGAACAAGCGGGATTTAGAAAGGGTCGAGGTTGTAATGATCAGATTTTTATTGTAAGGCATCTAATGCAACAAGCTAATGAGATGAAAATGCCACTTAGTATGTGTTTTGTGGATTTTGAAAAGGTGTTTGATAGTGTTTCACGTGGAGCTTTGTTGAAAATTATGAGATTCTATGGTATACCAGAATAGTTTGTAAATATTATTAAAAGCTTGCATGAAGGTACTTTTTGTAAGGTAATGGTGGGTGGTTCTTTGAGTGATCCATTTCAAGTTAGATCAGGAGTGATTCAAGGAGGAGTTCTTTCGCCATTGTTGTTTGTTTTGGTTATGGATTATGTTATGAAAAAGGTTGTAAGGAGAACAGGTGCAGGAATTAACTGGAAAGAAAATAAGAAGCTGATGGATTTGGACTATGCTGATGATATTGTACTGATTTGTGGAAGTATTTACGAGATGCAGAGGGTGCTTGATTGTCTGGTGGAGGAAGGAGAAAAAGTGGGATTGGTAATGAATTGTGGAAAGACTGAAATTATTAATATGAACGTGGAGAACCAAATCGATTGTGTAATTGGGAATAATGTGGTGAAGAATGTAGAAAACTTTAAATATCTGGGAACGATTGTATCATCTAATGGATCATTAAACAATGAAATTGAGGAGAGGATTAGACAGGCTTGGCGAGCTGTTGGAATGTTGAAATCTGTTTGGAATAATAATATGCTTTCGGTACATACTAAAGTGAAAATTTACAAGTCCATGGTTAGACCAATTTTAATTTACGGGCATGAGTCATGGTACAGTACAATTGCAACAGATCAGAAAGTATTAGGATTTGAAAATAAAATACTGAGAAGGATTCTTGGGGTAAAGTGGCAAGACAGAGTTACAAATGCAAGAGTAAGGGATATTACGAGAGTGGAACCAGTTAATGAATATGTGAGACTGTCTCGCTGGAAGTGGCTGGGGCACATATACAGAAAAGAAAGTAGTTTAATACAGGATGTGCCAGAGTGGACTGCTAGAGGAAGAAGAGGTAGAGGTAGGCCGAGGGAAACCGGGTTGAGGACAATGAAAAAAGAAGCAGGAGAGGAGTGTTGGTGGGACCTGAAGGAGATGGCAAGAGACAAATATTGGTGGAGAGAGTTCATTGAGGCCCTATGCATCCCGTGGAGTGCCACAGGAAATGATTGATTGATTGATTGATTGAAGTGCCAGCAACTTATGTAAATAAAGAATATAGTCCATATCTGCTTGCTCGATAAAGTGACACTGTGTGTGGGTGTTTGGGGGGGAAGGGGGGTGCACGGCAACGATAAAGAATTTACCACAGTATGATTTATCATTCATAGCCAATTTATCTGCATGTTTTATTGCTGCTGCATGTCCCACCTTAGTTACACAATAAAATCTAACGTGTTAATATCTCAGCTGGAATGCATCTTAATATGATTATCAATCTCTCAAACATAAGTATCATTTACACCGTATGTTGCAGAGTTAAAGACTTGTTCACAAATGTGTTTATTAATACTGCAAATGCTACAACCTTTTTACATGTTAACATATGCAAAGCAAACAATCATACGTGTATGCTTACATGGCTATAAGGGAAACATGATTAAAATCTTGTCCAACCACCATCGGCTGCTATGACTGCATATAATCTATCTGGCATGGAGCCTACCAGCCTGCTACAAAGTTCAGGTGTATTTCTTATTCCACTCCACACATCTCTTGCCCTTCTCATAACCGCTTCCCTTGTCTTCTCTTCCACACCCCACCCACGAACCATATGCGCCCAAAGGTTCTCAATTGGGTTACAGTCTGCCCCTTTAGGAGGCCAATCAGTTAACATAATTTCAGGGTGGGCATCAAACCATCGTCTCACTTCTCGACTGGTATGAACCGGACTCCGGTCCTGCACCATATATATGGACTGTGGTTCAGGGATGGTATAGGCCCGCACCGAAGGTAGAAAGGATGTCTCTAGTATATTAATATAGTCCTGCGCATTCATGTGTTCTTCAATATCTGTTAATTCACCCACCCCTCCCCACCACATCCATCTGTACATAGATATTGTAACTCGACCACTTGCTGAAGATTCACGGATGTTTCTTCTGTTACATCTTGTGTTCAACAATCGGCAACACTGACGACCCGTTGCAGCGACTGATGAGAAACATTTCTCATTTGTGAAAATAACTGATCTCCAATAGTCCACACCCACATCTGCATACGTCTCGGCAAAGCGTTTTCGAGCCCCTCTATGTGCCCCTGTTAATGCGCCCTTGCGTGCTGGGACGAAACAGCATAGACCAGCCTCCCGCATTCGCCTCCCGGTTATTATTGGATGACATTGAACACCTGATCTCTGAGCTATGCTGCGGGCGGATGTGAGCGGTGTCTGTTCTGCCTCTCTCAGGATCTTTTGCTCTTCCTCTGGCGTGGTGATTCGTGGCCGTTCCGGGCTTGGCCTGGTGCGCACGTTACCCTCAGCCTCATACCTCCTTACCCACTTCCTGACAGTATCTCTGGTAACACCCAGGAGGCGGCTGATCTCCCTTATGCTCTTCCCTGCTTGATGGTGTCCAACGATCAGTGAGCGCTGTGTTATTACTTCCAGTCGATTTGCCCTTGTTTGTGGTGGCCTCGAGCTAACTCGGTCCTGCTCCTCCATACCTGCAATTAAAAGGCATTGGTTCAGCCCCACGTTAACCTCTATAAAACATCATTAACATCAATACACGTATACTGTTATTATATCCTGTATATTTAAATTACTGATTATGGTTTTACGGGTTATGTCATTTCGTTAGTGACAGATGCTAACCTTTTCCTCTATAATGTTTTTCACTAAATTGTTTTTAACCTGCCATTGCAAATACCGCCAGTTGCAGACCGGTACTGTACTGCCAGGAAAACATTGCATCGGTATTCCTCTCGTTTTCGGCACTTACCGTAAATGCCGATCATAACCAACCTTAAAAGATGTGAATAATAGGCCCCAACTGATGGCGGGGAAATATGACACGTGTGACTGACTCAGTCGTATGTGTAATGAAGTGGTTAATGAAGGTATCCAGGAGAACGTAGTGATTGAGGATGAGGGTTGTATGGGGTGGGCTGTGTGTGTGTGTGTGTGTGTGTGTGTGTGTGTGTGTGTGTGTGTGTGTGTGTGCATTATATACATATCAATCTATCGTCTATCATCTATCTATCCATCTATCCATCTATCATCCATCTATCATCTATCTATCATCTATCTGTATCTATCTATCATCTATCTCTCCATTCATCATGCAATCCTACATTGCCCCATGAGGAGCGTAGGAGCCCGGGGCTAGGCAGTTGGTCCCAACATTTAAGATGAGAGTGACCAGCCTCACTCATCCGAGTGGCATTACATGAACAATCAACCCCAACCATCCCTTGGATATAAACCTTCACTGGCTCAATCTGATTGGAGCGCAATAATTACCCACTAAACCACCAGGCGCCAAAATTTGGTTATATGGTTACCACCCACCGTATACACAGAAAACCATTTGGCTTGTCACTCAGTGTAGAGTCACCAACATGCTGAAGGAAGTGGAAAGAATGTAGGAAAGAAAGACAGAAGAGGGAGTGTTAAGTCACCCGTAGGCGGAAGGACAAGGAAAGAATGAAGGAAAGAAAGATAGAAGAGAATGGAAGGAAAGAAGGATGGAGAGGAAAGGGCAGACACCTGAGAGCAGCACTACATCGGGTGAGTGGGTGGTGAGCGTCCCCACCTACAACAAATCTTTCTATATATTCAGCACAAGTTTATTGTCGGCAAAAAAAATAATATTCAACCAATTTAAGGATGCAGGGAGGGGTTGAGAGGCTGAAAGGCTGGTAGTCCCGCTTAGCTGCACCGAAGACGAAGCAGAAGCCAGGCACACATAAAGCTAGGGAAATAGGAAACAGTAGAATTAGTAATGAGGCAAAACAGTCCCTATTCAGATACTGTTTTTCGTCTCATGTATGAAATACCTTTGTAAAATGATACGCAGATAATATCTACAAAAGATATGAACTAACGCTTACGTCTCACCATC
This sequence comes from Coenobita brevimanus, assembly GCF_032717465.1. NCBI lineage: Eukaryota > Metazoa > Arthropoda > Malacostraca > Decapoda > Coenobitidae > Coenobita > Coenobita brevimanus. Next base: position 32,038,268 of record NC_136993.1, read on the forward strand.
TATAGATCGCCGTCAGGAGCGGGGGGAAACTTTTCCTCCATCCACGACTACACCTCTGGTTAATCTCTGTTGTGTCAATATGGCAGCAGCCCAGATGATTCGTATTCCTAGTTCCATTTCCTGGTCCATCTATCTTATCTCGTATTTGTTACCTGTTGAGGACAGTGGTATGTATTACTGGAGTACATTAACGTCTATGAAACCAAGGATTTGGCCTGTCTTGATAAAAAACATGCTAAATGTGACATGACGCACTGGTTACAAAGCCTCAGCCTAGAGGGTTCGCGGTGTATGTTCGTGCGTGTGTTGCCCGTGATAGTTTGGCTGAGCCGTTGTCCAGGAAGACCCCAGGCCCCGTCTCAGGGTCGGCGAAGGTGGGAGACTTTTTATGGTCTTCGAGTGTACAGTTGGCAGCATATGAATTGGGGCAGTATCGGTGTGTAGCAGACGTCCAGCATTTGGTACACTTAACAACCTTGACATAATTGCATGTTCATTGGTATCACTGAAATGAATGAACGGAAGTGTCAAACATTAGTTGAAATGACCAAGTAACTGTGATATGTGAAAGTCAGAAGCTGTGGGCAGACTTCCACATCACTCACTGTCCTAGGTGTACACTCGCACCAAAAAGTATCGGTGCAGAATATGTGTTAAATATTATGACACACGGAACGAAGGGAACTGGAAACTGCGGCTCTGTCCTCCCACACGCAGGCATCCCAGGCGATAGATGACAGCTATATCAGATATAACTCTTGTGTCCTTCATTTTGAGTAGGAAATGGCCATTAATGTTATAGTATATACAGGTGTTAACGTGCTGTCACTGTTTCATGGTCGAATCATTCCAGATGGCATTGGAACCACAGTGCATCGATACTTTCTGGTGCGAGAGTACATGTATGGCCAACTGCACAGCCATGAATGAACGTTCTCCGACAGACCTCCACCAGCACTGTTTCGTGCCTTTCATATTTCCCATTCATCCCCAAACAACAGAGTATCCTTCCTCTCAATGTTCCTTCAGTATTTACAGTATGTTGTATTGATATCATGTAAATATACTTCATCCAGCATCTTCCATTGCTGCAGCCAGCAGAGAAGTGTCGGCAAACTTTTTCCTCACAGGTGCACAGTAGGTTCAGTTATTTGCAGGCAGAATTAACACTGCAGACACTGTCTAATCAGCCAATTCAGTATGATGCCTTTTTTTCTGCTACATTATTTTATTAAACATTGAGAACCTCTTAGGTAGTGAAGACGCTAATGACGAACTAAACCCCTTCTGTATCGGAGGAAAAAAAAAAACACTTCAAAGGTAATAAGTAGCTTACTGCTGGCAAAGGCAGAAATAAGGATGCAACTTTGCTACAGGGTTAAGCAGTATATCAGTGAAGCGACAAATTACTGCAGACTTAACCTATATGCAGTCTACTACTGAGAGAACTATTAATAACCCGCCGCATCCCGTCAAAGAATGGGTATATCAGAACTTTTTTCCATGCTGACACCCGTCAATGTACCAGTACTGTACGTTACTCATTTGCAAGGTCTGTCATTTGCACATTTTTCAAGTTCGAGGATGATTGTTGGTAGGCATATGTGGGAGATCTTTCTCTACCTGCCGTCAAGTGGGGACACTCCCCAACCCCGAATTACCCCCGCTCACCATTGTCTCGCTCACTCCCCTGTTAACCTGCCCAGTCCCGTCGACGTATGGGTACGTTGCAACGATTTGCATTTGCCAGTCCCGGCGACGTACCAGTACGTCATGCAATTGCAAGGTCCCTAATTTGCACAATTTTCAATTTTCGCGCGTGATTTTTCGTACGTATACACGGGACACCTTCCTCTATTCCTCTACAAGATGCCAAGCAGGGACAATGCCTTACACCGCATAACCTCCCCCCTCCCCCCCTCACGCCATTGTCTTGGCAAAGGACCTGTTACCAGTGACCTGGCTAGTAAAGATATTCAGGGCCAGAGTGATTCCCCAATTGATGACAATGTGGAGGACAATGTTTACATAGCATTAGAAGAAGAAACGGCCAGAAATAATGATCAGGTAATGTGGGAAAAAAAGGTCAGGTATGGTGATTAGTTAGTGAGTGAAACAATGCTTATAATGCCTTTATTACTGCTTGAAAACCAATATACTCTCATACTACATATACATTCGTACCAAGTAAATAAATAAATACCGTTTATGAGTGAATAAAATAGTTACCCTCCCATAGAACTCGTTTTCTTTGGTGCCAACATGTTAGAAAACCCAGTCAGGTAATGAGGAACTCCTACCTGGATTGGGTATTTTAAACCTCAGGTGAGCGATTTCTCTATGAATTTTCGATGTTTCTCATGAAAAGCGAAGGTTTTAGCCAAAAAAAAAAAATCGAAAATACCTCGGGACTGGGGGATGTTGGAGGTGCGGAAAACCTCGGGACGTGACGGGTTAACAGTTGCCCTGTAAGGACATGGACTGCTGCGGTCTCTCCAATGTCGAAATTTAAGCCGCTCTTTATGCCTTCTCAGGAGGCAGTGATTCCCCAGTCGATGACGATGTGGAGGACATAGATTATGTGGCGCCGGAGGTAGAAACGAGCAGCAGTGATGAGGAGGTACCACCGCCAAGGAAGGTGCAGTATGTTACATACCGCAGGGCTACGGAAGGCCTGCTGGACCACAACAACAACATGCACGCACCTCTCTCCAGCCTGACGAGGATGAGGACGAAGACGAGGATGGAGCCGTAGGTCGTGGTGTTCCCTTGTGTTTGGGGAGGGAGAGGATTTCGCTGTTGGAAGCTGAGAGGGCGGTGAATAGAAAGATAAGGTATAGGCCTAGTGCTTTGTCTGAGGAAGGTTCAAGTGGTGGGGCAGGCAGTGAGTGAAAGGGTAAGTGGTGGTGGTGGCGGGGAGGCAGCTCGTGGGCGAGCACTTGGTGCACCTGGGGAGTGAGCAGGTGGGGAGCAGCCATGCCCCAGCACCTCTTTCACCCAGCAAACTCTCTGTGCTTCCTCCCCACAGCCTCGTGATGTGGGGAAAGGAAGGAAAGGGAAGGGAAAGGGGAAGGGAAAAAGGAGAGGGAAGAGGAGTGTGTGTGGGGAAGGGCACCGCTCTCCTCCTCCCCAACCACCCCTACCACCCTCTCCTCCCCACCCCGACGAAGGAGATGATGGAGATGACAATGGAGATGCAGCTGTGTCGTGGGGCTGATTTCACTCCCATCATTCACTGCTTCACAGAGGAGTGGTGGTCTGGCTGTACCACACCTGGCCTCCATAGAGACTCCACCAGGGTGGATTTCTTTCACCAATACTTAGCGAGGAGTTTGCGAAGTGAATTGTGGATCAGACAAACACTTTAGCTAGCAGCCAGTGCCGTGAAAGTGAGCATGAAGGGAGAAGCAGCATGTGCTCCCAACAGTATGACTACCCAGTAACCACAGGTGAGATGTTCATCTTTTTTGCCCTGGTTCTCTTGATGGGTATTGTGCAGAAAAGACAAATTCCGGCATACTGGTCTACAGACCCTATGATCAACACACCTTTCATTGGCAAGGTATGGGTCGTAATAGATTTCAACAAATTCTGAGCCTCCTCCACTTTTACAATGCCAAGGACCCTGCTAATGCTAATAACACTGATAGAATGAGGAGAATAAGGATGGTATCTGATCATCTGTGGGAAAAGTTCTGCTCATCCTTCTACCTTTACCGAGACCTGGTCATAGACGAGTCTCGTGTTGTGGAGAGGCAATATTTCCTTTCGGCAGTACATACCCAGCAAGAGACACCATTTTGGGTTCAATATCTTCATTATGTGTAACTGTAAGACTGGTTATGTGCAAGACATTGTCTTGTACACAGGTGCACAGATAGACATAACAGAAGATCGGAGTATAGGACTCTCAGGGTCCGTGGTGAAGACCATGATTGAGAAGTACCTTCATCGTGGTCACATCTTGTACCTGGACAACTGGTACACTAGCCTCCTTCTCGCTCGGTACCTCCACCTTTACGACACTGGAGTCTGTGGCACAGTTAAGAAAAACCGTCGGCATATGGTCAAGGTCGGAAGGAAGCTTTTCAAGAACGAGGTGGTATATTTCAAGGTGAATAACATTCTCGCCACCATATAGAACCACAACAGGGAAGTTTTCCTCCTGTCGATGGTACACGGCCCCCAATGCACTGCACTGACTCCATGGATTATCGCATAGAGAGAAGGCACCACGTTTGGAAACCAAAGGTAGTAACTGACTACAATGTCAACATGAGACAAGTTGACCAGTCTGACTTCATTATTTCCAGTGTGGAATGTGCCAGGAACACGCTGAAGTGGTACAAAAAGCTATATTTCCACTTGCTGCACATCACGGTCCTCAACGCCTACTACTCCATGCCTGGACTACAGGTGCCTCATGAGGTGAAGACTGGTTTAATGCTTGTGGGAAAGTATAATGTAAGTTGAAACAACAGTCACAGTGAATCAATTGTGCAAGAATTTTGCAATTATGATGTGTTCTGTGAGTGAAACATAGCTTATATTGCCTATATTATTGTGTAAAAAACAATGTATTCTTGTCCTACATATAAATTTGTATCAAATGAACAAATATCTACCTGTTCTGAGTGGTTTGAAATAGTTACTTCTAGCATAGAAAACGTGACATCAGCAGCGTGGTTCCAGAGAAGATGGTACCAGGTGTGGGGAGGGTCATCTGTACAGTGCATTTCTAAGCTCAGGTGAGCACTTTTTTTGTTATTTTCCAATGTTTCTCATAAAAAGCAGAGGTTTGAGCCAGAAAAAAAAAAAAAAATCTGATAGGACTGGGGGGGGGGGTCATTGGTGAAAAATACGCCAGGATGCGGCAGGTTAAGAATGGTTTAAGTTTAACCAAATCAGTACCATCATTAATAATGATAATAACTAATAAAAATCATCATCATTATTATTATTATTATTATTACTCCTGATTTCTGACTAATTTATTCAGCTTTCAAGAATGGTGTTAGATTATTGTTTTCAATCCCATCTTCTGTGCTTACAGTATGATTTTTCTTAAGCGGAATAAAATAATTATTTCTTGATGTAGTACCCCACAAGTAAAAAATAACCCCCAGAAAATCACACTGACCATATATATATATATATATATATATATATATATATATATATATATATATATATATATATATATATATATATATATATATATATATATATATATATATATATATATATATATATATATATATATATATATATATATATATACCTAGGCTGCTTTCCCCAAGGAAAGGAAGGTAGCTGAGACAGGATGACACACACCCAATTTACTCAACCATTCAAACACATTCATTCACATCTTAGCCCCAAAGGGGAGAATAGACAGATCCTCGCCACACCACAACGCATGAGGGTCAACTGCGCAGTGCAGTCAGTAACATTCACAGCAGGGCCAGACAGCAGAGCTGGTTTACCCCTGCCAAATCATAACAGACCCATCCCCTTTACTGCACCTGACCTGACTAGCTGATCAGACCAAATGCGGGAGAATTCCCCTCATGGCTGCATCATCATTTATTCATTCACAATTTCTCTTCCTTTATTTCTGTCATGCACAGCCACTCTTCCTTGCCTAACAGACATCCCTCTCATATCCAATGCTCTCTTCACACTGTCCATCCATCCTATTCATGGTCTCCTTCTCAGCCTTACACCTCTCACATCAGATCTAGTTATCTTTTTCACCAATCGCTCACTATCCATTCTCTCCATATGCCCAAACAACTCGATCAGCCATCTCCCGAACAACTCCAATTCTCCTTCAGACTTCATCATTTCTCACTCAATCCATGTTCGTCACTCCACACATACTCCTCAGATACCTCATCTCCATTACATTCAAACTTTTCCTCTCTGCTACACCCATATTCCACGTTTCAGCCCCATATAATGCAGTCAGTACCACAACACCCTCATACAGTCTTCTCTTCACATCCGTTCTAAGCAAACGATATCTAAACACTTTTTTCATTCCTCCCAGCACCTTTCCTACTTCATTCATTCTAAACTTCACTCCTGCATCTATTCTTTCATCTAAAGCAACATGTGACCTTAAATGCTTAAAACACTCTACCTCCTCAAGCAACTCACCATTCAAAACTATATTCATCCTCGTCCCATCTACCTACCTAGTACATTTCATCACTTTACTTTTATTCTCATTTACTTTCAATTTTCTCCTTTCACACACCCTTCCAAACTCCTCTACCAACTGTCTCAATCTCTGCTCTGAATCAGTCACCAGTGCAGTATCATCTGCAAACAGCAGCTGCTTCAGATTCCACTCTATACCATCAACATTCACCAGACTCAGACCTCCACCTAAAATTCTTGCATTCACCTCCCTTACAACACCATCCATATAAATATTAAACAACCAAGGCGACATCACACATCCCTTCTGCAGCGCCACCCATACGGGAAACCAATCACTCACAGTATTTCCCACTCTTACACATGCTTTACTATTTACATAAAAACTTTTCATCCCTTTTAGTAACCTACGATCAAGACCATACAATCTTAAAACAGTCCACAAAGCCTCCTTGTCAAATGTTTCATACGCATTCTCTAAATCCATGAAAGCCCAAAACACATCCTTACCTTTCGCTAAATACTTTTCACAAACTTGTCTCAGAGCAAACATCTGATCCACGCGTCCCCTCCCTCTCCTAAAGCCACACTGCTCATCACTAATCACCCCCTCTGTACCCTCTCTAACTGTCTTAATTAACACTCTACCATACACCTTACCTACAATATTCAACAGACTTATACCCCTAAAGCTAGTACGTTCATACTTATCACCCTTGCCTTTATACAACGGGACCACACAAGCACTTGCCCAGTCAATAGGCACCATACCTTTCACAAAGCACACATTCAACAATCTTACTAACCAGTCAACAATAGTCGCTCCACCACCCTTCAGGCATTCCACAGCACACCCATCCATACCTGCAGCTTTCCCTTTTTTCATCTCCTTTACTGCCTCCTGCAGTTCCTCCTTCGTGATCAAAGAATCATTCAACTCTCCCAACACATTTATTCCTTGCACCCTTCCATCAGCAACAATCTCAGCCACCCTTTCCGCCTCTATAATTAACGATCTTTCAAAATATTCTGCCCATCTCTTTCTTACGCATCCATCTCAATTAACATCCTTCCATCCCCTGCTTTTACTCGCTCTTCCTTCCCAGACTCTCCCTTTTGCACCCTTTTCATCTCCTTCCAGAACATTTTCTTATTCTGTTGAAAATTTTCAGTCAACTGCTTACACCACCTCTCATCTGCTGCCACTTTAACATCACGCATAACCCTTCTCGCCCTATTCCTCTTTTCCTTCTACCTCTCATATGACACCTCATCCTTCCTCTGCAGCCACACTTCATATGCACGTCTCTTCTCAGCCACAGCCATACTTACTTCCTTGCACCACCATTCACTTCCTTTTCTTTCACCACCACCCACTCGTCTCATATATATATATATATATATATATATATATATATATATATATATATATATATATATATATATATATATATATATATATATATATATATATATATATATATATATATATATATATATATATATATATATATATATATATATATATATATATATATATGAAGCCTCTGTGGTACAGTGGTAGACAGTGCATTTTGTAGACAGGTGAACGAGGGTTCATGCCCCACCAGGGTAATAAACTTTGGGAGTGTTCACCCGGCCATGTGCTGCTTTGATGGACATAAGGGATGCTGTGGTTGAACCAGTGTCACATACTATAAACTATGCTTGCACCCACTTGGCTTACGCGGGCCGATTACACTTGGCTCACAGACTGCAAACACATCCAAAGCCACTACAATACTCCAGTCACACTTACAAGCAGTTCTCACCCTACATACAATGTCTACCAGTCAGCCTAAGCCACTTGGTAGAGATACATCTGCTGTATCATTCCCACTTCGGTCGGGATACGTCGGTCCTGCAGTGGATACTCAAACAGCTGATAATGATGGTGATCTATATTTTATACATGAAAGAAGGAACCAAAGGCCAGGAGCCCACAAACTGTTCCTTCCAAGAAAAAACAAAAACAATACAGAAGAGAGTGAAATTCAAAATCCGTTCATTTCAAGATGCCTGGACACACTGCATTTGAAAGACTGGAGATCACAGGAAGTAGGAAATACAGACAGAGGGAGACAGTTCCAGACTTGACCTGTTGCATGACTGAAGGACTGGGAGTAATGGTTAACTCATGCATTAGAGAGTTGGAAAGAAAAGGGATGAGAGTTTGTTGCTACACGGGTGCTACGCACCCGTTGTAGAGGTAGAGGGATGCAAGCAGACAGTTCAGAGGAGCATTGACCATTGAAGTAGTGATAGAAAAGAGATAAAGATGCAACAGTGCATTATTTTTACCCCAGTCAGAGATACGAGCCAGGTCAGGCATTAGGTGTGCCATATCCTCATCCCATGTTTGTTGACGTAACTGCTGAGATGGACATTGCGGGAACCGAATATACATTTGAGGGATTGCATGCATTAAGGGCCGAAGACGCCACCGCCGGGAAGAACCGATTTTCGGTGTATAGCACTATTTTAACCTGTACTCTATAACCTGGTAATGAATGTAAGGCCCTTCCGACACTGGAAGTATGGTTGAAAGCTAATCAAAACAAACTACTGTGTCAGCCTTTATTGACAGCAAGCTTCGAGCGCCAAGGCCAGGTTCGTAGTCTTAAGATCCGAAAATCCCATTGCCCAGAGTGCAGTGTGGGAGGGGGTTCCATCTCTGGGTGGCAGGGACAGCTGAGAGAGTACGCCAATGATTTCGTGCATTATCCTTCAGGCTTCAACAAACTTACATGAAAATGTGCTAAAGTGTCTCGTCATTCCAATGATAGCGATGAAAATCTGCCTGGGCCCTCAGGAATCAGTTCAGCAGTTTGTTACACCACTCAATCTCTCTATGTCACAGGCCAAGCTCCATATGTGTCGAGGGATTACTGTGATATTTGTGGTGTTATGGGTGGTGATAGTGGTAGTGATCATAGTGTTGATGACCCTCACTGTGTCACTGAATGTGAGTGATGAACATGAAAATGATGAGATAGGGGAAATTCACACTGAACAAGCTCAACTTGTCCAAGGTGGCATTGGCTGCAATGTACCCTCATGAGCACTTTCAAACACAAGAAAAATGTACCGACCTGTGTAGCCTCATAAGCCTTGTGGATGCTGAAGCAAAGGAGTGGCTCCAGTCTCTCATTGACTGCCAGCTGGAGCTTTAGCAGCAAGGGACACCGGTTAAGGAAGAGCAAGCAGAGGCTGACCCTAATGACAAGACACTGCTTTTCGACAGTGTGTAGCCCCTCTCCTCCACAGTTCCATAGGGCCATGCCACACCACCTGCCACGGCCTCTTCGTTGATGACTCGTGGACCAGCAATGGATTATTCTCTGCATAGTGATTGGAAAACCTACCACTACATCACTGTTGCAACCAGTACTCTACTACTGGTGAGTTATCCCAGGTCCAATTTCCATCAGTTTTGCTTCTTCTTCTGCGGATGGTTTGTTATGACCTCACAACAGGCTAATACACATACAGAGAGATAGGTAGGTAAAGATATAGACAGGGATTATTTTTTACTGAATAACGCTGATTAGCCCTTCATACATGTTACTGACATTAATTATGCATCCATAATATGCCAGATATCACACCCAAAGTTCGGCCACAAAAACTACCCCAAATTTAATTTTTAAAAATGAAAATTTTAATGCATTTCCAAATAATTATTATCTTCTTTGTCATGCTTAAAACTTCAATTCAACCAAAAATGAACATCTATCTATCTATATTAGCTCGACGCCCTAATGCCGCAGAGGATGGCTGCAGACAAATCGCCTCCAAGTCGCTCTGTCACCCACCATTTGACTACCCTCCCCCCAACTCACTCTCCCCTCCGTCATACACCTCTCAACTCCATCCCTCCACCTTATCCTCGGTCTACCCCTCCCTCTCCCTCCCTCCACCTCACCTACATGCACCCTCTTAGTCAGTCTTTCATTCTCCACCCTCTCCAAATGTCCAACCACCTCAGTGTATTTCTCTTTATCTTCTCAACCACATCCACATCCACCCCACAACGTTCCTTCACTTCCTCATTCGTCAACCTGTCCCTCCATGTCACTCCACATGCTCCTCTCAAGTAACTCATTTCCACTGCTCTCACTCTTGACTTGTTCCCCTCTTGCAAAGTTCACGCCTTGCTTCCATACATCACGGTAGGGATCACAATACTATCATGCAGTGACTTCCTAACTTCCATACTCACCTCCCTATTTCTCATCACTGCTTTCAGTGAACCAACAACCTTCCTTCCCTTCTGCACCCTTTCACGCACTTCATCCCCAAACGTTCCATCCTTACTCATCACACTACCCAAGTACTTGAATGCACTCACATTCTCCATATCCCCACCATCCAACCTCACTGTACATTCTGTGACTTCATTCCTCTCAAACACCATAACTTTACTCTTGTTTACATTAACTTTCAGATACCTCTTCCTACACACTGTCCCAAATTCATTCACCAAACTTTGCAACTCCCATTATGATATTCACTCAACAATACTGTATCATCAGCAAACAGCAACACCGGAATCTTCCAAATCTCACCCTCATTCATTAGAGCCACTCCCACATCCATTGCCCTACCTTGCACCTGCTTTACAACCCCATCCATGTATATATTAAACAGCCATGGAGACATCACACAACCCTATTTCAGTTCCACATTGAGATCAAAGAACTCAGCTCACCATCTACTCGCACCGTAGCCCTAGCTCCTTCGTACATACTCTTCACAGCACTCAACAATTTCCCCTCCACTTCATATATTCTTAGTACCTAACACATGCCTTGCCTATCTATTCTGTCATAAGCTTTCTCCAAGTCCATGAAGGCAGCATGCTCTTTTTTTCCCTTCTCTAGATACTTCTCCACTAAACATCTTAGAACAAATATCTGATCTACACAACCTTTTCCCTTCCTAAATCCCCCTTGTTCTTCTCCAACTAGCTCCTCCGTTATATGCCTAACACTATCAATGAGTATTCTACCATATAATTTTCCAGTCACATTAAGAAGGTAAATACATCGTAGCGTTAATTTTAAAAGATATATTATTGTTAGAATAGTGCCGAACTTTTCAGGCGATATCTGGCCTATTTTGTTTTTGGCATGTTCGGCCCTTTAGACGCACGACCCCTCACAATATATTTGTTTCCAGTATGAACAAGAAAAAAACAAATTTTTTCTCAACTTCGATCTCGTACAATCATAGATGATATAATTGATGCCACTTACAGCCACTGAATACCACTCAAACTACTATAACATAAAAGTACTGGAATAAAATTTTCCCCTAACATGCATCTCTGTTTCCGCTGCTAGTTCAAGTATCCTTGCTAGGTCTAATGTAGAACCTTGTTAAATTGTGTGGCCAGAAATGTACTGACAGAATAGCTCACTATTCAAAGCTCCTTCAGTGCAACGACGTATGTGTTTCATTCTTACTTCAGCCATGACATTTCTGTTCAACAAGAGTACGTTTTAATCATGTGATTATTGAAGGTCAAACATACACGCCCAATTAAAAAAAAAAAAGTTTATTAAAATCCCCGAGAGGAAATAAAAATGAAGTGTGAAAATATGTATCTAGCCTCAAGACAGTCCAAATAACATTTATGAGAAACACGTGTTGTACATTTGTCTGTATAATTTTTTCTTATTCCTAGAAGGTGAATCAGATACTAATACAATTTAAAAAAAAATAATGATGTTGTGAACAATACAGCTAATTACGACAGATTGAATAAGTCAGTAACACGATATTAGTGAATCTATCTGGTGCCTTATTGCTGAAAAACATGCATGTGCCACAGTTCATTAAGGTTTTCTGTGCAACTGTTTTTTGTTGTGTGAGTCTATCATGTGTGATTATCATCCATCACTTAAGGAAGCAATTACCGTTGTTTAAGGCAAAATTAATGCATATTATGATGCATTATTACAAGGAAATATCCTGTATATACTTTTAATATAACACAGCATATTTATTAATTATATTCCTATGGCATTATTTGGTCACCATCTTTGCTTAAGATAGAAGATGTTCAAGCAACACGTGAAGCTGCACACGGTGACGGCAGACAGGATGAAGATGGTGTGGCTGTGGCTGAGTGGCGTGGCAGTTCGAGATATAGCAAGACAAACGGGTTCCAGCACCTCCACTGTGTACCGCTGGGTGAACCGCTGGCGTCGGGGTGACAGTGTGGACACCAAGCCTCACTGGTGCAGACGACACCCCTGGGCAGCCAACTGGAAGAAGGCGGTCATGGCAGGATCTAATGTAAACAGAGCGCAGCGGCCATCTTTAACGCCCAGTACTTACGAGCGAAAATACTACACTATCGAAACTTATGACAGATGTGTTACGGTAATGACTGGAGTAATCACCCTATTAGCTACTATGTGTCCTCGACTTTCAACCAGCTCTAAGCCTCAGTATTTCTAACCTATTACATTCATCTTGCCGGCTGGTTGTCCTATTTAGCTAAGGATTTCTAAGTTTTCTAAGTTAAGGGGTTAGATATGACTGTCTCTAATGCCTAATAAATATGATGCACATTACTGAATCGGTATACATAATCATGCTGCTTGCTGCCATGATTTTACACGGTTTTGCAAGTAACTTTTTTCTATGAAATGTTTCCGTATTTTAAAGTGGAAAAAAAAAAAAAGACTTTTCAATCTTAGGATCATAACCATATTTACATGAGTATACATACGCAGCTCAAAAAAATAAAAAATAAAAAAAAATATTTTAAGGAAGTTTCTAATACTGTTATAGTATTTAATGCCGATAACTGACAAAACAAATTCGACTCCTAAATAAACGATTTTATCTTAAAAAAATAAACACGTTGATGAATGACAGCGAACAACACAAGATATCTTAAGTGCGTTTTTAACTCCATCCTGAAAGCATTCCGTGTTGAACAAAATCAGTTCTAGTTACTCAAATTATAAAACGACGTCCACGGACTGTAAGGGTAAATGGAAGTTTTCCTCATTTGGATGTCAATAATCACAGGAATGGTTATATACTGTGTCCACCAATTTACCAAGATCAGCTCTGGCTGACATCATGTGGGGAGGGAAAAGCATTCGTTTTGAAGGAAGCTCGGTAACACAACAAGGCATTTGCAAGATGCAAAAATGTATATCCTCAATTTTCTGTGTTTTTAGGCTGTTGTGGTATTGCAACCGAAACACAATCTTGCCGCTGTCGAGAATTTCCATCTTCGATTTCTGGGTCAAGCATTAGGCCTTTCAGCAGCGTCTCATCGTCAGAGTTATTTCACGCATTGAACTGAATTAGAGACCTCTTTATGTAAAGTGACAGTTGCTGCCATAGTTTGGAGGCATGTTTGTTGGATGCTGTCATCATCAATTAAACTTTGTTGTTCCGTATCTATGAATATCAGGTGTCTGATTTTCGAAACATTGAAGAAATAATGGACTAAAGAACTCAGCTGTGTTTCTCTTCCACCCATTGACATACTTACCATAATGCATGTCATATAAATAGTGTTAATTCATCGCAAGTAAAAATCTGATAGTTTTAAATATCCTTGGTAAAACTATTACCAAAATCAATTAATTCATAGGTAAGATTTCTGATCATACTCTTTACTGTAAGAAGTATATGTTAATATGCAAAAAATTTTCTCTCTGTAAAAAGAAAATAAAGCCATGGTATTCAGCAGTTTCTTCTACCTTGACGAAAATAGACTTGCCGTGGCAACACTTAAAAAAACGATATTGTCGTTTTGAAGGGACCTACTGCCTATAACGCTTTAACCTCTGTAATGTACGCGGTACACTCACATGGCTCTTGGCCTAAGCAGCAGCCACCATCCTACGAATAATTAAAGAAGAAATGCATGAGGGACATCCAATCTGCACCACCAAAATACCTTGGACACAACTTCTTGGTAGGGTGGATAGGCCTCACTGCAGCAATAGCACAGGCTACTGAAATAAGACTATGAACAGAGGAGCCTGGTGGAAATAAATTTTTGAACAGAAAGCTGAAGGATTAGTTGTAAATAAAACGTGAAGTATATTGAAACTATCTCCAAAGAGGTCAGCGATAAGGGTAGGATGTTGCACAAGATGCTATAGGTTATTACCTCCGCCAGCGAATTTGGAGGAGGTTATGTATTCATCTGTGCTTTTCTGTCTGTTTGTCTGCTTGTCCAGATGATGTCTTCGAAAGTTCTCAGTGAATTTCAGTGAAAGTGGAAGGGTGGGCCATGAGCAAATGAAGCAGTGATTACATTTGGGGGCGGATCCGAATCCGGATCCGGATCCAGAGTATTTAGCACAATATCTCGAAAAATTCTCAATGAATTTCAATGATTCTTTTGGGGGTAGGTAAGGGTGGGCAAAGGGCCAAGAAAGAATTGATTAAATTTGGGGGCGGATCCGGATCCCACCTCCACGGATCCGGATCCGGATCCATTTTAACGGAAATGGTATTGACGGAGGTATGCGGTCTCTGAGTGCTTTCTAGTTAAGAATGTGAAAGATGAATGCTCTTTCACCAGGTGGACCAGTAAATGGAGAGGAGAGCCAAACGTGGTGGACAACACTGAATCACCAAATATGGAGATTTCAGATAAGAGAGAAAAGGATAGTGTTTGTTCCATTTTACAAGTAAGACAGTCAAAGACATGTATATAGACAGTATACTGTAGACAGGAGATAAGAAACAACAAAGATATGCTTAATAAAGAGAGACTAGATAAACAAAACCAAAATGTAGAGAAGTCTGAAAACTTGAGTTAAAGAATATGATAGGAAGTTAAGTTGTTATGTATAGATACACAACTAGAACCTTTGGCTTTGAAATGGGTCTAGAAAAACTGGCATACCGAGAAGGGTTTGCCTTTAGTTGTTTCACAAAGCTGCGTTTCAGTAAGGAAGAGATGAGATTCTGAGGAGAAATGGCGTTCAACGGAGTGGAATTTAGTGGAAAGTTCATGGATGTTGCAGAAATGGACACATTCTGGATAGATGCTGTACCAAAAGCCCTGCCCATCTCATTTGGTCGTCACTAGAAGTGAGGCAGAGTGTGAGGACATTTATTGTTTCCCCTCTCCTCCTGCGGACTCCAAAGGTGCTCGACGTGGATGCTGCAGAAACGGACACATTCTGGAGAGATGCTGTACCAAAGGCCCTGCCTTTCTCATTGGGTCGTCACCAGAAGTGGGGTGGAGTGTGAGGACATTTATTGTTTCCCCTCTCCTCCTGCAGACTCCAAGGGTGCTCGACTGCCATTTTCATTACAAAACATAAAATCCAGTAGACAATGGTAGTAACATAGACATAATGTGTCTCACAGGTAGCATATGTGAAGGTAGTTCAGGTACTGATAAACAACCTGCATAAGACATGATGTGATGCGGTGAATATTGCAGCAGCATGCCAATAAAACCATAGTATCCCTAGGTATACATGGCCATACCATTGATTATACTAACTGTGTGGAACATCTTCAACAACATTGCCCATGTGAAGCTGCATGTTCAGGTAATAGAGAGGATTTGTGTTAGGAAAGGAAGGGAAAAAGATGGAGGTGGGAGAGGGAGTGGAGGAGCGGAGATCACAGTTTTGCCTCTCATTGTCTTCTAACCTCGTTTGCTTGTAGCCGAGAGGACTGCAGGCTGCATGTGAGGTACAATGTACGTGAAATGAATCAGGCTTTGAAAAATCAGTCCATCCTAACACAATAATAATAATATGCAAGGAGGATTCAAGATGTGACATTTGAACACCAGTGTTTTAGTCTTTGATCAGGGAAGGCTGCAGTTCATAAGGAACACACTGATAAGCAAGAGACTGATGGTCAATAAAAAAAAAAAAATAAGAAATGTACTGTACTTATACAAGTTTCTTCCAGATTTAAGAGGACAAGGACGATCATGAAGATCTCTGCATGGTTGCTGATTATCATGGTTGCCACAGTGTGTTTTACAGAAGCCATTACACCTCCGTCAGGTTGGTCACAGATTATTAAAGTTACTAATTTACACTCAGAGTGGCTGGTATTATCAGGTAGGTCTAAATTCTACTGCATAATATACCAGTATAAAATTCTCCCACCCCTTTTTTTCTACTTCTTACTCCTAATTCTAATCGATGTTTACCGCAATTGTTCATCTACTCCATCGTCTAATGTCTGCCATGTACTGAAATGGTTTGAGCCCTTACTCACCTCACCTGCTGTCTTTATTAGTTATTCCTCGTTCATTCTCACTTGTCCATATCGGGTCAGCCTCGCCACTTTTATTTTTGTTCTCCACATCACTATTATTCTTGTCACTTCTTCAAGTATTAACCTGTTGACTATCAAAGCATTATCTTCCCACACCACGCCATCCATCACACCATCCATCAGTCACTGTCTCAAAGACTGGGGGATGTTTCGGTCTTGTGATATCACACCCTCGGGGTTTACATCTCACGGTGAGAGAGAAATAACAATACAAATTATACTCGGTGGAAATGGGGCGAGTGTACAAGACTGAGTGAGAGGAATTACAGAAGATAATAATAGATTATCCAGTGGTGGAATGTTGATAGTATCCATTTGGTAATTTTATATTCCTTGTTGAAATTCTGGTGAATGAAAGTGGATCATCAGAGGGAAAATACAACCATGGAGCAAGGTAGGAGTAGGGTGGGAAATAAGTCTCTTGGGGAATATGGGTCCCTAAAAAAAACTACATTCATTAGTAAACTATGCCCATCGGCAGAAAATGGGTCAACAGCAGTGGTTCTCAGTCATTTAAGGGTTTGCGCCCTCCTTTGCCTTGATTTACATATTCGTGCTCATTCCCTCCTCAACTTTGGCCAGTGTACCCCCCCCTCCCAACCTTGGTCAACATACCCAGGCCTACCTTTCAACCGTGGTCAGCATACCCATGCCCTCCTCCCCCTCAACCTTTGTCAGCATACCCATGTCTCCCCTTTAACCTGGATCAACATACCCATGCCTACCTTTCAACCTTGGCCAGCATACCCATGCCCCCCTTTAAACCATGATCAACATACCCATGTCTACCATTCAACCTTGGTCAGCATACCCATGCCCCCTCCTCAACCTTGGTCAGCATACCCATGCATACCTTTCAGTCTTGGTCAGCATACCCATGCCCCCATCCCCTCTCAGCCTTGGTCAATATACCCATGCCTTCTCTCCCCTTCCCCGTTACCTGCCATCATCCGACTCTAAAAACATATTCTGTAGACATTATATAGGCACTAGTATATATCTCATAAGGGAAGAGGTTGTGTATATCAGATATTCATTCTTAGATCATTAGTGCAAAATTTTCTAGAGAAGGGAAAGAAGTTGAATGCGGCTTTCATGGATTTGGAGAAAGCATATGACAGGGTGGATAGGCAAGGATTGTAGAAAGTATTAAGAATATATGGAGTAGATGGGAAGTTACTGAATGCTGTGAAGAGTATGTATGATGGTGCTAAGGCTGCAGTGCTTGTGGATGGTGAACTAAGTGAATTTTTCTCCTTGAAGATTGGGTTGAAACAGGGATGTGTCATGTCTCCATGGTTGTTCAATCTGTACATGGATGGGGTAATAAAAGAGGTACAAGGTAGGGTAGTGGATGTTGGAGTGGCTCTGGAGAGAGAGGATAGTTTTTGGAAACTCCCTGTACTGTTGTTTGCAGACGATACTGTGTTGTTGAGTGAAGACGAAGGGGAGCTGCAAGGCTTGGTGGATGAGTTTGGGAGAGTGTGTAAGAAACGGAATCTAAAGGTGAATGTAGGGAAGAGTAAAGTGATGGTCTTTGAGAGAGGTGAAGTCAGTGAATGTACAGCGAGGTTGGACGGAGGGGAATTGGAAAATGTGAGTACGTTTAAGTACTTGGGTAGTGTGATGAGTAAGGATGGAGGTTTGGAAGGTGAAGTACTTGAAAGGGTACAGCAGGGAAGAAAGGTTGCTGGTACTTTGAATGCAGTGATAAGAAACAGGGAAGTGAGCATGGAAGTGAAAAAGTTACTACATGACAGTATTGTTATACCAACTCTAACGTTTGGAAGTGAAGCTTGGACGTTGTTGGAAAGACAGTCAAGAGTGAGAGCAGTGGAAATGAGTTATTTAAGAGGAGCCTGAGGAGTCACATGGAGAGACAGGCTGACGAATGAGGATATAAAGGAGCGTTGTGGTGTGGATGTGAATGTGATAGGAAGCGTTATGAGGAACACACTGAGGTGGTTTGGCCACGTGGACGGTGGAGTGGATGGAGGGTGAAAGACTGACGAAGAAAGTGTATGTGAGTGAGGTTGAAGGGGGAAAAGGGAGAGGGAGGCCAAGGATGAGATGGAGGGATAGGGTGGAGAGGTACATGAGAGACGGGAGTGTGAGTTGGGAGCAAGGCAGTGAAATGACGGGGGACAAGGCGACGTGGAGACGTTTTGTTTGTGGCCACCCCCAACGGGATTGAGGCGTCTGCCAATAGATAGATAGATATATCTCATAACACAGTTTACAGGATGTAGTGTCTTCTGGAGACATACTCAGCTTCTCACTAAGAATATCAGTCCTCATAATGTCTTGTTGTCCCAGACCATCAAGTATCCTTAACATATGATGTATCTCAAACAATCTTTTAGTCCAGACGACTAAGAATTTCATGGCATATTCAAGCACGTGGAGTAACCTGCCCTAGCCGGTTAGTCCACGTGAATGGAGATCTACCCGACATTACATCACACCACACATCCCTTCCAAGCTGTATATAATGTCAGAGAGAATCCCTTCAGATCAGAAGGGGATAGAGAAGGCCCGAGAACACAATCAGGGCAGAGGCAAGAAATAGGGTCACCTACGAGGCTTTGCCATCACGCTACCTTACACTGTAAATCACAGTTCGATATAACTGTACAATAAACTTCGTAACCCCAGACTTGCGCTGTAACTCACCTCACCTATGATACACAAAGGGAGAAGGTGAGAGAGAGAGAGAGAGAGAGACGGCACACCATTTTACTAAGCAGCGACAAGTTTGAGCCATACTTCTCACGGCTTTAATCTGGCAGTGCTCCAACGATCCACAACCAACCTCCCTATCTCCCTACAAGTACCTTACGACCACGCTATCGAGATTGGTGGTGAGTGGTAACAACGAACCGAACTAAAGTACAATAAAAACTTACCTTAATAGCTTATACAATGATAAAATTCGTTACTGAGACTGGTGGCGAGCGGTAACAACGAACAGAACTACAGTACAATCAAAACACGCCTTAATAGTTTATGCAACGATAAAATTCGTCACTGAGATTAGTGGCAAGTGGTAATAACGAACTAACTACGATAAACTACGTTCAGCCTCACTCTGCTTGTGTCTGTCATACAGCGCAGTGATGTCTCGCTACGGTCTGTCAGACAAGGAGATTCAGGAGCTTCTGAAGGTCTCTTACACTGGGGAAATTGACGTGGATGACGACGTGCAGGATAAAGACTACGTCCAACCTGATGAGCAGAGTACTTGTGATAAGGAAATTCCCTCACCACGAAAATCAAGGTATGTGGGGTATGCTAGGGCAACATGCAGAAGGAGGCCACCTGCACTTCGTCGTCTTGCATGTCATGACGATGAGAAGGAAGGCGAGGAGGAAGGTAGTTCAACTGTTCAGGGGTAGTTGGGGAATCCTAGGATTTTCCTACATGGGGAGGAAAGTGTGAGGAGAAAGAGGGGCCAATTTGGGAAAATTCCATTGTTGGGGGAGAGTCATCTCGCCCGCGCTCTCCCTCGCTCTCACATGACCCAGCTCAGCCTAGCACCTCACGACAAAATATTCCCGCCTTCCCCACACCCAGCACCTCACGTGAAACTCTTCCTCCATTCCCCACATTTCCATACGCTTCCCCACGGCCCAAGGACGAAGGAGGCGATGATAATGAGGAAACGACGTGACAGTGGGATGACGGGAGTGACTTTGTCCCTCACATTCACTCGTTCAACCACGAGACTGAGGCCGGGTGTACTGTTCCAGAGCTAAACCATAGTTCAAGTAGGCTGGACTTTTTTTTTAGGAACTACTTCCCTGTGGATTTTGTATTGAAAATTGTTGCTCTAACAAACTCCTTTGCAGCATTTGAGCATGAGGGAATGACACAGACACCACACAGCCGATTGTTTGAACCTGACGTGACACTGAGTGAGGTGTACGTGTTCCTAGCTCTTGTGCTTTTGATGGGGATATTGAAAAAAAATCAGCTTCCCTCCTACTGGACTGTGGATCCTGTAATGGCGACACCATTTTTTGGCAAGGTGATGGGGAGGAATAGATTTCAATACATCCTGAGCCGCCTTCATTTTTTTGACACCCTTGACCCAGCTAATGCTAACAACATGGACAGGATGAGGAGGATATGTCTAGTTTTTGATTACCTGCGAGAGACTGTACTTCCTTCTCTCCATACCGAGACCTCGTCATAGATGAGAGTCTCGTGCTATGGAGAGGTAATATCACTTTCCGTCAGTATATCCCCAGCAAAAGACACAGGTTTGGCTTCAAAATCTTCATGATGTGCGACTGTAAGACTAGGTATGTGCAGGACATAGTTCTGTACACTGGTGTTTAGACGGACATCACAGAAGACATGTTTTGGACTGTCAGGGACTGCAGTAAAAACGATGATTGAGGAATACCTTCATCGTGGGCACGTCCTGTACCTGGATGATTGGTACACTAGCCCCCTTCTCGCCAAGTACCTTCACCTGCAGGAAACTGGTCTGAGCAGCACTGTAAAGAAAAACCGTCAGCACATGGTGCAGGTGGGAAGGAAGCTTCAGAAAAACGAGACTTCTTTACAAGGCGAATAATATCCTCGCCACAGCATGACACCACAACCGCGAAGTCTTCCTCCTCTCGTCTGTTCATCGGCCCCTTGTACACCGCACAGACAGCACAGATTACAGGGCAGAAGGGCGATGCCACGTCTGGAAACCAGTACCTGTCTTGGCCTACAGTGTGAACTTGCGACATGTGGATCAGTTGGACATCATGATTTCCAGTGTGGACTGTGCCAGGCACACAATGAAGTAGTATAAGAAATTATTCTTCCACCTTCTCGACATCAGTGTCTTCAATGCTCACTATCTCCATACACACACCACTGGCATCCAAGAGACCTTCGAGGGATATATTTGTGAGCTGGTGAGGGAGATAGTGGGGGAATATGGGGAAGATAGGAGTGCTGCTTGCCACTGCCACACCGCTGCCACACCTGTCCGCATCAATGCTAGACATCTTCCCAGGATCGTCCCTCCAAGTGTAATGCGTCAAAATCCGCAGCGGAGGTGTCACGTGTGTGCAAACAGTACTGTAAGGCCACATACTCAGCAGAAGGACTCAAGGTCTATGTGTGCAGAGTATGACGTAGGACTGTGTATATTCCCATGCATTGAGGAGTACCACACTCTCGCTAACTGTCGAGTAACAATAGTGTGGTAGTCACGAGCGACAAAAAGATGCTCAAAAAGTGTTGTAAGTACGGAAAAAGACCCTCAGAAAGTGTTATAAGTACTGCACACAGTGAAGGGATGTTATAAATATTTTCTCGTAAATGTAAGGACTGAACACAGTGAGGTAAAGTTTTACATATGTTCTCGTAAATGTAAGATGATGCATTCTCAGTGAGACGCTCAAAAATACTCTTAAAATGACTGTGTATATTGAAGGCATGTTATAAATAATTTATCATAAGTGAAAGGGCTGTACATTGTGAAGTCAAGTTGTGCATATTTTCTCGTACCTGTAAGACAATGCATTCACAGTGATACGTTTAATGTAGCAGTAGTAAGTGATTTATTTGCGAAAGACAGGTTCTTTATAAAATACTATGAAAAAAAAAAAAATGTGAGTGTGAAGTGGACAGAAAAGTGTAAAGAACATTCCTATACCTTCCCTGAGTCACGTTGGCGAGAATACCTGAGTTTACCTTGCGTAGAAAACGGGTTTTCTCTCACCTCTGCTGGGGATTCCCGAAATGCACACACCTGCAGGCAGGCGGTGGGACTACAGAAAACGCACTTCTGACCTCCGGTGAGTTTTTCCATGGTGATATTCTTTTTTTTTTTTTTTTTACATCAAAAGATATCATTTTAGCAAAAAGAAAAAAAAAAAATAGGAAATTGACCGGCATGGGGGTGACATATATGGCTAAAAGTGAACGGCACGCAGCGGGTTAATCTCAATAAGGAAAATTAAGCACTACAAGTTGAGAAGAAAAGTGAACAAAGAAGTGAGAAACGACAAACAACAACAAGCAAAAGTGAGAAAGGAGGAAGTGCATCTGTACTGTGCTAATAGTGTTGACCCAGCATGGTGATGATTCAACACATCTGACCTCCATTCCTCCCTCCTTCTTCAATATCCACCATCATCCACACGATCTCCACTTTCTCCAACACTACCACCACCGCCATCTTCACCACAACTACTAGAGTAGGCAGCGGCTCAGCAGTGTCATCATTTGCTAAGATCATCATAACATGTCAATCAGTCCGAGTGCCTGAGAACACCAGCCTGCCATCCAGCACCTGCCTGCCTCCCAGCCTGTCTGCCAACCGCACAGTGATGACAGGGAGTGCTGATGCAGTCACACCAGGACCCTGACCTATCACACTCAAACCCTACCAACACCCTTCAACCAACATCACTATCATCACCACCCCACAATTAATATCAGTGAGTCAAACATTTACTCCCTGAGTTTAATAGTGCTACTTCATTTATATACAACCTTACGTATATACACAGTGATAGACAATATATATCTTTACATGAACATATAATACATTCATTTGTAAATCTAGTAAAACCAGAGAATTAAAATATAAGTACACACATAACCTCCCTATTACAGCTACAAGGAAAATCAAGTGAAAATGGCTAACACAAATGGAGCTAGCAACATTATGGTATACTCAACCACACACATCAGTACTTACAGTTCATACCTAAAAATGAATTTAAAAATAAACAAACATATCAGGTTGACTTCACAACCTTGGGAGGACTATAGTATCAAGTGATGTGTGAAACTAAGTGAATACTGTACATATTGTAAATTTTATCTAATTGTATATAAAATAACAAAATATGGAGTTACATGTAATATCATTTAAATATAAACTGTGCAATATAACTAAGCTAATACACCTATGGTGTCTCACATAACTAAGCTAATACACCTATGGTGTCTCACATAACTAAGCTAATACACCTATGGTGTCTCACATAACTAAGATAATACACCTATGGTGTCTCACATAACTAAGCTAATACACCTATGTGTCTCACATAACTAATTGCTAATACACCTATGGTGTCTCACATAACTAATTGCTAATACACCTATGGTGTCTCACATAACTAAGATAATATGCCTATGGTGTCTCACATAACTAAGCCAATACACTCATTGTGTCTCATATAAACTGTGCAACGTAATTAAGCCAATACACTCATGGTGTCTCATATAAACTGTGCAACGTAATTAAGCCAATACACCCATGGTGTCTCAAATAAACACGTACATCAAATATGGTTGATTCATGATATGATTGTGTTGCTATTACTGTATTATTTATATACATATGTATCAGTTATATAGCTACAATGACCACACGTGTGATTCCTTCAATTATGTTACACTTGCTACAATTATGCAACCACAAACGCTTGCATTACTGCACTTATGTTATAGTTCCTACAATTATGTAACCACAAACGCTAGCATTACTGCAGTTATGTTACAATTGCCACATTTATGTAACTACAATTTGTTACAACCACATTATGAAACAATTGCATTAACAAGATGTAACGACAATTTTATGGCAAACACAATTATGTAACAATTGCATAAACAAGATGTAATTACAGTTTTATGGCCAACACAGTTATGTACCTTAGCAGTTGCATTATCAAGATGTAACTACAATTTTACGACAAAAACAATTATGCAACAGGTGCTTTAACATAATGTTGTTACAGCCTCATTTGTGTAACACTTGCATTTACACAATGCAACTACAATTGCATTAACATCATGTAACTGCAATTATGATACAGTATTCGTACAATTATGTTACTTTTACAGTATTAAGTATTTCAATTAGGTTGCAAGTTGATTGTAATATGTATAGAGTATGCAATATATGTTATGTCAATATTTACTGTTACTGTCGTTGGTACGTCAGTGGGCGTGACCGAACAATATGTAGGTATTACATCTCATCTCATCTCATCAGCCGTTTGATTGTCCACTGCAGGACCTGCCTAGCCCGACCGAAATGGGGACGATACAGCAAATGTATCTCTACCAAGTGGCTTAGGCTATCTGGTAGAGACTATGTAGGATGAGAAGTGCGTGTAAGTGTAACTGTAGTGTTGGAGTGGCTTTGGATGTGTGTGTAGTCTGTGAACCAAGTGTAATCGGCCCGCACAAGCCGACTGGGTGCAAACATACTTTACAGTATGCGACATTGGTTCAACCACAGCACCCCTTGTGTCCGTCAGTGCAGTACGTGACATGAAGAAAGCTCCCAAAGTTTATTACCCTGGCGGGGCGCGAACCCTCGTTCTTCAGTGTACGAAAAAGCACACTTTACCACTGTACCACAGAGGCTCCAGATATTATAGAGTCACTAGTATATATCTCATAACACAATTTACAGGATGTAGTGTCTGCTGGAGACATACTCAGCTTCTCACCAGGAATGTCAGTCCACATAATGTCTTGTTGTCCCAGACCATCAAGAATCCTTAACATATGATGTATCGCAACAAATCTGTTAGTCCAGACGACCAAGAATTTCATGGCGTATTCAAGCACGTGGAGTAACCTGCCCTAGCCGGTTACCACGTGAATGGAGATCTACCCGACACTACATCACACCACACATCCCTTCCAAGCTGTATATAACGTCAGATAGAATCCCTTCAGATCAGAAGGGGATAGAGAAGGCCCGAGAACACAATCAGGTCAGAGGCAGGAAATAGGGTCACCTAGGAGGCTTTGCCATCACGCTACGTTACACTGTAAATCACAGTTCGATATAACTGTACAATAATCTTCGTAACCCCAGACTTGCGCTGTAACTCACCTCACTTATGATACACAAAGGGAGAAGGAGAGAGAGAGAGAGAGAGAGAGAGACTGACTTACCTATTCATTCTGGCCGATGGCACACCATTTTACTAAGCAGCGACAAGTTTGAGCCACACTACATCTCACGGCGTTATTCTGGCAGTGCTCCAATGATCCACAACCAACCTCCCTCTCTCCCTACAAGTACCTTACGACCACGCTATCGAGAATTCGATGTCATTATCATTTTTTATGCCGGTTCAAGTGGACGTTAACCCAACTAAACACAGCTTGCAGTAGTCATTCTCCAGGAACTTGCAATCCCCTTTTTCGAGGGAAGAAAGTTAAGGCACGTGTGTAAGTTAACGGGTTTGTTCTGTCTTGCAATATAACAATTATTGGTATCTTTATTTTTCTTTCAGAATTACTAGATTCGAGAGAAAAGTAATCAAGAAGGCTACCAGGCGACAAACATATCGGAGAGAAACCAACTTATCACACGGGTACAATTAAAAAATGTGCTTTGAAGGCTGAAACAGACATAATATGAATACTGAATGTAAATCAATACTGCACCTTCACACATACACACACACACACACACACACACACACACACACACACACACACACACACACACACTTATTCACGCCATTCACTATTTTTTCTGAGTTCTTGCACGTCCCTTGAAAATTGCCCACATCCCCCTAGGCAGGTATACCCCCCAGGTTAAGAACCACTGGTCTGCAGGGGATATAATGGGGATGCATGATGAAAATCGGTCCAGTGGGCAAGTAGGTTCATGGAGATAACAGGTCCAATGGAAAAACCGGTACATAAGAAAAGAAAAAACTATGTCCAATGGGGATAACAGGTCCATTGGGAAGAACAGGTCTGAGGTAATAGGTCGTTGGGGTAAAAATAGGCCTTGAATAAAAATATGTCCATGGGGAGAAAATAGATTAGTTGGGAGATGACCAGAAGGAGGTGTAGCTAGGGACGGGCTTGTGTGCTTGTCTATGTTACGACTGATTAGAAGTTTTAATGGGTGGCTAAAGTTATTAGAATTAAATGGGACTGGGGTTACACTGTGTAATGTTTGTGTGCTGATAATCAGGCAGTATACAGAGGCGAGTAAAACCAGTAAACTAACGATTGAGGATACCATATATACAGGCTAATGTATCCAGCCCATAACAACCCATCCAGCTCTTTCCAAATGCATCTTGCAACATACAGTGAAGATATGCACAGTATTTGTTCATTTTCATTTTGTCAAGAGGAATATACCACTCTCTGTTACCAAATATAAGTCCAAGATTTCCAGTACATGCTAGCGTACTGCGCCAATAGTGTTGTATCATTAATCCCTTCAATAAGATTTTATTTTAATATATCCTTTAGTCTTAGTAGGACTAGAGAGCAATGTTCAGTTTATTAATGGTCTGTCGCAGTGAGCGGGTTAGGAACATAACTGTCGCCTCTAGTGTGTTTCCAGTGCAGTAGAACATTTCAAGTTTTCCTTAGATTTCAGAAATGTGTTAACGGAAGAGAGACAGATGTTTAGCTCAGTGGTTGGGACATGGCTACAAGGAAAATGCTTCCTCATATTACTCACTGACGGCTTGACACCGTACACCACCATTTCACAGGTAATTGGGAAGGAACACAGACAATTTAACCTTTTCCATTCGAGGACGTATTTTTTTTTATTCGTGCTACTTGACAGTCTTATTCAGCTTAGGGTGAGAAATTCTGGAGATATTAAAGGAGACTGTTTTTATCTCCGTCTTCCCAAAGACAGTAGCCGTGCAGTTTCTTCACCTGCATTGAGAGAAAACATGGATTCCATACCCAATCCTGTGATATACGTGCAAATTTGAAAAAAAAAAAAAATCACTGGCAGTAGCAATGGTAGTAGTATTTGTACTGGTAGTGGCAGTAGTTGGTAGATGGCAGCTCATTTCATTCTATCAGAACAATATCTGACCTCCTTACCATCTGTTTTATCCTTTATAAGATGTGGAGGTGTTTACCCCCTAAAAATTATTGCAAAAACTCAAAGTGGAAGATAGTTTCGACGAACCAGTCGAACTGACCTGAGAAGTTTCATTGAAATCTATGTTCACGTTCCCCTATTGCTGATTTTTTTGAGGGTGGCTGATGCCCCCTATAAATCTTTGTGGGTTCACTCTCCCCAAAAAGCACATAATGGATAAAGTCCATTGTACAGCACATACTATGGTATTGATGCACTATCTGCCCACGATCCACTATCTGAAAATTTTTATTTTGGTGATCGCTGAAACCACCCTTAAAATCATGGTCTGAAAATTATATATACCCTGAACTGATTGTTAAGAAGTAGAACACCAAAATTGCACAGATAAAAGATGAAAAAACAAAAAACAAGGAAACAAGGGAGCATTCAGGATGGGAAGAGATTTAGAGATCTAAACCCTTTATCACATTCCCACACTGTAGCCACAGAATTGTAGCTGGAGCAATGTAGCAGTGGGTATAGGTCTCAAAATCTCCTCCCACCCTGAATGCTCTCTTGTTTCTGTGTTTTTTCCATCTCATATCTGTGCATTTTTCCCATCCCTACATATTAACAATTGTATTAGAAAAGAATTTTAGTTTTCTAGTTTATGATCTTTTTGTGGAAGTATAATTATGCATAAAGGAAGTGTTAGATTTAGATTGTTACATGCATAGCATACTAAAAGACTAAAGCGAGGGTGCCTTCCTGTGAAAAGAAGTGTTTTGGTACGTTCTTTAACCCCTTAACCGCGGGGCGTCACTTTCGTGACGCTTGGGAGCAAGGGATCATACCGCGGGGCGTCGCTTTTGTGATTCTGTGTTATTTTGAATTCACCCGGGCTTTCAAGTGGGGGCTTGTATCATCTATCAGTACTGACAGTGTCCAACACTAGTCAGCACTCCTAATCTCATCTGTACTCCCATCCATTGTTGACAATTTAGCCATTTCTCCCCGTTCTTGACTCCCCTCCCTACCCCCCCTCCATTACCCTATCCTCTCGCCTGCCCGGCCATGCTACGCTAAGTAAATCTTCCCTGGAATTTTTCACTGATTTCATCCATTGAAATAAGCCCTATGTCGTATTCTTATACCAAATAATATATACAAGAAAGAAATCAGGTAAGTGAGAGTGCCATACACCTGGAATTGGCTAATTATCACCTGACAACACCTCACGTGCACTCGTTCGCTAATTTTCGCTGTTTTTTTCCCCTTGAAATATGCCGTATAATCTATTTTCGTAATAAATATACATGTAAGGAGAGAAGGGAGAAGCCTAAGTGATATTTACATTCACCTGGAACTACCTAATTTTTAATGTATTGTCTAGATTTCCTGCCAATCATATCAGTGCTACACAAAGCTGTTTCAAGATTTAACATTGGTAGCTCTGATTATATATCTCCTAAGTAGGCCTCTAATCTATTTTCGTAATAAATATACATGTAAGGAGGGAAGGGAGAAGCCTAAATGATATTTACATTCACCTGGAACTACCAAATTTATAATGTATTGTCTAGATTTCCTGCCAATCATATCAGTGCTAGACTTAGCTGTTTCAAGAAGTAATATTGGTAACTCTGAATAACCCCTAAAAAGGCCTCCAGGGCCAGGCTGGCTGGCCCTGCGTTATCAGTGTACTCTCATCTTCCGAAGTGAGAGGACATATGTTTCATCTTGCTGACTTCAAGGCCTTTTTTCACCCCCATGCAAATGGCTCTGTGACCTTTACCCCCTACTAAACCTCGTGTGGAAAGAGGTAAAGGGCTGACAATTGATAAAAGAGTGACTACGATCTTTCTATTGAGTAAAACAGTGCAAGTGGAATTGTAAATAATGTGTAAATAATGTGTAAACAGCAAGTGAAAGTAATGAATGTAAATATACGTGAACAATGGAAAATAGTTTTATAAGTTATTTCAAGTGACAGTGCACAACACAGTGTAAATAAAATAGAAATGTAAATAACGTAAATAAAATAGAAAACGTAAATAGAAATGTAAATGAGTAGTATTATAAGAATACGAGTATATACCCTAGGAGTAATGAAAGTGAAAGTTTCACTGTAGCATGTCTGAATGCTATGAGTTATGAGAGTGAAGATGAAAGTGACATTCACTCTCAATGCCAGTATACAGGACGAGAAAGTGAATGCTACGTATTTTACTGAAAGAAATTGAATCCCTACAGTGACAATAAACTAATACTACTGAAGGAAACTTATGGATAAAGACTGTAGATATATATAAGTGTTATATAGTAATAGAAATATAAAGTGTGAGGGGTTTTATGAATAATAAATGACAGACTACCATGAGCGAACTAGTGCCAGTGCGACGATCAGACGCGCTCGTAATTTCCATTGCTTTCACAGTGTTTTTTTTTTTGAGTATGGATCCCAAACTACTTGAAAATTGTAGAATAGTGTTTATAGTGTTTGTATCTGGCTGTGGTAATCATATTACGGGTTGTCGGGAAGTGTAAAGTGGAGACTTCGTTACCCTACTTCAGAGGTCACCACAAGTCCTACGGTAACGGACGAAGGCTCAACAATCATTCCAGGAGAAAGCTGAAGGTATGTGCCATAAGCATATGTAATTTTATTATTCTAGGACTAATAACTGATTTTTGGCAAATATTTTTTGAGAGTCTGTCGGAGCCCAAATAACCCCGCGGCACACGCAAGTCATTGGTAAACAAGCCCGCGGTGTAGGGGTTAACTATAGCCGAGCTGTAGGTAACCAATGTTGCGCAAATTGGCACATTGACTGGTGACTGCAGTGAGGTTTTCAGACCGTAAATAGCGGACCATTGCCTGAGTGCTTTTCTAAACATGAAGAGAAATATCTGCATTTGACAAGCAGTGTTATAGTGCATTTTGTTTTGGAGTTATGACTCGTGGAGAAGAAAAAAAGAAGAAAATCGATATTATTGCGGTTAGATTTTGCGACTTCTATGAAGGTTAGCAGGTCTTTGCGAGTAGTTTTGCACTTGAATAGCGTAAGTCTTTTGTTTCATGAGCTTAGAACTATGAAAGTTTTCTCGCGAAGGCTCCTATACCCTATTGTGTGGGACGCCACTGGAACCTGCGCCACTCCTACTTACGTAGTGCTATCGCACTCCGTGATACAGTGGAAGAGCTTCGGAGCAACCAAACGAACTCACCAGGGAAGCTTCATTCAAATCCACCAAATAGCCTAGGAGTTCAGGCATAGACAGTAAAATAGACACACAGACAAGCTGAATCTCTTTCCACGGCACATGGCTATTTGCTGAAAATTGTATTATCTGTTTTGCAGGTTGTATAATTTCTCTGAAGTTAACGTCGTCAAGAATAAAGAAGGTAATGTTTGTAATGCATCACAGTTTTTTTTTTAATTTTTATTTTAGTTATACCATAAGAGATTATGGTATTTAGTTAAACATCATGTACTATTGTGTGAATAATGTGCTTCTGTTGTTGCTGCTAGTTGTGTCCATTATTATGACAACTTTCTCAGTGTGTGATAATTCACCCTCTAGAACAAACAAAAATTACCAGGAATAAATAGTTTAAGAGCATTTAACCCATCATGTACCGAGCTATTTCGCACCTCCGACATCCCCCAATCCCGAGGTATTTTCGAAAAAAATTTTTTTGGCTAAAACCTCCAGTTTTGGTGAGAAACTTCAAAATTTCATAGAGAAATCGCTTACCTGAGGTTTAAAATACTCGATCCAGATAGCAGTACCTCCACACCTGACTGGGTTTTCTAACTGGCTGGCACCAAAGAAAACGAGTTCTATGGGAGGGTAACTATTTCACACCACTCATAAACAGTATTTATTTATTTGGTACAAATTTATATGTAGTAAGAGAGTATATTGGTTTTCAAACAGTAATATAGGCATTATAAGCATCGTTTCACTCACTAGCTCATCACCATGACTGACCTTCATTTGCCATATTACCTGATCATCATTTCTGACTGTTTCTTCCTCTAATGCTATGTAAACTTTGTCCTCCACATTGTCATCGATTGGGGAATCACTCTGGCCCTGAATGTCTTTATTGGCCAGGTCACTGGTAACAGGTGAATTGCCGAGACAATGGCGTGCGGGGGGGGGGGAGATTATGCGGTGTAAGGCATTGTCCCTGCTTGGCATCTTGTAGAGGAATAGAGGAAGGTGTCCCCTGTATATGTACGAAAAATCATGGGCAAAAATTGAAAATTGTGCAAATTAGGGACCTTGCAATTGCACGACGTACCAGTACGTCATCGGGACTGGCAAATGCTAAATGTTGCAATGTACCCATACGTCGATGGGATGGGGCGGGTTAACATAAGCTGTTTTCAAGATGATTTTACTTCAATTTCCAGATGCAGTGTATATGATTATGTAGTCCTCAGCACATCCCATTAATACAGATTTGTATATTAACTCTGTTTTATTTATTTTTTTACTCCAATGAATGACTATTCACCTACAAAACCCCAAGTCTGAATGGGCTGGAAGAATTATGGTTACATGTGTTATTTTTATTGTTTATTATAATTTATTCTGTGCTCGTATTTATCTCTGTTGGTTTCTTCCTCGGGAAACAGGAGGAGTGGGAACCAAGATTTCTGGTTCCATATAGTTGGATTAGTACGCTGTTTGGCCCCTGCCACCTCCACCCCCGCCAAGCCTCCCACTCGTGTAGGGAAGGGGTTGAATGATGGTGCAATTGGGAGTGTTCTAGAAATGACAGCATCGTCAATATAGAAGAGACGAAGTATAAGGTAAATTTTATTGCAGAGAATAAATGTTTATGAAGCGAGAACATACATTCATTTAGTGCAGAAAGACTGTAAAAATATGCATAAGCTACAAAACATATGGAAAACTATGGTAGGCTACTGAAAATAAACGTTATGACCAAAACTGTGCAGTGGTTTTGTATAATCCTGTATAGACAGCAGGTTTGGATATCATCCTATATAGACGGCAAGTTTGGACTGAAAAGTGAAAGTGACTTTTCAAGGCAAGTGCTGAACTTTTTTTTATTTTTTTAATCATACGTATAAAACCAAGTTTTGCATTAAAAGTGAAAGTGGTCTTTCGAGGCAACTACTGCATAGTGGTCTTGTATTTTACTGTAAGAGCTTTGCTATAAAAAATGAGCTCAATTGAATATAATTGGCAAGGAAAATGATTAAGAATTTACTGCCATTCCTGTAGTGAAGCAAGAACTTAGTCAAAAAAGAGCCATTGACATGTAAAATGCAAGAAGGTAAGGAAAACTAAAGGTAAAAAAAAAAAAAAGGAGCGCGAGTGGAAGTGAAAGTGAGCTTTTGTTTAATGTGCTAAAATGAAAGTGATCTTTTGCAGCATGTACTGCGTATTGTATTATATAAGACTTAGTATTCTTCCCTCTGAAACACGTTATGGCAGTGTCAATCTGGAAGAACTCGGCGAACCTGGCCCAGGCTGGCACACAGCCAGCTGGCTAGGCCACCAACTCACTGACTCATACAGACACAGCTTGCCGCGACCCCCAAAGTTACCTTCATTCATCACCTCCTTCCTCCGTCACTCCACCTAGAGACCTAGGGAAACCTATATTGGTGAGACAAAGTTCTTGCTGCTTTAAATACTGAGCTATAATGGATTGTATACAAGCAACTTATGGAATTGCCTCCTCATATGTGAAGCGGCTCGGCTCACAATACCCCTGAGCATTAAGAGTTTAAGAAAAGATGTTGCATGGTACAATCTCCTCCACTTATTCCATGTGAGTGAGCACAGCAAGGGAAGTGAGCAAGTGTAGCGAAGCGATGTTTACATTAGCTGAGAAATGAGCAGCCCGACAAGAGCCAGCCGGGCCCAACACAAAACGGCCTGACTGTGATGGTTTTCAAGGGCTAATAACATTTCTACTATGTGAGATAGATAAGGAATTTTTCAGCAGGTAGTAGATACATTCATTACATTTTGTTTTTAGGTATATATTTACTCATGAGACCAAAGAAGCTCCTTTGAATCCCAGCTTTCCAAGGGATGTACCAAGGCCTTCAATTGCCATGCTCCACTATGAAATAGATTTAAAGCACTATGAAAGTGACACATGCGAGGTATGAGTTGTTTTTCACTTTCGTATGTTGATTGCTCATGCACGTACGTGTGTGTGTGTGTGTGTATGAGAGAGAGAGAGAGAGAGAGAGAGAGAGAGAGAGAAATATATATATATATATATATATATATATATATATATATATATGTGTGTGTGTGTGTGTGTGTGTGTGTGTGTGTGTGTGTTTGTGTGTGTGTGTGTGTGTGTGTTATTTCAGTTATTCTTTTGTTATTGTGCAACTGCCTCGTCAGAAATGTTGAGTTTACCAGGTGCAATTATGATGATAAGCGTATGTACAAATGTTCGCTTGCTAGTCACATGCTCACTTGGTGCACTTCACTGGCAAGTACTACAGAGGGAGGTATGTGAGCCTAATGTTTTCCTCGTGTATTTGTTTATGTTTCATGTTTAGAGGCCGATTCACACGACCCGTTTTGGTTCCAACAGGCAGTCCGGCGGCCAGACGCCATCGAGATTTCTTACATGCATTCTAGTGTAACTGTTCACATGACCCGTCAAGCTGACGGCGGCAGTCGTCCGTCAGCTGATCGACACGTCACGGATATCTTTTCGAGAGATCCTGGCCGTCTAGCTGGCGACTTGTGTCACTTGACGCCAGCCTGACAGGTTGGTGATGGCTCAGGTGAACGAGGACACGTAACGTAACTGTCCATTCCACCTTGTACATGTAGGTAACCCACACAGTTCATTGCTTTTCATGATGGACGAATGGCTGATCGAACTTGTGTGTTCTTATGAAGAGTTATTTGATATGACTAACAAGAAGTACAGAGATAATCTGCATAAAGATAAAATATGGAAAGTGATTGGTGAGGAAGTAAACAAACCAGGTGGGTGTCATTAGTTTATTACACATGAAATTATGACTCGTTATCTTTGCAGGAAAAAATCACCGCTTTTTCTAGCCTTAATACAAGATATGCTAGATCACTCCCAAGTAGTGTTCGAGCAGGACTACAGAAAAATACTTTGAATTTTACCCTGACATTTAATGCAGTTTGATGAGCATTTCCATCTTGTCTAGGTATTTTTAGCAAATTATTTTGAGTGTGTTGGCTTATTAAAACAACTAAACAGCCTTGGGCATTCTGAAGTATTGGTAGAATTTTACCTCATCTGCTAGTTCTTTACACAGGGTCCAGAATTCTCCCTCAAACTTTCTGTTTTTCGGTGACTGGTGTATTCTTAAACTTTTTCTCTTTCCACGAACTTTTTCTTTCTCCTCTTCTTCTAACTGTAGAGCAACTGCAGCCAAATTCCTTAGAGACCGACCAGGCCATGATCCTCACGTAACAGTGAGCACACACCGAATGACTATCCTGGGCGAACCGGGAAAGCGTCATGTGAACACACAACATTCTGACGGCATCAAGCCAGCGGACTGCCAGTCGGAACCAAAACGGGTCATCTGAATCGTGCTTAATGAGTAGGAACAACTTATTACAGTATTAAGATGACACTGGATACGTGCTGTAAACAAATTCACTGGTGCTACATATGACCGCCAACAAAATGGGGCTCCTATAGTAACTCTGAGTTCGAGCAGTTATACAAAATTAATGTAGAAAAATACTGCAGTAAATAATTGCTGACATTAAAATAAATCTACACATTTTCTTTAGATATTGTTTGAGGGGGAGGGGAGAATGGTCACAGAACTTTTTCGGTTCAAATCCTATAAAGCTACTGTGATTATCTGACTGTATGGACCTTGCAGTATGCATTTGGTATGCTAATATCGATATTCATTTGTTCACTCCGATGTGGTAGTCAGTTATTTTATTTATGCTGTATCCAGACGATTTTATTAATTTCAGGAGAGCCATAGTAGTGACAGAGTTAACCAGGAGTACATCTTACCTCTATAGTTCGAAAACAATCTAACGGCACAAATTAAATCATCCTGTGGCTACAAAAATAAAAACTAAAATGTGGGCTTGATAGTGTTACGTAAATTTTATATATATATATATATATATATATATATATATATATATATATATATATATATATATATATATATATATATATATATATATATATATATATATATATATATATATATATATATCTTGTATATATCTTGTTACAAGTTCAGCCATAACTGCGATCATACACTGAAGCATCAAGTTGTAGCCCACATCTATATCCAGGGACGTTTCAGAGCTGGAATGTCTGTGCTCTGCCTTTTTTTTTTTTTTTTTTTTTTTTTTTTTTATTAAAAATTATTCCAATTAAGAGAAATTACGCCATTTCATTAATTCAGTTTGGTTCCTTTGGCTGACACAAATTCCTACCAGTGAACATAATCTAAAGTAGAAAAAGAAAATGCTTCCAGGCTGTCATGTTGCTCAGCACAAATTGTCAAAGAAATTGTACAACCCTGCCAGAATCATCCATGTACTGAAGTTTGCCCAGAAATGAGTCATCACATTCGAACCTTGGTGTGGGAACGTGGGAAATGGTATGGCTTTAGAACAAAATAAAAGAAACAAAGGGAGATAAAAAAAAAAAAAAAAAAAAAATCCATTCTCACGCAAGTAGGAAAGGCGCAGGTTCAAACTGGCATTCTGTGCTGTAGGGTATAGGAGTATTCACACAAAAAACGGTGGCAAAGATTAGTTATAAGCTTAAAACCTAAAAGACCTTCGCTATTCAAGTGCAAAACTACTTGCAAAGTCTTGCTAACCTTCGTAGAAGTAATAAAATCGAACCACAAAAATATCCATTATATTCCTTCTTCTTTCATTCTTTTGTCATCAGTCATAACACTAAAACAAAATGGCGTATGCAAGGATCCCATATAAATAATGCTGCTTGTCAAGTGTAGATGTTTCTTTGTAAGTTTTAGAAAAGTATTAAAGCTATGGTTAGCGAGTTACGGCCTGAAAACCCCATCGTGGTCAGCCGTAATTATGCCATTTTAGGCAATATTTGTCAGGTACAGCTCATCTACGTTAAAGAACATACCAAAACACTTCTTTTCACGGGAAGGCACCCTCCTTTTAGTTTTTCAGTATGCTATGCATGTAACAATCCAAATATAACACTGCTTTATCCATAACTATACTTCCACAGAAAGATCATATACTAGAAAACATTTTTTTTTTTTTTTTTTAATGATTGTTAAGAAGGCAGAATGGCAAAAGTGCACAGATGAGAGACGAAAAAGTCAGAGAAGAAGGGAACATTCAGGGTGGGGGGGGATTTGGAGACCTATATCCATTACAACATTTCACCTGCTACAAGGCTGTGGCTAGAGTGTGGAATGTAGTAATAGGTATAGGTTTCCAAATGTCCTCCCATCCTCAATGCTCTCTTGTTTTTGTGTTTTTTTCATCTCTTATATGTGCACTTTTGCCATTCTTACTTCTTAAACATTTTAGAGGAAACTTTTGTTTTCTAGTTTATATACAGTGCATCAGTTTTCATCAATAAACAGATTCTGGTGACAGTAATCAATATACTGAAGTAAGTTTTTGATAAAAGTGGAAGTCGTTTAATAAAAGCAAGAGGTACGGTGGAGACAAGAATTTTATAGTTTTTTTTTTTTTTTTTTTGGGGGGGGGATCGATACAGTTTATTTAGGCCAAATGTTATATCATATATTGTATTACATTATACTATTGAGATGGATATTATGTTTACACAATTAACAAGGCTGAGCCTCTTGAAAGCTTATCACTCTCTTCAAAGTCATCTGCATTAGACTAAGCACATATTTATATCACAGAATGGACTATTAGTTAAACTTTATTAAAACAAACTTGGCTGAGTAAGTTAATTCATTACGAAAAATAATAATTTCAATTATTAGTTTAAAAAATGGATTTTAGAATGTCTACAATTACAAACCGTACTATACATTTACTTTACACACACGTATATATACAACTGAACAAACACATACGAATATACATATACATAACTATGTACATATACGTTTAAAGTACAAATACTGTACAACTTACATACATACATACTTGGCATGCAGCAGCATACACTCATTCATTAGCAATATAGTACGTACATCTACCGAATGTGGATACATTACTCGACCTATGATAAAACATTAGGACATACTGTGACAGTTAAGTACTTAAATTCCACACATCTGAAAAAACTTATGCGCCCTTATACACATATAACACATATGTACACGCACACTTATACACAGTCACGTATATACGCATACAAAATGTACACAACAAATCTGTCTATCTATCTATTGTCAGACGCCTCAATCCCCTATACGAGGTGGCCACAAACAAATCGCCTCCACGTCACCCTGTCCCCCGCCATTTCTCTGCCTTGCTCCCAATTCACACCCCCCTCTCTCATACACATCTCCACTCCATCCCTCCATCTTATCCTTGGCCTTCCCCTCCCTCTCCCTCCACCTCACTCACATAGACTCTCCTCGTCAGTCTCTCACTCTCCATCCTCTCCACATGGCCAAACCACCTCAGTGTGTTTCTCCTAACACTTCCTATCAGATCCACATCCACACCACAACGCTTCTTCACATCCTCATTTGTCACTCTTTCTCTCCATTTGACTCCACGGGCTCCATTCATAAACTAATTTCCACTGCTCTCACTCTTGACTTGTGTCCCTCCAATAAGCTCCAAGCTTCACTTCCATACGTTAGAGTTGGTATCACAGTACTGTCATGTAATAACTTTTTCACGTCCATGCTCACTTCCCTGTTTCATATCACTGCCTTCAAGGAACCAGCAACCTTTCTTCCTTGTTGTACCCTTTCAAGCACCTCACCCTCCAAACTTCCATCCTTACTCATCACACTACCGAAGTACTTGAATGTACTCACATTTTCCATTTCCTCATCATCCAACCTCAGTGTACGTTCACTGACTTCACCTCTTTCGAAGACCATAACTTTCCTCTTCCCTACATTCACCTTTAGATTCCGTTTGTAACACTCCCAAACTCATCCACCAAGCCTTGCACTCCCTTTCGTCTTCACTTAACAACACAGTATCATCTGCACACAATAGTACAGGGAGATTCCAAACATTGCCCTCTCTCATTGGGGCCACTCCAACACCCACTGCCCTACCTTGTATCTCTTTTATAACCTCATCCATATACAGATTGAACAACCATGGAGACATGACACATCCCTGTTACAACCCAACCTTCAAACAAAAAAACTAACTCAGTTCACTATCCACATGCACTGGAGCCTTAGCACCGTCATACATACTCTTCACGGCATTCAACAACTTCCCATCTACTTCATATATTCTTAATGCATTCCACAATCCTTGTCTATCTCCCCTGTCATATGCTTTCTCCATATCCACAAAGGCTGCATACAACTTCTTTCCCTTCTCTTGAAACTTTTCGATGAAAGATCTAAGAATGAATATCTGATCTACACAACCACATTCCTTGCTAAAGTCTCACTGTTCTTCTCCAACTAATTCCTCTGTTATTTCCCTAACTCTGTCAATTAGTATCCTACCATATACTTTTCCTATTACACTAAGAAGACAAATGACCCTATGATTACCAGAAACTTCTTTTTCCCCTTTCCCTTTGTACAAGGGAATATTTATACCTGACTTCCAATCCTCCGGGACTCTACCCTCCTCCCAAGACAATCTGCATGTCATCCACATTCATTCTACTACTATCTCTCCCCCATGCTTCAGCATTTCACCACACACTCCATCAATTCCTGGGGCTTTCCCCATTTTGACTTTCTTCATTGCTTCCACAACTTCCATCCTACTGATTTCTTCCTGTCTTCTGATCTCCCTCCTTCTCCTAGCCATTCCCTAGCCACTTATACTCTCATTACTTTCATTCTCTCTAATCAACAATTCATTTAAGTGTTCTCTCCATGTGCTCACTTTTTCTCCCTCCTCCACTATTAATCTACCATTTTTATCTTTCACTCTCCCACTAACTTCATTGTCACCCTATCTGACTCTCTTTACTTCTTTCCAGAACATTTTCTTACATTCCCTCCACTTGACACTCAAATTCCTTGCAAATTCCTCATTCACTCTCGTCTTACTCTCTCTTACTAATCTTTTCACCTCTCTCTTCCTTTCTACACATCTAGCTCTCTCTTCCATCTCTCAACTTCTTCCTCGCCACTATTTCTCATCCAATCTTTATATGCTTTTTTTCTCTTGTACCACAGCCTGTCTTACCTCTTCATTCCACCATGCTGTTCCTTGTACCCCCTTTCGCCTTCTCTTTATCCTACACACCACCTCACATGCTGCACATATTTCTTCTGTGAATGTCTTGCATACACTTTCCACATCCCCCATCTGCTCCAGTTCATATTTACCCAATCGTTCCTCCACTTCTCTTCTGCCTTTTTCTCATCCTCTTGTAACCTTTCCAATCACTTTGCATGTACTCCTTCCTCTCGACCTTCCCTTCTTCTATTTCTCCATTTTACTTGAACCTTGATTCTGACCGCCACCAAGTGGTGGTCAGAAAGTCCACTCCCCCATCCTCTATATGCTTTTGCATCCATTACACATCTTCGCGTCCTTTCGTCCACACACACATAATCAATCATTGCCTTCCTTTCATTCAGTTCACTATCCACCCTTCTCATAACTCTCCATGTATACCTGTGGATCATTTTGTGCCAGAATAGGGTATTGGCTATCACCAACCCCCTCCCAGCACAAATGTCCACTAAAGCACTGCCACTCTCATTTATCTCAGCAGGCACACCCCACTCACCAACTACTCCATCCATCTTCACATTCCCTACTTTACCATTCATATCACTCTCTCATTTCTTTCTAACTTTTCCATGCATGCTTCCACATGTCCAAAACTTTCATTCTGCTTGCATGATCTTGCGTTGGCCATACATGCACACAATCGGCCACATTTGTAGTTGTCACCGGGGGACGTGAATTTAAGAATAAAAGCTGATATTAACCCGTCATGGCCCAAGTTATTTCGCACCTCCGACACCCCTCAATTCCGAGGTATTTTCGAAAAATTTTTTTTTTGCTAAATCCTCCACTTTTGGTGAGAAACATCGAAATTTCATACAGAAATCGCTCACCTGAGGTTTAAAATACTCGATCCAGATAGCAGTACCTCCTTACCTGACTGGGTTTTCTAACAGGCTGGCACCAAAAAAAAAAACAATTTCTATGGGAGGGTAACTATTTCACACCACTCATAAACGATATTTATTTATTTACTTGGTATGAATTTGTATGTGGTACGAGAGTATATTGGTTTTCAAACAGTAATATAGGCATTATAAGCATTGATTCACTCACTAACTCATCACCATACCTGACCTTCTTTTGCCACATTACGTGATCATCATTTCTGACTGTTTCTTCCTCAAATGCTATGTAAAATTTGTCCTCCACATTGTCATCGATTGGGGAATCACTCTGGCCCTGAATGTCTTTATTGGCCAGGTTACTGGTAACAGGTGAATTGCCGAGACAATGGCGTGCGGGGGGGGGGTGGAGGTTATGCGGTGTAAGGCATTGTCCCTGCTTGGCATCTTGTAGAGGAATAGAGGAAGGTGTCCTGTCTATACGTACGAAAAATCACGTGCGAAAATTGAAAATTGAGCAAATTAGGGACCTTGCAATTCCATGACGTACAAGTACGTAATCGGGACTGGCAAATGGAAAATGTTGCAACGTACCCATACGTCGACGGGATGGGGGGCGGGTAATCAATGGCAAACACAAAGAATTGACTCGAGAAATCAAGTAATAAGTTTTACACTATGCTGACTTACTTCGCTGATTCTCTAAGGATGAGAATTTTATAAACTTTCTCAACAGTACACAGCAGAGATTATCTACTCACGAATGCTGTATCATTAGTACTGTTATCCTCTGAGAAAGTGTGATGTTTAATCCCTGACAATCAATAATTACTAATAATAATGAACAAGTTCTTTCTGATGCTTAACTCGTAGTTGGCACAACGGATATAAGTTTTGATACAAAAGAACTGGCC
Organism: Coenobita brevimanus; assembly: GCF_032717465.1. NCBI lineage: Eukaryota > Metazoa > Arthropoda > Malacostraca > Decapoda > Coenobitidae > Coenobita > Coenobita brevimanus. The sequence goes on from NC_136993.1 coordinate 32,079,778, forward strand.
TAAACACCAGTTGTGATTAATAGAAGAAGTGTGCTAATTGGGAGTAGCAAACTAAATTAAGCTCAGTATGGAGAAATTAAACACCATTAATACATTACATTAAGCCCAAAGAAAAGAATTGTAAATTTATTGATTACAATAAATAAATTTACATTATATAAATCTCAAAAATGAATTCAAAAGGGGAATTCACTGTCACAGGGGAACTAATGAATTCAGATAACAAAGGAAATACACTCACTCATTCAAAAACTAATCCAACTTAAGGCTAAGAAAACGAACAAAAATACTGGTCAGTGAAGGGAATGGAGCTGAAGCTACACAAGACTGGGCGTTTCAGCTAGGGCATGCTGCTGCTCGTTGGCTCTGCTCACTGCAACTCCTCACCAAACTCGGCGGGGAAATATGGGGAATCATTGAACTCTGGAGACTAGGCACTAGAAGACCTCCTCTCTCAGCTCTCGCACAACAAACCTCCTCCCGTGGCTGCCCGACACCGACTGACTCATGTAAGCAGCTGGGCACGGCCCAACGATTGAGAGGTAATGTGAGAACAACAACTTCACAAAAATTTTTGTTCAGTGAAAAGTACTGTCTATACAGAAAGACAGTCACTTATGAAACAATATCAAGCGTTATGAAACTCATTACCATCTGAGTACAAAAGTGAGGCAGTTAACGGTCTGAGCGAAACTTTACACATATTAATGAAATTCAGACGTTCCCTTACACAATACTAATACAATGTCGCGAATTAGTTCGTGACATTATGGCCCATCAAGATGAAATTTTTCATAGAAAATTTAACAGTAGGTGATATTTACATCCTAACTCAGTCACACAAGAATCACACTGTGGTGTGTGTACTATCCTGCTACAGGAGAAAATCACTGTCGCCAATGAGCATAAAAACCTTGTATTTACGTTAATAGGAGCGAGTTTGAGGAAAAAACTCCGTGACAATTGTGAAAAATCCTGTACTCAGGTCAAACTGAGCAAAAAGTTCGCTACATTTACATTAACAACTAATTGTTATGTAGTGTGGTATATGTAATACACAGTGTAGTTGTGACAGTTGTAGTGTAACTGTACCTATCTATAAAATGATATGATACAAATTAGTAGTAAATGGAGACGACAAGGCGGAAGAGAAGAGGCGGCAGCATGCAGCAGAGACAATCAGCTGATCTGCACTGGAAAACTGCTATGCTCACCATCTGTACCTGCGAAATCAATCGAGGTGGAGCATCAAAAATGTCAGTGCGACAAACAATTTTTATTAAATTACAGTTTCTCTCTCTGCCTAGTAGTTAGTACATATGCTGCAAAAAGTACACTATTATTCTTTTTTACAGATACATTATTAACCAAGAAATGTAGTCCCAGGACAGAATCTCTAAGGACGCTTGTAGTTTACTGGTTAAACCTACGTTATTATTAACCAGGAAACGTGCTACTCCTTGGATTGCTAAACTCTCTCAGAACTGGCAGTCTACTGGTTAAACCTAACTCTACAATTAGTATTGGCAAGCTGAGAATCCCTCTGCAATCTCAGGCAAGTCACCTTTTAACACCCAGTGTGGTGTGAACACTCATGTGGATAATGTGCATTCTCCGGGAATCCTCAGAGAGGCCCACAGCTCGAGACACCACAAGGTAATTCAGACACAGCCTCGGACTGCCCCTGTGGGGGTCTTGAACTTTCCCCTTAACCTATGGTACCTATGTATGTACAGACTCTGGACATGATGTGTCCTATGTGACCTATAAGCAAGATACTGGGAGCCAAGCTAGTCCTTGGATTACTCAAATCTCTCAGGACCCCTGTCTTGTGGACCCCAGTGTACAACAGTTGCCTGTTAGTTATCAGTAAGCAGACGAGACATCAGATCTGTGCCAACATTGTCACTTCCCTTGATGTATCTAATGACAAAGTTAAACTGCTGCAAATACAGCGTCCAGCGTGTTAATCTTGCATTAACCATCTTAGTCGTAATGAGACTAGTGAGTGTTATATGATTGGTTTCCAGAGTGAATGGTGCTTCATATAAATAATACTAATATTTCTTAACACCATCAACCACGGCCAAGAGTTCCTTCTCAACACTACTGTAATTCCTCTCGGCAGGTTTTAGCTTACAGCTGTGGTATGCCACTGGGAAAATTCCACTTTCCGATTCTTGCATTAGTACACCACCTGCTCCATCTTGTGAAGCATTGGTGTGCAATACGAAAGGTTTATTGAAATCAGGCAACTGCTAGATAGGCTCCCTACACAGCATTTTCTTGACGGAGGCAAAAGATCTCTGTTGCGCTTCTCCCCATTCAGTGGTGTTTGGAGCATGTTCCGAAGCATCTCGTACAACGGTTGGGCAATGAGAGCAAAGTTGGAGATAAAACTTCTATAATACCCCACTAGGTCGAGGAATGCCTTAACCTATTTCTTGGTCAGGGGTCATGAGGCTTCCCTAACATTTCTGATCTTGTACCCCTGACACCTCCAGCGATTGTTGCCAAGAATATGTCTGAGGGACTCCACCGCACTGTGTGCAGTTTTACACTTGCTAGGCTTCACAGTCATGTTGAAACTCTGGAGTCTACTGAAGACAATTTCCAAGAGTCTGAGGTGCTCCTCCAACGTGGCAGAATGAACGAAGACATCGTCAACAAACATTTCTACTCCTACAGTACCATGGAGCACTTGTCTCATGGCACGATTGAATACTGCTGGGGAATTGGTAAGTCCAAATGGGAGGACCTTATACTGATACAACCCCCGTGGAGTAGCAAAGGCAGTGAACTGACGGCTCTTGGGATGAAAAGGAATCTGAAAGAAACCCTTCGCCAAATCGAGCTTCGTGAAATATTGTGACCCTGCCAGCTTGGAGAAAATGGCAATATGGTCACCCACTGGCTCATCATCCACTTTGGTGATTGCATTAATTTTAGCCTCCTATATTCACCACAAATCCTGACTCCATCATCCTTCTTGCAGACCACTACCATTGGACTACAGTAAGGAGATGAGGACTCTTCAATAATACCTGCAGTCTCCATGTCACCAATTTCGTTGTCTACTGCGTCCAGTAGTCGTATGGGAATTGGATATGGCTTAACCTTTATGGGAGTATTACTGGTCAACTCAATTTTGTGACATTCAACCTTTGTGAGTCAAGGTTGGTCAGAGAAGACATCAGCATACCGACAGAGCAGGGACCCTATGGGATTCTGGTCACCTAATACTGTCAGAACTCCATATTATAATTACAAATCATAATAGATAGCATGATAGATAGATAGATAGATAGATAGATAGACAGACAGAAAGATAGAAGCAGCAAGTCAGGGGATGAGGTAGGTAGTGTGTCTGCGAGAATCGAGTAATGGTAAACATGCTTACACACTCTCTAACTCAAGGAATGCTTGATAGGCACACGAACAATGCCTTGTGACCATACACACACATACACACATACTCACAGGCTTCTAGAACATTTCAACAACAGTGTAACACACGTGACACGACCCCTGCTACACCAGAATTTAGGAAGCAGAGCTCAGAAGGAGGTTAGCCATAGAAGCGACAGGTAGTGGAGAGAGTGAATAAGAAGAGGGGTCCAACTAGATTTATTTAGTATATTAAGTCTCTGTAATACATACACTGCTCAACTTAGACTTTCTCTGAAGATAATAAATCAAGGGAGTTAACTCCCGCTTTTCAATTAACTTGACTCACCTATTAAAAGAATTAAGAGTTACATATATAAAAATGTTGGCTAGAAAGCTTTAACATTAAATGGTTGCAGTCTACGAGCCTACGAGCCTACGAGTCTATGAGCCTACGAGTCTAACCGCCTACGAGTCTACGAGTCTACGAGCATACAGTAGCAACGGCGAATTACAAATAACAAGTCTACAAAACAACTCTATAATCATCACGCAACTTCAAGCAGCAGCAAGAATAAAAAACAAAGCAAGTAAAGGAAAAGAAAGACCAGAGCAACAAGCACAAAAAAGCCCAACACTCTCTCCCGCCTACCTCCAACGCTGACACGGAAGTCAAGACACACAGCAAAACACCAGAGCCACATTTATAATGCATCTTACTCTCCTTTCCTCACCCAGGTTACTCATCGCTACTCAGTTACTCACTACAGCTACCAGTGTGGGAAACCGACATCACCATGTCTATCTGCTCGAGACTACATTACCATGTGAGTTTGTTGAGACAATGCCATGCCAATCAACGTGTGACTGACACCAGGCACTTCTAACCCACTACTCATTACTCATTATTCACATAGCTCCTACTCATACTCATTTATTTCCACAGTATTGCGTTGGAAATTCGACGTTCTATGATGAGGTTTGCCTGTGACTACAGCTGTTAACCACTGCATGCACCAGGCCATGGAATTTCGTGAGTAATATCGTCCATCAACATAGCCCTAGAATTATCGAGAGGAGTTCTTCATTCAACCCTGCATATCTCCCGAAATCAACAGTGCGTCGACACTCCTTTCGAATCTGTATCAAGTGGGTGTTATTATACTTACTCATTTCTTCTCAGTGCTAAAATTAGGTATATTCAACTCCTTTACTTATTTCTATATATATACACTTATACACTCAGAATCTATCATTTATTACAACTCATTTACTCATCTATTTAGTTAGGACATAAACAAAAGGCGTATTTCATAACACCATACCTTAATGACAGGGATATTTTCGCCCCCACCCGTGTTAATACCAGATGATACACAATTAGGAGAGAACCAAGGCAACACACCCATTGTACAAACCTCAACACAAACTAAAGATCAAGAAACAAATGTCAGTTCTAGATGATGAGCGGGATACCCCCTCTGACGTAACAAGTGAGGACTTTGTCTCAGACTTGCATACCTATGAAAATATACTTAACAGGGTTCATCGCTCCAGCAAATCATTTTCCACCATCCCCTCACACAACGATAAACAAGTCCAAGTTAAATTAACAGAGCTACCAGTGAAAATGAACACCACAGATCAAGCTCAGATATTTGTTTATCATGAAGATAAAACTGCCCCAAAATTCTCTGGCACAGAGAAAAATCGTATTGACGTCATTTCATTGGTCAATCAGTGCGAATAAATCTACATCAAACGTCATGTCAAAGATGAACAGGAGAAAATTGCTATTTTTTCATCTTGCATAAGCCAGGAAAGATGTCCGGCAAGTGACTTACTAAGGTCAGATAAGCTCCTCAAGGCTAAGACATATATTGAATTTAAAACTGAATTTTTGAAGAAATTTTCTGGAGGTATGAACTTCTTGCCAGGTATAATTACAGAACTACATAAAATTTAGAGCTGGTAAGGGGGCATACTACAAATCATGTGCTCAGAGAAATAACTGCTGATGTCTCCACGATCAAAAGGACATTACTAGCTACCTTAGAAAACTCAAACTGGATAACAGGAGATGGAAAGATGTCCCCAGACCTCGTGGTGGACGTCATTGGTTATATAGCTGCCTTGTGTAAATTACCTGATAGGACCCTTAAGATCGCCAAGACGATCGCGTATACCCCAGGCATGTGCTTACTAGACTTAATGAACGAGGTTGAGATGCAGTGTAGTAAAGCAGGGATTGTTGAAACTCAATCAAATTCTAGTAGAATAAGAGTGTCTGAGACAGTATCAGCTGTGAAAACAGCTACAACTACCCCAAACAGAGAACAAAATCGATCGCGAACAGAAAGCAGGCAGAGAAAACAACTAAACGTGTCAAGGGTACGATCACAAACACCAGGCTACAGGCAGTTTCATTAAGTTTCCACGCAGCCCAAGCAGGTCTTGCGCCACAGACAACACTAAATATGGGAAGTCACCTCGTAGATCACAGTCAAGAGATAGGTCCATTCTATGTCATTATTGTGCAAAACCAGGACACACTAGGAATGAATGCTTTATCAAAACAAAAGAGGATAGACAAAAGACATAAGGATTTGGTCCCTTCTGTAGACATCATCGGTGCCAAGGGCACTGGACCAGTAACTGCAAAACAGTAGAAAAATTAGTGTCTATGTCAAATAGGGGGAAGACCAAGTCATGACAAAAAATGAACAAAAGTAAAGAAAAGCAAGTCTAAAATTCACATAGGAGACATGTTGGGAAATGAGTGTATCTTGATACCAGCTGTATGTGAGGATCAAAACGTTTCCTTATTTTTAGACACAGGCTCTCCAGTGAACTTAATAACACAAGAAGAAATAAATATAATTTTTAGAAATAAGAAGAAAGTAACTTTTCTGGATGAATCGGATTTAGGTTTATATACAGTAGATGGAAAAAAAAAATCACAGTAAAAGGTATGATAAGGTTAAATATCAGTTTCACAGAGACTACAAGACCAATCTCTGCATTTTTCTATATTGTTGAAAACTAAGCAATTAAAGCTCATATGTTACTGGGCTTAAGATGCATGAGAACAGAGAAAATAACTTTACTCCTACAAATGAATGGAATAGACTTTGACAATGAATTCATAGAGGAAATGCCATCAGAGCCCTCACCAATTAGTAAAAGAGAACCAAAAAGAATTGGTAATATTAAAAGCTTAAACAAACATACACAAACAGATGAGTGTATAGATCCACTCACGCCACCAGCCCCAGCCTCCATGATTACAGGCCCAGGTAACAGTACTGATTTATCAGTTTTTCCCGCCCATCTCACCAATGATTTAGTTATACCACCTAATTCCTTGAAGGTTACCTTAAAGAGCAAACTACGGAATAGTACTGTTCTTGTCTTAAAAGAATTATATAAGGGGATTGTCAGTAGAAAACGCATTATGTCAGATGAACGACAAAGGGCAAACTCAGATATTCATAATTAATCACATGAATGGGGAAGTACAGTTGAAAAAAAGGGAGTTGCATAGTTAATATTGAAAAATGTCCTGCCCCTGTGAAGGAAATAGTTATAGCTGGAGTGACAAGTGAGATAAAATCTACGGATAGAGAAAGAATAAAAGAGAATTTAATTCACTCAGGTGAATTTGATGAAGAAAATGATTTGTTAACCCTGCTGGAAACACACATGGACACCGTAGCATTACTCGGAGAACAATTAGGGTGTACTAACCCGATTAATCACAAGATTTATGTGCACCCAGCTACACCACCAATTTTCACTCCAGCATACAGAATCCCACAATCTCAGCATACACTCGCAAACCAGTATGTCGATGAAATGTTAAAACTTGGAATTATTGAAACATCAGTCTCCCCGTGGAATGCCCCATTATTCTTCGTGCCCAAACGAAATGGAGAAATGCGTGCAGTAGTAGATTACAATAAACTAAACAATCACACAATCCCAGACCGATTTCCCATGCCATTGCTAAGCGACGTCCTACAGAATATTGGACCAGAAAATAATGTATTTTCCACGATTGGTCTACTAAATGGTTATTACCAAATTCCGGTTGAACAGGAGTCACGTAAATACACTGCCTTCTCCACAAATTGAGGACACTATCAGTATACAAGGATGCCGATGGGACTGAGAACAGCCCTGGGCACATTCCAGCGTCTTATGAATTACGTATTGTCTGGAATTTTAGGACAAGGAATACTTGTTTATCTTGACGATATTATAATCGCAATGAAAGATATCACAGAACATATCAAGAAATTAGACTTACTCTTACAAAAGCTTGGTGATGCTGGTTTAAAAATTAAGCTTTCTAAATGCAAATTTTGCTTTAAGGAAATAAATTTCTTAGGCCATAAACTAAGTTCTAATGGTATTCACACAACTGATGACAAAATACAGGCAGTGAGAGATTTTCCTGAACCCATTACGACTGACGATGTAAGACAATTTTTGGGTCTAGCTGGGTACTATAGGTCATTCGTACCACAATTCTCTCATATTGCCTTTCATCTATTCCAACTACTCAAAAAAGATGCTATATTCCAATGGGAAGAAGAACAAAAACAAGCATTTACAAAACTAAAAATTAAACTAACAAATGCACTATGTTTGGCATATCCGGATTTCACAAAATCTTTTATTATATGTACAGATGCATCAGTTAAAGGATTAGGGGCTGTACTATGCAGGAAGATAAAAGAGGAAAGAATCAACCAATTGCATTTGCTAGCAGACAAACAAAAGGTGCAGAGAAAAATTATTGCACGACAGACTTGGAGGCACTTGCAGTGGTTTTTGCATTACAAAAGTTTCGAGATTTGGTATATGGTTACGAAATACACTTATTCACCGACCATAAACCACTAGTGGGTATGTTTAAAGGAGAACTCCTATCTGGGAGGAGAGCAAGATGGAAATGTACAATCGAAAACTACAATGTAAGTATACACTATATACAAGTTAAGATGAATATAGTAGCCGACGCATTATATAGGAACCCGAACACAATTCAGGTCGTGGCATTAGATCTCAAAGGGGACATCCCAAACCACGATGATATCGCAAAAGCACAAGGACTTGACCCAATATTGTCTAAAGTTATATACAAGTTAGAAAGTGGAGATGACATACAATTACCCAAACTGCATGTACCACTCGAACAATTCACAATAGTCAATAATACTTTATACAAGATCAACCCGAAACAACCAAAACGCCAAAGAAATACTAACCAATTGGTAGTACCTAATGACATGATACCCCAGGTATTACGAACGATACACGATAGCCCACATGCAGGACATCCTGGAAAGGATAGGACGTTCAAACAAGCCCAGTTGTTATATTACTGGCCTTCATTACGAAAAGATATAAACAATCATATAGACAGATGCGAATCATGTGCAAAACACAAAGGATACCCAGTTTCACCTGCACCGATTGGTAATTACTCTGTACCACATCAACCATTGGACGTTGTCGCTGTTGATTTACTCAAGATGCCATTATCATACAATAATAACCAATACCTATTCGTAGCAACGGATCATTTTTCCTGTTATGTAATTTTAGCTCCAATTAAAGATAAAACAGCGGAGACAGTAGCAAAGGCAATAACAGACAATGTAATATGTCGCTTTACTACCTCAAAGGTACTAATAAGTGATAATGGAGGAGAATTTAATTCTGATATCTTACAAGAAATATGTAAACAATACAACATCAAATAGGTTAACGTTTTAGCCTATCACCCAGCATCTAATGGGTTAGTAGAGAGACAAAACAAAAAAGTATTAGATGTGCTACGACACATTCTCAATGAAAATTATGCAAGCTGGGATGATTGGATTCCTAGAGTAGAAGCCTCAAATAATGGATCTATAAATAAATCCACAGGTGACACACCACATTTCATTATATTTGGGACAGATAAAAAACTACCATATGAGCTCCTAGAAGGTGACAGCCTGCCCATATACAATTACGATGATTAAACTCCGTTTACGTGAATTTCAGGACATACACAAAAGAGTAAAAAAACAATTGACGATGTCCAAGGAAGAAATGACGGAGGCATTTAATAAAAAGGCAAGAGATTTGCATATCATCTTAGGGGACATTGTTTATGGTATCATTTATACGAGAGACAATAAATTATCCCCAAAATTTGAGGGCCTATAAAGAGGAAGTAACATAAAAGCAAAGTTTTAGTTAAGTCACTGTCAAGTGGCGAAGAGAAACAAGTTCATATTGACAATTTAAAACGAGTTTCAAGGGAACTATCCAATAATTATACAGCCTCGGATACAACCGAACAAGCAAACGTAACTCATAAAACCAAACAAGAAAACAGCAATAATTACAAAATTAAATTAAGGTCATATACCAAACAATCAAACATAGGTGCAACTGTTCCAATAAAATCTACAGTACATCATTTACGAGATTTAAATATCGATTTATACTCCTTCTATAAATGAAATAACAATCAAGTTATTGTTCTACGTTAATCAACCTTAACGCACATCATCATTATCATCGACCACAGCATGACCATATTAGAAAATTAGTAGATTTTTTTGTCGGTAGGTACCGATGAAGGGACTTATGCTATGGATTCTCCTCTACATAGCAAGAGGATATGCGCACTTAGACCCCCAACACATAGTACAGCAAGGATGCCTCTTGGCTCCAACGGCCATGACGTAAATCGTGAAAAATGTAATGAGTCCTGAAATAAATCTGGATTACTTATATGAATTACCTTCTTACCTAGAAAATATCACAAGACCCATGAGAACCCTGGACTTCATGATAGGAAGCTATGTTTCACAAGCACATAACACAAAGGAAGTGGATGATATAGTGAAGTTAGCGAAATGGAAATTAGAACAGGGTAAGTCAACTATGCTCATCATGATCCAAGATCTCCCATCTCATGGAACGGAGGTATTGAGCGACAAGAACAACATCACACGTACTCGCCAAAAGAGCGGTTTGTTCGACCTGGGTAGTGCAATTCTTGGGAACATCTTTGGATTGGCTACAGAAGAATGACCCATGATATAAAAGTATACAAGTAACATTATATCAGTATGAAATATTAATAACTCTTATCATAATATTAACTTTAAACTATTTTTTTTTTGCATATATGTATTTTACTATTATACATATACATTTTACAAAATGTAATACAATAACCAGTTTAACCATATTCAATTATGTATACAACTTGTTTAAAATGTATTATTACTGAATCATTACTATATTATAACTATACAATATTTTAATCAATATTTTGTATTAAGATTGAAGAAGACTATTATGTATTAATAGATTAGCGTATGTCGATGATGATTGCTGTCGGAGGACCTCCAGCTACATGACCGAGTGATGCCAGAACTCCATATTATAATTACAAATCATAATAGATAGCATGACAGATAGATAGATAGATGGATAGACAGAGAGATAGAAGCAGCAAGTCAGGGGATGAGGTAAGTAGTGTGTCTGCGAGAATCGAGCAATGGTAAACATGCTTACACACTCTAACTCAAGGAATGCTTGATAGGCACAATAACAATGCCTCGTGACCATACACACACATATACACATACTCACACACAGGCTTCTAGAACATTTCAACAACAGTGTAACACACGTGACACGACCCCTGCTACACCAGAATTTAGGAAGCAGAGCTCAGAAGGAGGTTAGCCATAGAATCGACAGGTAGTGGAGAGGGTGAATAAGAAGAGGGGTCCAACTAGACTTACTTAGTATATTAAGTCTCTGTAATACATACGCTGCTCAACTTAGACTTTCTCTGAAGATAATAAATCAAGATCAACTCCCTGTACTCATCTTTAACTCCTGCTCTTCAATTGACTCACCTATTAAAAGAATTAAGAGTTACATATATAAAAATGTTGGCTACAAAGCTTTAACAATGCTAAGTCAGTGTTAAGTAAGACATCTCCAACAGTCTCCTCCTGGCGGGACTGAATGATTAAGGGCTCGTCATCATGGTCATCAGCTGGGAAAACCACAGCGCCCCGGTTTCTTCCAGTGGCTGGTCACTGTCATCGGCTACTCGTGGGCCAGTCTTCTTGGGGTTTGACTCATGATAACCCTTCAACACATTAACCCCTTAACTGCGGGTGTCGTTCCAGAATGACATTGATAAAATTGGACCAAACCGCAGGTGTCATTCTGGAATGTTCATGAACTTTTTGAATACCGTGTTTTTTTTCCGCGCACCAATTGTTTCAAGGGAGAGTAGCTATTAAGTTTTTTCACTCCAGCCGACCCCCCACCTCCCTCCTCCCACCCCCCGGGGGCCCCCTCACCCCTGCTCACACACGCATCAGTCTCTGTTGAGCTTTGTGCGTGATAATGCGGCAGTGAAGTGCAGGCAATTACAGTGCCTTTTACCTACCTCAGTGAACACAGAGTGGGTGTTTATCATATGTGCAGTGTTCATATATGTTTATAGTATTATTATCAGAGTGTGATTAGTACTGGTGTGTGGGGCGAAATATAGTGATTTTAGATCGCTCACTTCTAATGGCACTGCCTGTCCAGTGAAAGTCCACGAAGTCATGAAACCTACATCACTGCAAAGCTGAAGGTTAGTCCTTTCTCATTTTTTGCTCTAGCTTTATTCTGTACAGAGTTATAAAGGTTTAAAGGTTTGTTTACATTTTGGCTGGAACCCCCACGGGGGGGGGGGGCCAGTCGGGTCAAAACATTGCCCACGGTTAAAGGGTTAATGTGAAACCTTTGACGAATATTCCCCATCTGAATTATGTAGCTGAGGTCTGAAATGCACTCTACTACATCATATGGGCCCTTCCACTGTGCCAACATCTTGTTCTGGGCAGTGGGGAGTATCAAGCATTTATTGCCTGGACTGAACTTCCGAAGCTTTGCCTTCTTATCATTATAAGCTTTCTGAACTTTGCACGCCTTGATCAGTTCTTGCTTAGCTAACTCGCATGTCGACTGGAGGCGGTCAGCTAAATCAAGAACGTAGATGTAGGTGGTCTTGACTTCAGGATCGGGTTCTTCATCGTCCCATGACTCATGAAGGACTTGAATTGGCCTATGGACTGACCTTCCATACACCAGTTCAAAAGTTGAGAACTTCAAAGAATGCTGTGGGGCTTCTCGGTAAGCAAATAGAAGAGGAGCAATGAACTGCAGCCATTGCTTTGGCTGTTCAGTGGCCATGCGCTTTAACCCGCCCCATCCTGTCGACGTATGGGTACATTGCAACGATTTGCATTTGCCAATCCCGGCGACGTACCGGTACGTCATGCAATTGCAAAGTCCCTAATTTGCACAATTTTCAATTTTTGCGCTAGATTTTTCGTATATATACACGGGACACCTTCCTCTATTCCTCTACAAGATGCCAAGCAGGGACAATGCCTTACACCGCATAACCTCCCCCCCCTCATGCCATTGTCTCGCCAATTCACCTGTTACCAGTGACCTGGCCAGTAAAGATATTCAGGGCCAGAGTAGGTCCCCAATCGATGACAATGTGGAGGACAATGTTTACATAGCATTAGAAGAAGAAACAGTCAGAAATAATGATCAGGTAATGTGGCAAAAAAGGGTCAGGTATGGTGATTAGTTAGTGAGTGAAACAATGCTTATAATGCCTTTATTACTGCTTGAAAACCAATATACTCTCATACTACATATAAATTCGTACCAAGTAAATAAATAAATACCGTTTATGAGTGGATAAAATAGTTACCCTCCCATAGAACTCGTTTTCTTTGGTGCCAGGATGTTAGAAAACCCAGTCAGGTAAGGAGGAACTCCTACCTGGATTGAGTATTTTAAACCTCAGGTGAGCAATTTCTCTATGAATTTTCGATGTTTCTCACCAAAAGCGAAGGTTTTAGCCAAAAAAAAAAAAAATCGAAAATACCTAGGGATTGGGGGATGTCGGAAGTGCGGAAAACCTCGGGACGTGACGGGTTAACATCTTCTTGAGAGTCCCACTGAACCTCTCACACAATCCGTTACATATGGGATGGTAGGGCGCAGTTCGCAAGCCTCAGATGGACAATAACCTAAATACTTCATTCATCATTGCAGAGGTGAACCGCAAACCCCGGTCGCTTAAGATCTCCTTGGGGATACCTACGCGACAGAACACTTCAATCAATGCCTCAGCAACAGTGATGTCCTCTATATTCTTAAGGGCCATGGCTTCAGGCCACCGTGTGCTGAATTCAACGATAGTGTGGATATACTTTGATCCATCACTAGCCCCTAGGAGAAATTGGCCCAACAAAGTCAACTGCTACTCTCTTGAATGGTTCGGAGATTATAGGCATTGGTTTCAATGACGCAGGACGGACACGTCCCCGGTCAGTGGTACGCTGACACACATCACAGAAACGCACAAGCCTAGTTATTTCCTGTCCCATCCCTGGCCAGAAAAAGTCAGCATGGATGCGGTCAGAGTTTTTTTTTTACCCATGTGACCTACCATCACTGAACAATGACCTAATTCAAATACTGCTCGGTGATACTTCGTGGGAACGACGAACTGCAGTCAAACCTCTCTCTGGGGTGTTTGTGACTCACGGTACAGCCATCCTTATTTACAAAGGAACCTGGCTTGACCTCCCCGTGAATACTTAATCACATTACCCTCCAGCTTCTTACACAGTGAGGCAAGTGTCGGGTCAGACTGTTGTTCTTGGACAACATCTTGACTATGAATCAGATCTTGCAGCATTGTAATGGTCAATGGGGTGACACGCTTCGGAGCCTTGGCCATGGCTCATGTTACTGCAACAGCCGAAGGGCGAGTTGCAACATCTATGGCACAACTATTTTTGACGCCTGGTATGTAACCTATAATGAGGTCAAACAAAGGTTCTGACTTGACAACAGCAGCTGTCAAGCCAGTGTAGAAAAGAGATGCCTCCTGGATACATGTTTCAGGGAATAATCTCACTGATCCATCAATAAGTCTAACTTAGTGTACTCATCTGGCCGAACTAAACTCTGCCTGACGGAGCAACCTGAGGAACCATTGTCTCTCATAACATTTACTGAAACACCTCCCACAAACCTTGGCTGAACAAGAAAGGCAGTGTTGCTGGTAGAAGGGTCTGAGGAGGTAGAAGCCAGTCATAGATGAGACTGCGGAATGAAAGATGCAGCAAATGTGGCGCCCTGAGAACTAAATGCCTGAGGGGTCGTGCTCACCATCCGAGGAGTTGGAGCACTGACCACCTGTGGTGGAGAGTTCACTGTCACTGGGGGACTACAGAACTATGGAGAAGTACCTGCACTGGTGGGGACGGCACCACCGTGCGCTTGTTGTGGACTGAAGCCTACATTTGCATCCTGCCTCCGTTACACTGAAGTTGATTGTCCTGACTGAGGGTTATGTGGTTTGTCCTTGCTCTGCTGCTGCTTGGAATACTGCTGCTGGATAGGGTTATGCTTGTACTTCTTCCAATCAGGTTTCTGCATATTTTGCCCCTGGTCCTTTTTCCGCGGTTTGTTTGGACCTTGGCTGTGATTCTGAGAATGGCCTTGATACTGGGGTTCAGTCTGAGATGGCTTCCCAGACTTGGCAGTGTCCTTCCTGTGCCAGGTCTGTTGCTTTCGAGTTTGGTACCCGTACGCAGTGAACAATGCATCACCCTTTTCCACCATTTGGCTGGCATCCCTTACCTGGCAGATCTTAAGCTGAGCCATAAGCTCAGCAGGCCATGACTTTTCTAGCTGCATGGACTGCATAAGGTCAGTTATCGCCCCTCATGTGCGAGGGGCTTCATCTTTCTCCATCCGCTCATCTAAGTAAGCAGTAAGACGGTTGAGGAACTGAACAGCTGTCTCCTTTTCTTGGAGTTGCACCCTCATAAACTGATTTCTGGCGTCATCAACTGTGTGACCATATGCTTTGATGAGTGCAGCCTTTATCATCTCATACGTGAGATTGTCTCCATTAATTCTGTGGAGAATGTCGAGGGTAGGGCCCTCAAACAAGCTAAGAAACTGGAGCCACTTAGCTGCCTCATCCAGCTGGTACAGCTGCACCATGTCTTCAAAAAGAGCTATGAATGACTCGATTCACTTGCCTTCCTTGTATGAAGGAAGCTTGAGGCGTGGGGTTGCCAGAACATGTGCAGGGAGAGTACTCATGGAGCTCGGGTCAACTGCATCAGATGTGCCTGAAGCCAAGGAGTCTCACCTGAGCTTCAGCATCTCAAGTTCATGTTTCTCATGTGCCTCGCGCTTGGCATGCTTGGGTTCACGTTCTCTCTTGCATTGTTTTTCTTCATATTTGCGCTGCTCTTGCTCGTATTCACTTTCTCTCTTGCATTGTTCTTCCTCATATTTGCGATGCTCTTGCTCGTATTCACTCTCTCTCTGACGTTCCTCACGCTGTTGTCGCTCATGTTTGCATTGAATTTTATGCCCTTCACAGGCATCACTCTCACGTTGCTGTTCAAGAGTGTACCGTGAGAGCACATAGTCTTTAATTTTCTGGGAATTGGTAAGCCCCATATCCTTGGGTTCCTGTACATATATGTTAGTACCCATGATGCTAACTAAGCTAAGGCTGAGTGGACTAAAGACTGAGTACTGACTGCTGTTTCGCAGAGAAATGCTAATAATCAAAAGTAAAGAACATAGGCACAGGCTGGTGGTGCCCAGTCTTATCTCCTGTATAGGAGTGTTCACTGTTGCAGGGGGACTAGTGAATTGTTACTCGTTTTATCTCCTTTGGAGGAGGATTCACTGTTGCAGTGGGACTAGTGAATTGTTACTCATTTTATCTCCTTTGGAGGAGGATTCACTGTTGCAGGGGGACTAGTGAATTGTTACTCGTTTTATCTCGTTAAACTGGTAAGATTCATTGTCACAGGGGGACTAGTGAATCGTGACTGGTTTTATCTAGTTAAACTGGTAAGATTCACTGTCACTGGGAGACTAGTGACTCGTGACTTGTCTTATCTAACTAAACTGGTAGGATTCACTGTCGCAGGGGAAGTAGCGAATCGTGACTAGTGCCTATAGCCTTTAATGATAACAAATACCTAGGTGTGAGTGAGTGAATATTATTTCGTTAATAACTTTAGAGATAGGAGTTAATATCGTGGAATAAGGTCCCCAGATGTCACAGGGAGATGTGAATTTAAGAATAGAAGCTGATATTAATCGACGGTTAACACAAAGAATTGACTTGTGAAATCAAGTAGTAAGTTTTACTTTATGTGGCTTACTTTGTCGATTCTCTAAGGACGAGAATTTTATAAACTTTCTCAACAGTACACAGCAGAGACTATCTACTCACGAATGCTGTATCATTAGTACTGTTATCCTCTGAGAAAGTGTGATCTTTACCCCCTGACAATCAATAATTAATAATAATAATGAAAAAGTTCTTGCTGATGCTTAACTCGTAGTTGGCACAACTGATTTAAGTTTTGATACAAAAGAACTGGCATAAACACCAGTTGTGATTAATATATGAAGTTTGTGCTAACTGCGAGTAGCAAACTAAATTAAGCTCAATATGGAGAAATTAAACTCCATTAATTCATTACATTAAGCCCAAAGAAAAGAACTGTAAATTTATTGATTACAATCAATAAATTAACGTTATATAAATCTCAAAAATGAATTCAAAGGGGTAATTCACTGTCACAGGGGGACTAATGAATTCAGATAACAAGGGAAATACACTCACTCATTCAAAAACTAATCCAACTTAAGGCTACGAAAACGAACAAAATTACTGGTCAGTGAAGGGAATGGGGCTGATGCTATGAAAGACTGGGCTTTTCTGCTCGGGCAGGCTGCTGCTCGTTGGCTCTGCTCACTGCAACCCCTCACCAAACTCGGCGGGGAAATACGGGGAATCGTTGAATTCTGGAGACTAGGCACTAGAAGACCTCCTCTCTCAGCTCTCGCACAACGAACCTCCTCCCGTGGCTGCTCGACACTGACTGACTCATGTAAGCAGCTGGGCACGGCCCAAAGGTTGAGAGGCAATGTGAGAACGACAACTACACAAAATTTTAGCTCATTGAAATGCACTGTCCATACAGAAAGACAGTCACTTATGAAGCAATGGCAAGGGTTATGAAACTCATTACGATCTGAGTACAAAAGTGAGGCAGTTAACGGTCTGAGGGAGACTTGAATTTCAATGAAATTCATACGTTCCCTTATACAATACTAATACTATGTCACGAAACAGTTCGTGACAGTAGGCCAACTTTCAGTCTTACCCACACAATCCTTGAGCCAACTGATCATTACTGTCTTATATTCTCCTTCCATCTGGTACTCACAACAATACACACTCCTTCTTTGGCCCTCTCATTCTCACCTACTCCTGCACATATACCCCATCCAAACTCCCATTCTCTCACACTCTCACCTCGCCATTTAGTTTCAGTTAATCCACATACATCCTCTTTTGCACCCTCAAGCACCTGGGCAATCTCCTTCTTTCACTTCATTATTTGCACCCCTTACCTTTCCTGTCACTTCTTATTGCTTTTCTTTCCTTTACAGGTGGCTTTACATTGAGTGACAAGCCTAATGGTTTCCTGTAAGCCAAGAAACCATTTACAACGCTGGGTGGTAACCATATAACCAAACAATTACGTGCTCCCTACGTGTCATCAAGTGGGTTGGTGGAGGGTTAGTGCCCCTTCCTGTAAAACAAATAACTCAGAGTCAAATGGCCACCCCTAACGGGATTATGGCATCAGGCAATAGATAGATAGATAGACATTCCACGCCGCCATCCGTATCATGTCCTTTGTTCGGTCCTTAGTCATCATCTTTTGGTCAGGCCTGGTCCGAGGCTTCTTGTTCGTATTTTTAGTTAGTAGTTTTCCTGAGAGGGGTATTAACCTTACGTTGTGACTTGCTGTCCCACTTGCTGTCACGTAGGGAACACGTGTTGGTTGGTTATAATGTTACCACCCAGCGTTGTAAATGATTTCCTGGTTTACAGGAAATAATTTGGCTTGTCTCTCATTGTAGAGCTACCCTAAAAACAGGATACCACTACCTTAAGTGGGTGGATGATGGGCGTCCCCACCTACCACATAAAAAATCACATGCAATAAAACATATTTTAATAGAACATTTGTTTACTGTATACACAAACATATATTTGGTATACAGAGATAAATACCCCCATGCAGAATTAAAGTAGTTTCATTAGCATTATCATCAATGAAAAAGAATTCATTGTATACAGTACATCATGTACAGTACAACTGAAATTACACTGACTACTGATGCAGAACATAATATTAATATTTTGGGAGAAGATATTTCTTAAGATCTTTTATAAATGATATGAAACTTTGATGAGACCTGATAGAGGCTGGTAGGCCATTCCACACCTTGACTCCCTGGTATTTAATAGAGGACTGACCTTCTCTGGTTCTCATATATGATATCGCTAATAAAGTATTCAGACGAAGACAATAATTTGAGTTGTTTCTAATAACAAAATAATTTGTGTGGTTGTCAAATTGATTATTTAGTCATTTAAATACAAGTAAGCAGTTTAAGTAGGTTATATCACTCAGTTTTAATAGTCTAAGTGTTTCAAAGGATTTTTTTTGTGATCCAGTCTTCTGAGGAAGGCCATAGTGAGAATAACCCGTCTGTGAGCAATGACAAGAGGATTTATATGTGAGACAAGAGCAGCACCCCAGATAAAATGAAAATATAATGTATGAAGTGTGAGTATGTAAGAATATGATAGATAAGAATTAAGGATTCTATGGTTAACTTGCTATGCATATGAAGTATTATATCGTATTGCTCTCTTAATTTATTAACAATGTATTGTATATGACTCTGCCACCTTAGTTCATCATCTACAATGACACCCAAAAATCTAGTTTCATGTTCTTGTTTGAGAGGACTGTTACTAATATTTGGGGATAAAGTACTCAGCGGGTTGTATTTATTTCTGGTAAATTAAATAATGTGATTTCTTGATGTTTAACGTTAGCTTGTTTGCCAGAATCCAAGTACTGATTAACTTTAACTCATGATTTGTTTGTGCCACCAGTACCTTCAGATTAAAGTGTCTGCTATAGAGATTACCGTCATCTGTAAACAGAACATACTTAAAAAATTAACTAGAGTTCACAATGTCATTAATACATACAGTAGGTTAATCAGAAGGCCAAGATTTGAACCAGGTGGTATGCCATAAGTAATGGATGAAAAAGATTACTTTGTGTTTCAGAAATGAACATATTGTTGTCCTTTTGTTAAGTAGGATTCGGACCATTTTATCGTTGTAACTCATATCCCCTAATGTTCAAGCTTAGAGATGAGGATATGGTGATCAACTGTATCAAAAGCTTTTGATAAATCAAGAAATATTGCCACAGTGAGAATATCATCAGTAAGTGTCACAAGTGCTGTCTCAGTTGTTCTCTTCTTACAGAAACCAAACTGAGAGTTACATATGATAGTATTGTTAGTACAAAATTCATCAAGTTTATTATAAACCAATTTCTCGTATATTTTGCTCAGTGCTGACAATAGTGACATCGGCCGATACTTCCTCATTAATTTTGTACCTCCTGATTTGTATATGGGGATAACTTTCGCAACTTTTACCTTTTCTGGGGAGACTCCTGTTACTAAAGAAGAGTTAGATAGCTGTAAAGTGATAGGAGTAATAATCGATGGAACTTCCTTGATAATGCTCATAGGGATATATCATCATATCCTGGTGCTGTATTTTTTAACTGCTGGATAATATTAAGAATTTCGCCCTCTGAAGCAGGAGAGAGCGTTAGATCATTAATGTTTCTATTTCCGAGATACATGTAATAGTCAGTTGGTGGTTGCATGATTGCTTGTGCCATATCGTTCCCTATATTTACATAATAATTGTTAAAGTTTGTAGCTATGTTTTCGGATTCTGTTAGGTTTCTGTTGTCAGCAAATAGCGTCATACACTTTTGGTTTGGCGTGCTTTGTCTATTCATGATTGAGTTTATTGTGCTCCATGTTTATTTATTTATATATATATTTATTTTTTGCTGTCACCAGAAACTGCTTCTAATTTATTTTTATAATAATGTAGTTTGATCAGGCTGACCTAATAGTTCGGGTAACCTTATTCCTGTTTTTTCTGTATGTCTCCACAAATGTGATTGGATGTTTGGCGAATTTTCTTTGGAGTTTGTTCTTTTCAGCAACCATTTTTTTCAATGCCTCAGGTTATATATGGTTTTTCAGTATATATAGTTTAAATTACCCTCTTCCGATTTGGAAACCATTTATTGAAAGAGGCATTAACGATGGTAGAAAAGTTACATAATACCACATTTGGATCCACCGAGGCAAACACCAAGTCCCTACAAACATGTGTCAAACCTTCTAAGTTAAAATGTTGTTTCCACAAAAGTCCCTGTATTTGATCCTAGTATAGTCTCACCAATCTAAAACCAAGGTTTGGGTAGAGTCCAGCCGGGGATTTCCCGGCGTACAGAGTTGCCTTGTTTCCTATACTCTGATTGGCAAGTGGCTGACCTGACACCGTTAGAGCTGGCCGCTCACATCTCGCCACCTGGCCTGACATGACTTCACCCACTTCTGTGTGTGTGTGTGTGTGTGTGTGTGTTTGTGTGTGTGTGTGTGTGTGTGTGTGTGTGTGTGTGTATGTAAAGAAAAACTAATTTAAGTTATAAATATAACCAAAATAATGAATATAAAAATTGCATTCTCTCTCTCATATATTATTTATGATTCCTAGTATGGGCCTGGATGTTGCTGCTCGTGAGTGTTTCAACTTATTTATTTCTATTAAGAAAATAGAGTATGTTCTACTGATTCCTTCAAATTATATTATAAACGTAATTGTTACATTACTTACCCAACTTAGAACTACCGTGAAAGTCGGTAAAAGTAACTACATTTTTTCCAGCAACACTGTAAAATATGTATGCCACATTTCTTTATTGCTGTACAAGAGCCATATGCAATACAAGTTTACCTTCCTTTGATATGCTAGAATACTTACGTTTATATTGTATTAGTATGTGTGTACCTATCTGTGATGCCTATTACATGTATAACAGAATCTACTCATCGCTCGTTTAGGAAGTATGGCATGGGTGCACCCAGCGCCAGACCCCACCCAAACCTTGATTTTAGATTGGTGAGACTATAGTAACATCATCTTTACCCCCTGTGGGTAACTTAAGTAATGCAAATACAGGAAAGTGACCAGAAATATTACCCCATAATTATACCACTTTTGAGTAAATATCCTCTATCGTTGGACCAAATTTGATCAATGTGGCTGATGTACTCGTAACTAGAGTTGGTTTGGTTCTTAGGTTAAAAAAGTGTTTCATTTGGAAGATGGGCTAACTATGAGACCTTTAACATGAACTACGGTTTCAGATTTTAGCAGGTCAAAATTATAATCTCCGCATAGAATGCTAACCTTATTTTCAGTGCTGATTTCAGAAATTATTTCACCTGTTTTTTTTTTTTTTTTTCCGATAAATCAAAGAACATTGGTGTTAGGCCTCCTATAAATATTACCTACTATTATATTATTGTTCCCCTGTTTTATTTCTAAGAATAAAGCTTCGATGTGTATTTCTCGGGTCACCAGGTCCTCCCTTAACAACTTGTCAATTTTTTTTATTAATAGCCTATACAATGCCAAACCCCCACTATGTCGAGAAACATTAAGATGGAAATTTTGATATTCTTCTAATTGGTACAGATGATGAGTGCTATCTGCAAGTATAGTTTCACTGAAACGCTGTACCGCAATATAAAAATGTCGGGAAGAAATGCATTGTTTGAACAAACTGTCAAAATTTTGTTGAATACTATTAATGTTCAAGCTAAAGACTGAAAGAGTATTAGATGGTAAGTCTGACAATGTATCTGATATATCATCAGAAAAATAGTATTAACAATCACGGTTGGCATACCCAAGTATATTCTTTAATTATCAGGTTTGAAATCAGCTGAAAACTCATCACTGTTATTTTTAAATGGATTAAAAGCCGTATTTTTAGTTTTTTTTCTATCGATGAGAGTAGAGTAACGTCATGTTTGGTTGACTGTTCCTGTATCAGGTCACACATTTCACTACTGTCTAAATTATAAAAAGGGAGATATTCACAAAACTCCTTTTGAAACACTATTAGTCACCTGATAAGAAACCGGCACTATCAGTGCAAAGAAGTCTGGCCTCTTCCTTGAGCGAGTCCGACTATCAGGTACGTGAGTGGGCGGTGTGGCGCCAGACTCTTTCTGCGATCCCAAAACACCCCAAGGACCACCAGAGCCATCAGGGAAGACAGGGCCTGCAGAGGCGTACCTCACGCTGTTGCTGGAGTTTTCCTGCTGATCCATCTCAGAGAAAGTGGCTCAATTGGTAGGGAGGTCGCCTGCAGTCCTACCGGACCCAGGTTCAAATCCCGGCTGATGCAGGGAACGGTTTAAGGATTTGAATTTCATAAAAATCAGACTTTACTGATCTACCAGAAGACACGCCGACATGTTGTAAAAATACCTCCACTTATATCAATACACCAATCCGGTATGAGACAGCTCTAGCATGTATTCAATATGGATGGTGGGTGTTAGCGCCGAAATGGTGACATGTAGAGGTGTTTGGTATGTAGGAGGATTACTGGGCCTTGGGAGCAGGCTGTGAAGCCTATGCCCAGAGTTGGATACATAAAAAAAAAGGGGGGGGGGTGCCTGGTAGCAGAGACATCTGTTGCTCCACAACATTTAGGCTGCTGTTGGTTTGCTTCTAAGTATCTTGGCTCCTGTTATTAATTCCATTGCTGTCTTGTGACAGAGCAACTCCTTTGTGGCGACTAGATGCATTATTAGCACAACCACCGAGCCTTCCACGACCGCCACCACGTTGACTGTTACCTACACGACGACCATCTTCAACCTGTTGTCGGCCAGCATTATCACCATCTGAATGACGAAAAACTCCAACAGCACCAACCCCACCGTCAATGAAGCGTTGAACCCCGATACCAGATCGTTCACCACCACCATGGTGTCCTACCACGAGGGTCCTGTACCGAAAGAAGTTGATTTTCTCACTATTCCTTGCTTCATGAAACGCTTCCATCTGTTGTCTCCGTACTGTTACCGACCGTGGGCATAATTCCTCATTTATATATATGTTGCTGCCTTTTGGTTTTCTCTTGTCACCGAAAATAGTTTCTTTTTCTTGGTAACAGGAAAATTCAGTAACGACGTCTAGGGGACGATCTGAAGCCGAAGCTTTACCCACCTGATAAACACGATCGAAGGCAGGGTTTATTTGAAACATTGATTGGATTATTATGGAGTGATTACGTTGGGTCTGCTTCCAATTTTCAAGTTCATCTTCAGGAATGCATGAAAATTTTAGGTTCTTTCGCCTCCCTTTATCGTCTAGATAGTCAGTCTTTTCCTGCAGATATTGCCAGTTGTTTCTAATATCTCTGTTTTCACTAACGAGTGCCAGTATTTGCTTCTTGAGTTCCATCTTCTCTTGTAATACGAGATCGAGTTCATTCTTTGTCTCACTCAAATCTTCTTGCATAAATTCTAGGCTTTTTATATCACTGATGCGTTCATTTGCTTCAAGTTTCAGTTAGTTGTTAGGTAAGAACTGCTTCAAAGTGTTGTTTTTGTTCGCAGAGAAGCTTGAATACCTCTTCTCGATCAATGTTTCCGGTCGTATTCACTCTCTTGGTGAAAAATTAGTGACGTCACAAGTAACTGTGCTATGAGAAAATCTCCTGAAATCAAACTACAGTTATCATCAAATAATGTTTGTGTTCAAGTTACAGTTCTGTTTTTCTAGTGGCCACAATGTGCACCGTAGACTAGTATCAGTTATGGTCTCGTATGGTAGATGAAAATTTAGTGATAAGCCTGTATCATTAGCAAATCTCAGAGCGTCACTCAGCACGTCCATCCAGCCCAATGTCCAGCACTGAACTTTTTTTTTTTTATCTTATGCGAGGAATAAGGAACCAAAGGCCGCGAGCCCGCAATAGTTCCTTCAAAGAGAAAAATAAAATACAAGAGAGAGCCAAATTCAAGATCCGATCATTTCGAGATGCCTGGACACACTGCGTTTGAAAGGCTGGAGATCATAGGAAGCAGAAAATACAGACAGAGGGAGACAGTTCCAGAGTTGACCTGTTGCATAAATGAAGAATTGGGAGCAACGGTTAACACTTGCATTAGAGAGTTGAACAGAAAAGGGATGAGAGTTTGCTGCTAGACGGGTGATACGCTCCCGTCGTAGAGGTGGAGGAATGCATGCAGACAGTTCAGAGGAGCAGTGACCAATGAAGCTGCGATAGAAAAGAGATAAAGATGCAACAGTGCGACGAAGAGACAGAGGTTGAAGGGAGCCAGTAAGAGGAGGAGAGTTAATGAGACGGAAAGCCTTTGACTCCACATTACTGAGAAGAGCTGCTGTATGTGGGGAGCCTCCCCACACATGAGAGTTGGTCTTCACACAGGGGCAGATAAAACCCCTGTATAGAGTCAACAATTCTGCAGGGGTAAAGAAGGAACGGAGTCGTCTTAGCACACCTAATCTCTTGGAAGCAGATTTTACAAGAGATCATTCTTTCCTCTTCCTTCTGCCTGTGGGTGACTGTACACTGAGTGACAAGCCAAATGGTTTCCTGTACACCAGGAAACAATTTACTATGCTGGGTGGTAACCATATAACCAAATTTTGGCACATTGTGGTTTAATGGGTAATTATTGCGCGCCAGTCGGATTGAGCCGGTGAAGGTTTATATCCAAGGGAGGGTTGGGCTTGATTGCTCATGTAATGCCACTCAGGGATGAGTGAGGCTTGTCGCTCTCATCATAAATGTCAGGACCAACTGCCTAGCCCCAGGCTCCTACGATCCTCATGGGGCAATGTAGGATTGGATGATGGATGGATGGATGTAATATGATCTTTCCAAGATAAGTCCCGAGTAAATGAAACCCCAAGCATATTCAAGGATGATGCAGGATTAAGCTGAATATTATTAAACAGTGGGTATACCTGTGTAAGATTTTGTCGGGTTAATAGGTGTAAAAACTGAGACTTTGGTGCATTAAAAATAACCAAATTATTTTTACCCCATTCAGAGATACAAGCCAAGTCAGACAGTAGGTGTGCCATAGCCTCATCCCTTCTTAGTTGAAGTAAGTGCTGAGATGGACGTTGCGGGAACCGAATTGAAAGGTGAAGGGTAGAGTCGTCAGCATAAGAGTGGATAGGGTTAGATGTAGAGCTTAGATGGTCATTGATGAATACAAGGAAGAGTGTTGGTGATAGGACAGAGCCCTGAGGAACACCACTGTTGATAGATCTAGGAGAAGAACGATGGCCGTCTACAACAGCGGCTATAGAACGACCAGAAAGAAAGCTAGAGATGAAGGCACAGATAGAAGGATAGAAACCGTAAGAGGGCAGTCTGGAAATTAAAGATTTATGCCAGACTCAATCGGAAGCCATAGAGATGTCAAGTTCAATGGCAAAGCTTTCGCCAAAGTTCCGCAATGAGGATGACCAGGAGTCTGAAAGATAGGTGAGAAGATCGCCAGTGGAGTGTCCCTGACGAAACTCATACTGACGATCAGAAAGAAGGTTGTGACAGGAAAGATTCTTTAAAATTTTTCTATTAAGAATTGACTCGAAAACTTTTGAGATACAAGATGTTAAAGCAATTGGATGATAGTTAGAGCGTTGTGAATTGTCACCCTTCTTTGGGACTGGCTGAATGAGAGCAAACTTCCAGCAAGAAGGAAAGGTAAAAGTTGAGAGACAAAGGCGAAAGAGCTCGCCTAGGCAGGGTGTAAGTACAGAAGCACAGTTCTTGAGAACAACAGGAGGGACCCCATCAGGCCCATATGCCTTATTAGTAATTAGATGAGCAATGGCAGAAAATACATCAGCTGAAGAAATTTTAATGTCAGCCATGAGGAAATCAGAGGGGGGAAGTGATGAAGGAACAGAACCGGAATCATCTGAGGTGGAATTGGAGGAGAAAGCCTGAGCGAAGAGATCTGCTTTATCAGTAGCAAGAAAAGCTACAGAGCCATCAGAGTAGAAAAGAGGAGGGAAGGATGATGAGGTAAAGTTGTTAGAAAGGTTTTTGGCAAGGTGCGAGAAGGAGCAGGAAGAATTCGCGTCGGAGAGTTGAGAGCATTTAGTATGGATGAAATTATTTTTAGCGGAGCGAAGAACAGAATTATAGGCCCTCTTCTTGTTGCAGACAGCACTGGAACAAGCATGATTAAACCAAGGCTTTCTTGCATTAGTCAAACGATATGAGAAAGAAATGTATGCTTTCATGCCCGAAAGAATAACCTCCGTAATGCGCAAGGCACACTCAGATGGCTCCAGGCCATGGAAGCAATATTCATTCCAGGGAAAATCAAAGAAGTACTGCCTGAGGGCCTCCCAATCCCCAGCTCCAAAGCGCCACAGATGACGTTTCTTTGGAGGGTCCACATGCCGTACCGGAGTGATAGGACAGGTTAAGGTGATGGGGTCGTGATCGGAGGAGCCCAATGGAGAGAAAAGATTAACAGTGTAAACAGAGGGATTAGTAGTAAGGATGAAGTCATGTATGTTGGAGCTCTCTCCAAGGCGGTCAGGGATAAAGGTAGGATGCTGTACAAACTGCTCTAGGTCATGAAGGATAGAAAAGGTGTAGGCTTGTTCACGAGGTAGATCAGTGAAAGGAGAGGAGAGCCAAAGGTGGTGGTGAACACTGAAATCTCCAAGAATGGAGATTTCAGGGAAAGGAGAATGGATAGAATGTGTTCCATCGTAGAAATAAGATAGTAAAAGAATTTTTGAGAGTCAGTAGAATTAAGAGAGAAGAAAACAGCACAGATATATTTAGTCAGAGAATGACAGGAAAGCCGAAGCCAGAGTGTAGAGAATTCAGAAGAATCGAGTTCAGGAACACGAGAACAAGATAGGTCGTTGTGTACATATACGCAACATCCACCTTTGGCTTTGAAATGAGTAAAGAGATAGTAGGAGGATACAGAAAAAGGTTTGCTGTCAGTTGCCTCAGACAGCTAAGTCTCAGGTAGAAAAAGAAGGCGAGGTTTAGAGAAGGAGAGGTGGTGCTCAACAGAGCGAAAGTAAGAGGAAAGGCCACGAATGTTGCAGAAATGAAAAAGAAAGTCAGACAGTGGTTCCAGGCAGCTTGAGTCATCACCGGGAAAGGGGTGGAAGATGGGGGCATTTATGCCCCCCCCCTGGGGACTCCTAGGCCACGTGTACTGCTGCAATATTTTTTTTAATTTTGGGAAAAGAAATGTGGTGTGTACTGTGCATATAGTTTAGTGTTGATAGAGAAACTTGTATTGGAGAGCATGCTGGCCTACTCTCTGTGTTACTGAGACACTGAAAAAGTTTCGCAAAGGGGGATGATCGGGACCTACTCCCGAGGGCTGATGAAACGGGAGCTCCAGCTCTCCCTGTCATCAGCTTTCCATCTACCTCGGGAGTACTGCCCTGCTTGACTGGTTCTACAGTCTACTCCTTTCTTATACTGCAAATGTCTGTTCTTATACTGTCTGTTCTTATACTACAAATAAATTCTTTTTTTTTTTTATGCGAGGAAGAACGAACCAAAGGCCATGAGCCCGCAGTAACAGTTCAATCCAAGAGAAAAATAAAATACAATAGAGAGCCAAATTCAAGATCCGATCATTTTGAGATGTCTGGACACACTGCGTTTGAAAGACTGGAGATCATAGGCAGCAGGAAATACAGACAGAGGGAGACAGTTCCAGAGCTGACCTGTTACATAAATGAAAGACTGGGAGTAACGGTTAACTCTTGCATTAGAGAGTTGGACAGAAAAGGGATGAGAGTTTGCTGCCAGACGGGTGCTACGCGCCCGTCGTAGAGGTGGAGGAATGCAAGCAGACAGTACAGAGGAGTAGAGACCATTAAAGTAGCGATAGAAAAGAGATAAAGATGAAACAGTGTGGCGAAGAGACAGAGGTTGAAGGGAGTCAGTAAGAGGAGGAGAGTTAATGAGACGAAAAGCCTTTGACTACACCCTATTGAGAAGAGCTGTATGTGGGGAGCCTCACCACACATGAAAGTTGTACTCCACACAGTGGCGGATAAAACCCCTGTATAGAGTCAACAATTGTGCAGGGGTAAAGAAAGAGCGGATTCGGCTTAGCACACCCAATCTCTTGGAAGCAGATTTTACAAGAGATGTAATATGATCTTTCCAAGATAAGTCCCGAGTAAATGAAACCCCAAGCATGTTCAAGGATGATGCAGGATTAAGCTGAATATTATTAAACATTAGTGGGTATACCTGTGGAAGATTTTGTCGGGTTGATAGGTGTAAGAACTGAGTCTTAGATGCATTAAAAACAACCATATTATTATTACCCCAGTCAGAGATACAAGCCAAGTCAGACATTAGGCGTGCCATAGCCTCATCCCTTGTTTGTTGAAGTAACTGTTGAGATGGGCGTTGCGGGAACCGAATGGAAAGTTGAAGGGTGGAGTCATCAGCGTATGAGTGGATAGGGTTAGATGCACAGCTTAGAAGATCATTGATGAATAAAAGGAAGAGAGTTGGTGATAGAACAGAGCCCTGAGGAACACCACTGTTGATAGATCTAGGAGAAGAACGATGGCCGTCTACAACAGCGGCTATAGAACGACCAGAAAGGAAGCTAACGATGAAGGCACAGATAGAAGGATAGAAACCGTAGGAGGGCAGTTTGGAAATTAAAGATTTATGCCAGACTCGATCGAAAACCTTTGAGATGTCAAGTGCAATGGCAAAGCTTTCGCCAAAGTCCCGAAAGGAGGATGACCAGGAGTCTGAAAGGTAGGTGAGAAGATCGCCAGTGGAGCATCCCTGACGGAACCCGTACTGACGATTGGAAAGAAGGTTGTGAAAGGAAAGATGCCTTAAAATTTTTCTATTGAGAATTGACTCGAAAACTTTTGAAATACAGGACGTTAAAGCAATTGGACGATAGTTGGAGGGTTGGGAGTTGTCACCCTTCTTTGGGACAGGCTGAATGAGAGCAAACTTCCAGCAATAAGGAAAGGTACAAGTTGACAGACAAAATTGAAAGAGTTTGCCTAGGCAGGGTGTAAGCACAGAAGCACAGTTCTTGAGAACAACAGGAGGGACCCCATCAGGCCCATTTGCCTTGTTGGTACTGAGGCCAGTGATGGCAGAAAATACATCAACTGAAGAAATTTTAATATCAGCCATGAGGAAGTGAGAGGGGGGAAGTGATGGAGGAACAGCACCGGAATCGTCTAAGGTGGAATTGGAGGAGAAAGTCTGTGCGAAGAGATCTGCTTTATCAGCAGAAGAAATAGCTACAGAACCATCAGAGTAGAAAATAGGAGGGAAGGATGATGAGATAAAGTTGTCAGAAAGATTTTTGGCAAGGTGCCAGAAGGAGCGGGAAGAATTCGAGTTGGAGAGTTGAGAGCATTTAGTATGGATGAAATTATTTTTAGTAGAGTGAAGAACAAACTTAGCACGATTCTGGGCAGAAACGTAAAGATGATGTGATTCAGGGGTTGGTTGGCTCCGGTACCTTTTGTAGGCCCTCTCCTTGTTGCGGACAGCATTAGAACAAGCTTGATTAAACCAAGGCTTTCTTGCGTTAGTCAAAGGATATGAGAAAGGAATGTATGCTTCCATGCCCGAGAGAATAACCTCCGTAATGTGCAAGGCACACTCAGATGGCTTCCGACCATGGAAGCAATAATCATTCCAGGGAAATTCAAAGAAGTACTGCCTGAGGGCCTCCTAGTCCGCGGCTCCAAAATGCCACAGACGACGTTTCCCTGGAGGGTCCTCAGGCCGTACCGGAGTGATAGGACAGGTTAAGGTAATAAAATTGTGATTAGAGGAGCCCAACGGAGAGAAAAGATTAACAGAGTAAGCAGAAGGATTAGTTGTGAGGAAGAGGTCCAGTATGTTGGAGCTCTCTCCAAGGCGGTCAGAGATACGGGTAGGGTGCTGTACAAGCTGCTGTAGGTCATTAAGGATAGAAAAGATGTAGGCTTGTTCACCAGGTGGATCCGTGAAAGGAGAGGAGAGCCAAAGGCGGTGGTGAACATTGAAATCTCCTAGAATGGAGATTTCAGGGAAAGGAGAAATGGATAGAATGTGTTCCATCGTAGAAGTAAGATAGTCGAAGAATTTTTGATAGTAGAATTAGGGGATAAGTAAACAGCACAAATATATTTAGTCAGAGAATGACAGGAAAGCTGAAGCCAGAGTGTAGAGAATTCAGAAGAATCGAGTTCAGGAACACGAGAGCAAGATAAGTCGTTGCGTATATATACACAACAGCCACCTTTGGCTTTGAAATGAGTATAGAGAAAGTAGGAGGATACAGAAAAGGGTTTGCTGTCATTTGCCTCAGACAGCTGAGTCTCCATTAGAAAAAGAAGGTGAGGTTTAGAGGAGAGGTGGTGCTCAACAGAGCGAAAGTTAGAGGAAAGGCCACGAATGTTGCAGAAATGAAGAAGAAGAGAGTCAGACAGTGGTTCCAGGCACCTTGAGTTATCACCGGGAGAGGGGCGGATGGTGGGGGCATTTATGGTCCCCCCCCCTTGGGGACTCCGAGACTTGGTGAAGAGACGCCATTTTATTTAATTTTGAATAGGATCTGTAGTGTGTACTGTGCATGTAGTTTGGTGTAGATAGTTAGAGAAATTTGTACTGGAGAGCATGCTGGCCTACCGTACTCTCTGTGTAACTGAGACACTGAAAAAGTTCAGCAAAGGGGGATGGTCAGGAACTAGTCCTGAGGGCTGATGAAACGGGAGCTCTAGCACTCCCTGTCATCAGCTTTCCATCCACCTCAGGAGTACTGCCCTGCTCGACTGGTGCTACAGTCTACTCTTTTTTTCGTGGGAAAAATGTACTTATATTAATTTTGAAGTTGGAAATACTGTGTATATATTATGCAGTACATAACACGTATCCCTTAGCGACGGTTCCATTTTAACAGTAACACTAGAGAGAAACATTCATTACAATCTTAAAATAATTATTTTTATTTCTTGATGAAGATATTTGGAGTCATTCCTTATTGATGACTGTGACCACTCGTGTATTTCGATCCAACCCTCAGCGATGAAAATTTTCTCGAGCATGTAAACCATGTCATGAAAGTTCACGATGTTTATGTATTTGTGCTTTACATGTAACTGTCTCCTATAGCTTAGAAGTCTTCTAAATCCGGCTGTTAGTATGGAAAATCTATGGAACAGATAATAACAGACCACCACCATTATTCATCCAGTTCGTTGATGTTGGAGCAGCAAGGGGTGTGGGTGTGTTCGAGGTGGGTGTGGATGGTCTGAACGCCAACATGACACAGGCACAGCTCTCCTGGGTGGTCGGCCAAGCTCGTCGGGTAGGTCACTCTCACATTACTCTTGAGGTGGGTGGATCACTCCTAAGCAAGTAGGTCACTCTCACATTACTGCTGATGTGGGTAGGTCATTCTCACATTACTTCTAAGGTCGGTCCGGTGGCATATGACTCTGGCAGTTGCGTCACCAGATTTTAATATAATCAATCAATTTTAAGGTTGGTAGGTTACTCTTATTGCTGAAGTGGGTAGACCACTCTTACCTTACTGCTGAGGTGAGTAGGTTCCTCTTACGTAACTGTTGGAATGGGTAGGTTGATTATGGCCTAATGGAGAACATGGACACTAATAAATTGCTCACATCTTTCTGTCCTCTGCCATCAAGATGCTCTCCCTCCATCACACACTACCTCCATTCTCATTACTACAACACGGTAATTGTAATACTTTCCAGCGCATCATCTTTTTCATGAACCGCCATACATACTCTATGTTAATTAATTAATATTTCTCTTAACCCAACAACTACTGCATTATGTTTCCTTGTCTACCTGCCCCCCCATGCGCAAGAAAAAAAAAATATATATTTTTTTTCTAAAAAATAATTTTTGTTTTTATGACATGAAAAAGTAAATGGAAAAACACTTGAAAAACAAGTATGAGTTTATTATTTACTTCAGTTCAGCTGTGGTGAAGTGATGAAACTGCACATCTGAGCTCTTCTCCCCAACTTTTTATTTTTTAATATTTTTTTTTTATTTTCCGGCCTATCGACCATTGAGGCCAAAGCCCCTGGTCATAAAGGCCATATATATATATATATATATATATATATATATATATATATATATATATATATATATATATATATATACACACACACACATACACACACTTCCATGCATATATACAGACACACTTTCATGCACACGTACACCTCAGGACAGAAATTCGTGATACAGGGTAATTTTACTTTCATTTATCTTACTCGTAGGTGTATTATCAAGTGCATAGATCCGTCTTCAGTTCCATGAGAAGTGATTATATCGAAGTTTTAGCAGATTTCAATACAATGACCTTAATGTATACAGTCTGGTTTCTAAATAGTTATCCAACTTGTTCTAAGCGACAGACAAAAATCCAAGTAACAGTTAAAAGTTATATGGGCAGATAAGTCCAACTCTTGCCTTGTCATTGTGGACAGCTACATATACGCTCACCTACTTATCACCTATCCACTCAACCCATCCAACACAACCCACCGAGCTCACCCCAGCCACCCACCCAGCCCATCGATCCCTGCTATCCATCCTACTAACCCACGAATGCCACACACGAAGTTCACCCAACAATGCCACTCAACTCATTTACTCATTCACTTCTCCACCCTGAACCCATCCCGCTACCCAACCCAACCACCCACTTAGATCACCCCGACCACACAATCGTCTCAGCCACCGTGGCGACCAACGGTGCCCACTCACCCTTGCGACTTACTTTGCCCACACATCCCGACAACCTATCTTGCCCACAGACCCCTACCATCCACCCTCACCACTCCCAAATTCCACCCACCCTTCCCACTCACGAATTTCACCCACCCCGGTCATCCAACAATGCCATCCATCTCATCCATCCACACAACCCTCCCACCTCTCCCTGAACACTCCCCACCCACCTCACCCTGCCCATCCACCCATTCTGTCCACCCACTCCTCCCACCGACCCACCTGCCCATCCACCCTTCTTACCCAACCCCATTAATTCCGCCACCCCATTCACCCATTTGAAACCGACTTATCCATCAAACTCATCTTATCCAAACCTAACTTACAGACCCCTCCCCGACCACCCACATATCCAGCCACCTACCCAGCCAGCCCACCAAAGGCATCCAGTCACTAACCCATTTACCCCTACAACCCACCCAAAACCACTCCACACACCACACCCAACAACTGTTCCCCCCCCCCCTCTCTCCACCAGTATCACTGTCCACCCACGCTGGCGATGCACCGAACTACCACACGCACAAACTGAACCTCTTCAACTTCACCCACCCAACCACTTGACTCACACACACACACACACACACACACACACACACACACACACACACACACACACACACACAGATAATTAATACACACATAGAAACACTCTCACCAACCTGCCGACACACACACACACACACACAGACACACACACACACACAAAGAGAGAGAGAGAGAGAGAGAGAGAGAGAGAGAGAGAGAGAGAGAGAGAATAAGGGAGCCTCCATACGTGTGCTTGAGCAAGTGATGGGAACATGTAAACAATACAGTAACGACCACGCTGCAAACATGTTGGGAACAGCAGCGTCCAGATCATGTTGGCAACATCATGATAAAGTCTCAACTGCCTGGTATGGATACACTTATCCCATCGCCTCTCCTGCAAGTGTTCGATGTTGCACTGAAACATGTTTGCATAGATCTGTCCAAATACTGCTGGAAATATGTTCCCTAACGTGTTGCCTGCCGTGTTGCCAATATATGTTCGAGAGGACGTGTGGACTCGCCCTAAGAGAAACAAAACACGGATAAACACACACACACACACACACACACACACACACACACACACACACACACACACACACACACACACACACAGGGAGAGAGTAGTTCACATCAACTTCAGTCACTAATCATCCTCAGTGGTTGTTTATCCCCGAGGAAGATTGGCCCCACGTCTTACGAATTACTGTTTGATGGTTGACTGTATAATCATTGAGCAGTATAAACAGCATGTAATATTGAAACTAGCATAGTTATGATATTTAATATTTTACCAAAGTATTCGCTCATTAAAACTATTGCCAAGTGGATGGCATATCATGGAATCCTAATGGAAATACATCCATAATATAGCTGAATTAAAGGGTATATGTCGGAGATACGAGTCCATGTACTGTGCAAGCTGCTACTAGAACAATATTAGACACTTCCACATCTCATCCGTCCCCTTCACCGTCCCCAAATCCTCCCTCCCTCCCTCCTTTCCATCGCTTCCGCATCTGTGTGTGTGTGTGTGTGTGTGTGTGTGTGTGTGTGTGTGTGTGTGTGTGTGTG
This sequence comes from Coenobita brevimanus, assembly GCF_032717465.1. Classification (NCBI taxonomy): domain Eukaryota; kingdom Metazoa; phylum Arthropoda; class Malacostraca; order Decapoda; family Coenobitidae; genus Coenobita; species Coenobita brevimanus. The sequence goes on from NC_136993.1 coordinate 32,114,769, forward strand.
TGTGTGTGTGTGTGTGTGTGTGTGTGTGCATATATCTGTTCTTATCTAATTGTACCTTTACAGGAATTAGTCAAGCTCGTACTGTCCTGTGTATTAAATCATTTTTATCATACATATCCTTAAATTTATGAATAGTTTTGGCACACATTACTTCATTCGGTAGCGCATTCCACTGATCAATTGCCCTATTTGGGAAACTGAATAGGCTATCCTGACGTCTTTCTCACCTCTCTTTCTAAGGATTTTTTTTTTCTTTTCAGTGTCCTCTTGCTGATGCTTCCCCATAGGTTATATACTCATTGTTGTCTATTCTTTCTTACCCTGAGATGTATTTATATAGCGTCATCATGTTTCCTCTTCCTTCTCTCTTGTAGTATTGTTAGGTTCAGTTTTTCTAGTCCTTCTTCATAGCTTAGATCCTTTAAGCTTGGTACCCGTCTTGTAGCAGCCCATTGTACTTTTTCAGTCTTATCTATGTATTTTTTGAGATGAGGATTGCTGACCAATAATGCAAATTCGAGGGTTGGTCTGATGAAGGAGGTAATTATCTTTCTCGGCATGCCTTCATGTATATATGTGAATGCTATTCTCATATTAGCAAGCAGTGTGTGTATGTTTCATACCTTCTCATTTATGTGGTCTGCCAGGGAAAAAGTCTACTATTGATAATCACTCTTCTTTTGAAAATCCTTTTGAATATCCTTCTTCTTTTCTGATATGTGTAGGATTGAACTTCCTATCTTATAATCCCGATCTGGCCCTTTTCCACTTTTACCAAACGTAATAACATGGCATTTGTCCACACTGACTTCCATTTGCCATCTATTGCTCCATTTATGAAGCTTGTTTAATTCTTCTTGTAGCTCTCTGCAAGAGTCTGTAACTCTCCTTTGTATTTTTGCATCATCAGGAAACATATTTAGATAGCATCCCATTTAAATGTTCCTGTCTAGCCTATATCATTAATATATACTAAAAACATAATTGGTGCCATCACTGAGCCCTGTGGAACTCTGCTAGTCACTTCTCTCCATGATGAGTAATTACTCATTAGTACTATTCTCATTTCCCTTTTCTGAGATAATTCTGCATCCAACAAAACAGATTACCTTGAATTCTTCCTTGATGGCACAATTTCCATAGAAGTCTATGGTGCGGTGTTCTGTCAAATGCTTCCTTAATATCAAAAGAGATACCGTCCACCCATCTTTATCTTTTCCGTAGTGTTTCCGCAACTCTATCACAGTATGTGGAGTAGACTGTAGCACCAGTCGAGCAGGGCAGTACTCCCGAGGTGGATGGAAAGCTGCTGACAGGGAGTGCTGTAGCTCCCGTTTCATCAGCCCTCAGGACTAGTTCCTGACCATCCCCCTTTGCTGAACTTTTTCAGTGTCTCAGTTACACAGAGAGTAGGCCAGCATGCTCTACAGTACAAATTTCTCTAACTATCTTCACCAAACTACATGCACAGTACGCACTACACTTCCTATTCAAAATTCGCCAATAATAGCGTCGATTTATCAAGCCTCGGAGTCCCCAGGGGGGGGGGGAACATAAATGCCCCCACAATCTGCCCCTCTCCCGGTGACGACTCAAGGTGCCTGGAACCACTGTCTGACTCTCTTCTTCTTCATTTCTGCAACATTCGCGGCCTTTCCTCTAACTTTCGCTCTGTTGAGCACCACCTCTCCTCTAAACCTCACCTTCTTTTTCTAACGGAGACTCAGCTGTCTGAGGCAACTGACAGCAAACCCTTTTCTGTATCCTCCTACTTTCTCTATACTCATTTCAAAGCCAAAGGTGGCTGTTGTGTATATATACGCAACGACTTATCTTGCTCTCGTGTTCCTGAACTTGATTCTTCTGAATTCTCCACACTCTGGCTTCGGCTTTCCTGTCAATCTCTGACTAAATATATCTGTGCTGTTTACTTATCCCCTAATTCTACTGACTATCAAAAATTCTTCGACTATCTTACTTCTACGATGGAACACGTTCTATCCATTTCTCCTTTCTCTGAAATCTCCATTCTCGGAGATTTCAATGTTCACCGCCACCTTTGGCTCTCCTCTCCTTTCACGGATCCACCTGGTGAACAAGCGTACATCTTTTCTATCCTTAATGACCTACAGCAGCTTGTACAGCACCCTACCCGTATCCCTGACCGCCTTGGAGAGAGCTCCAACATACTTGACCTCTTCCTCACAACTACTCCTTCTGCTTACTCTGTTAATCTTTTCTCTCCGTTGGGCTCCTCTAATCACAACCTTATTACCTTAACCTGTCCTATCACTCCGGTACGGCCTGTGGACCCTCCAGGAAAACGTCGTCTGTGGCATTTTGGAGCCGCGGACTGGGAGGCCCTCAGGTAGTACTTCTTTGATTTTCCCTGGAATGATTATTGCTTCCATGGCCGTGAGCCATCTGAGTGTGCCTTGCGCATTACGGAGGTTATTCTCTCGGGCATGGAAGCATACATTCCTTTCTCTTATCCTTTCACTAACGCAAGAAAGCTTTGGTTTAATCACGCTTGTTCTAATGCTGTCCGCAACAAGGAGAGGGCCTACAAAAGGTACCGGAGCCAACCCACCCCTGAATCACATCATCTTTACTTTTCTGCCCGGAATCGTGCTAAGTCTGTTCTTCGCTCTACTAAAAATAATTTCATCCATACTAAATGCTCTCAACTCTCCAACTCGAATTCTTCCCGCTCCTTCTGGCACCTTGCCAAAAATCTTTCTAACAACTTTACCTCATCATCCTTCCCTCCTCTTTTCTACTCTGATGGTTCTGTAGCTATTTCTTCTGCTGATAAAGCAGATCTCTTCGCACAGACTTTCTCCTCCAATTCTACCTTAGACGATTCCGGTGCTGTTCCTCCATCACTTCCCCCCTCTGACTTCCTCATGGCTTACATTAAAATTTCTTCAGCTGATGTATTTTCTGCCATCACTGGCCTCAGTACTAACAAGGCATATGGGCCGGATGGGGTCCCTCCTGTTGTTCTCAAGAACTGTGCTTCTGTGCTTACACCATGCCTAGGCAAACTCTTTCGCCTTTGTCTGTCAACTTGTACCTTTCCTTCTTGCTGGAAGTTTGCTCTCATTCAGCCAGTCCCAAAGAAGGGTGACCACTCCCAACCCTCCAACTATCGTCCAATTGCTTTAACGTCCTGTCTTTCAAAAGTTTTCGAGTCAATTCTTAATAGAAAAATTTTAAGGCATCTTTCCTATCGCAACCTTCTTTCCGATCGTCAGTATGGGTTCCTTCAGGGACGCTCCACTGGCGATCTTCTCACCTACCTTTCAGACTCCTGGTCATCCTCCTTTTGGGACTTTGCCGAAAGCTTTGCCATTGCACTTGACATCTCAAAGGCTTTCGATCGAGTCTGGCATAAATCTTTAATTTCCAAACTGCCCTCCTACGGTTTCTATCCTTCTATCTGTGCCTTCATCGCTAGCTTCCTTTCTGGTCGTTCTATAGCCGCAGTTGTAGACGGCCATCGTTCTTCTCCTAGATCTATCAACAGTGGTGTTCCTCAGGGCTCTGTCCTATCACCAACTCTCTTCCTTTTATTCATGAATGATCTTCTAAGCTGTACATCTAACCCTATCCACTCATACGCTGATGACTCCACCCTTCACCTTTCCATTCGGTTCCCGCAACGCCCATCTCAACAGTTACTTCAAGAAACAAGGGATGAGGCTATGGCACACCTAATGTCTGACTTGGCTCGTATCTCTGACTGGGGTAAAAATAATATGGTTGTCTTTAATGCATCTAAGACTCAGTTCTTACACCTATCAACCCGACAAAATCTTCCACAGGTATACCCACTAATGTTTAATAATATTCAGCTTAATCCTGCATCATCCTTGAACATGCTTGGGGTTTCATTTACTCGGGACTTATCTTGGAAAGATCATATTACATCTCTTGTAAAATCTGCTTCCAAGAGATTGGGTGTGCTAAGCCGACTCCGCTCTTTCTTTGCCCCTGCACAATTGTTGACTCTATACAGGGGTTTTATCTGCCCCTGTGTGGAGTACAACTCTCATGTGTGGGGAGGCTCCCCACATACAGCTCTTCTCAATAGGGTGGAGTCAAAGGCTTTTCGTCTCATTAACTCTCCTCCTCTTACTGACTCCCTTCAACCTCTGTCTCTTCGCCGCACTGTTGCATCTTTATCTCTTTTTTATCGCTACTTTAATGGTCACTGCTCCTCTGAACTGTCTGCTTGCATTCCTCCACCTCTACGACGGGCGCGTAGCACCCGTCTGGCAGCAAACTCTCATCCTTTTTCTGTCCAACTCTCTAATGCAAGAGTTAACTGTTACTCCCAGTCTTTCATTTATGCAACAGGTCAGCTCTGGAACTGTCTCCCTCTGTCTGTATTTCCTGCTGCCTATGATCTCCAATCTTTCAAACGCAGTGTGTCCAGGCATCTCAAAATGATCGGATCTTGAATTTGGCTCTATATTGTATTTTGTTTTTCTCTTGGAGGGAACTGTTACTGCGGGCTCATGGCCTTTGGTTCCTTCTTCTTCGCATAAAAAAAAAAAAGCTTAATAGATTTGTAAAACATGATTTCCCTTTTCTAAACCCGAACTCTCTTTCTATTATCATATTGTATTATTGCAGTTGGTTTACCTAAATTTTTCTCATTAACTTTCCTAATACCTTGCAAACTCCACTGGTCAGCGATACTTGTCTATTGTTGCGTGGATTCTGTTTATTTCCTTTCGTGAATACGGGAACAAAGATTGTGTGTGTGTGTGTGTGTGTGTGTGTGTGTGTGTGTGTGTGTGTGTGTGTGTGTGTCTGTTTTGTTTGTGTGTGTGTGTGTGTTTTGTTTGTGTCTTAGTGAGTCAGTCTATGTGTGTGTGTGTGTGTGTGTGTGTGTGTGTGTGTGTGTGTGTGTGTGTGTGTCTGTTTATGCGTTTTTTTTTTTTTCTCTCTCTCTCTCTCTCTCTCTACATCTCTCTCTCTCTCTCTCTCTCTCTGAGTGTGTGTGTGTGTTTGTGTGTGTATCAGTGTTTCTGTCTGTCTGTCTGTCTGTCTGTCTTTATGCGTGTTTTGTTTCTCTCTCTCTCTCTCCCTCCCTCTCTCTCTCTCTCTCTCTCTGTATGCACCAGTGTGTGTGTGTGTGTGTGTGTTTGTGTGTGTATGTGTGTGTGTGTGTGTGTGTGTGTGTGTGTGTGTGTTTGTCTGTCTGTCTGTTTATGCGTGTTTTGTTTCTCTCTCTCGCTCTGTGTGTGTGTGTGTGTGTGTGTGTGTGTGTGTGTGTGTGTGTGTGTGTGTGTGTGTGTTCTTACCTACCTAATTGTATCTTTACAGGAATGAGTCAAGCTCGTACTGTCCCGTGTCTTAAACCATATTTATCGTACATATCCTTAAATTTGTGAATTGTTTTGGCACACACTATTTCATTCGGTAGTGCATTCCATTGATCAATTGCTCTGTTTGGGAAACTGAATTTCCTTACGTCTTTATCATCTCTCTTCTTATGCAGTTTTTTGCAGTGTCCTCTTGCTGATGCTTCTCCATATGTTAAGTAATCATTTATGTCTATTTTCTCCTTCCATGATATGCACTAATATAGCATTATCATGTCTCCTCTTTTCCTTCTGTCCTGTAGTGTTGGTAGATTCAGTTTATTTAGTCTTTCTTCGTAGCTTAGGTCCCTTAAGCTTGGTATCCATCTTGTAGCGGCCCTTTGAACTTTTTCAATCTTGTCTATATGCTTTTTGAGATGAGGACTCCAGACTACTGATGCATATTCCAGGGTTGGTCTAATGAATGATGTTATTATCCTTCTTAGCATCTCTTCATTTATGTATGTGAATGCTATTCTCATATTTGCAAGCAGTGTATACATGTTCCATACCTTCTCGCTGATGTGGTCAGCCGGAGATAGTCTGTTATTGATAATCACACCTAGGTCTTTCTCTCTTTCTGATGTGTATAGGGTTTCATTTCCTAACTTATAATCCCAATCAGGCCTTTTTCCACTTTTACCAAACTTGATTACATGACACATGTCCACATTGAATTCCATTTGCCATGTACTACTCCATTCATGAAGTTTATTTAATTCTTCTTGTAGCTTTTTACAAAAGTCTGTGTTAGTAATTCTCCTTTGTATTTTTGCATCATCTGCAAACATATTCAGATAGCTCTCATTTCCAGTGTTACTGTTTATATCATTTATATACACTAAAATCATGATTGGTGCCAGCACTGAACCTTGTGGTACTCCACTAGTAACTTCTTTCCATGATGATTCTTAGTACTGTTCTCATTTCTCTTTTTATGAGAAAGTCTTGCATCCAACAAAACAGTTTGCCTCGAATTCCTCCTTGGTGGTACAGTTTCCATAAAAGTCTTTTGTATGGTACTGTGTCAAAAGCTTACTTAAAATCTAAATAGATACTGTCCACACATCCTTCCCTTTCCTGTATTGTGTTTGTTACTCTGTCATAGTAGCTCAACAGATTAGTAACACATGATTTTCCTTTTCTGAAACCAAACTGTCTTTCTGTTATCATACTGTGTTCTTCTAGATGATTTACCCAAGCTTTTCTTATAAGCTTTTCTAATACCTTGCTTACAACACTGGTCAGTGATACTGGTCGGTAGTTAAGTGGATTTTGTCTATTTCCTTTCTTGAATAAAGGGACAATATTTCCTTTTTTTCAAAATATCAGGTAGTTTACCTTGACTCAAGGATTTCTTGAAAATTAAAAATAATGGTTTACTTAACTCCTTTGCACATTCTCATAGTACCCAACATGAAATTTCATCAGGACCACTTGCTTTTCCTCTGTCTAATCCACTTAACTCCTCCTGTATTACTTTTTCTGCTATTTGTATGTCTGGTAGTATGTGTGGACATGCATGTTCCACATAGTCCCTCTCAAAATTTTTTTCTTCTGTAAAAACTAATTGGAAATTCTTATTTAGTGCTTCACAAATATCTTTCTCTTGTGTATAAGTGATTCCCTCGTCCGTAATGGATTGTATTATATCTTTTACTTTAGTTTTGCTTCTGATATAGCTGTAAAACAGCTTTGGTTGATCACTACTTTTATTTATTATATCCTCCTCAAACTGTGTTTGGGCTTCCCTCCTTAATTTTGTATAATCGTTTCTTGCCTGTTTGTAATTATTATAGGCCCTTTCACTATTGTGTCTTCTGTATCTATTCCACAACAAATCTCTTCTTTCTTTTGATTTTTTACATTCTGTATTGAACCATTTCTGTATTTTCTTATCTACTTCTTTGTGCTGTGGGATGTACTTCTGGACTCCTATTTCATAAAATTCACAGAATTTTTTATATACAGCATTTAAATCTTTTCATCTAAGCTCATTTTCCCAATCAACTTCTAAGTTATAATTCTTTAGGTCTTGATAATTTCCCTTTTTATAGTTTCGGCTCTTTTTGTAACTGTCATTGCTGTTTACTATGTCATATGCTATCCTGAAGTTATAATTTAGTACTGCATGATCGCTTTTGCCGACTGGAGGGTGATATATTAAACTGACAATATCATTTTCTTGCCTAGTAAATATTAGATCTAGCACTGAAGGTACATCAAGTCCTCTTTTTCTGGTGGTTTCCCTCACATGTTGCATTAGGAAAAACTCTTGCACGAGATCCAGGAGCTTTTGGTCCCAACAGCTTTCTTGGCTAATTATGTCTAGAGTATTCCAATTTATATTTGCATTAAAATCCCCAATTACTACAATTCTTTCCTATTTCTCTTCCATTTTATGTAGTAATGATCTTAAACTCTGAATTGTACTCTCTGCCAGGTCCTCATATTCATCTCTTTCCCATGTGTTTGATCTGGGTGGCATGTACAAATTGGCTACAATTACCTTACCTTCAGATGTGTTGATCTCTACTGCAATCAGTTCTACTTGTGATGGTATATCTAGTTTTATTTCATTGACTTTTAGATTTATCTTAGTTAATATTATAATTCCTCCTCCTTTTTTTAAATTTTTGTCTCTTCTCCATATATTGTATTCCTCTAAGTTTAGTATGTCATTGGATATCCTTGGTGCTAATTTTGTTTCAGTTAGGCATATTATTTGTGGTTCATTTTCTCTGACATAATCATTCATCTCTAGTAATTTAGATACCATTCCATCCTCATTTGAGTACATCAACTTTATCATCAGGTTTATATACTGGTCATGATATGGTTCTACTACCTTCCTCCTTTTTATTCCATCCTGTTTGTGTACCACTTTCGTACCTGCAATCCTATTAGTTTGTGAAAAAATTTCTTCTCCTCTTCTGATCTGCCCTCATTTTTTGTTTTTGCTTCCTCCCTTTTCTCTTTCAGTAATTCCAGTTCCTCTTGTGTTAGGCATCTTTTTATCCATACATTTTTGAACTCCTCTTTTTCAATAAGATTCTTTGCATTTTTTAGTATCTCTTCCACAGTGTTTACACTCTGGAAAATCGCCTTTAGAGGTCTTGTCTTACTTTTCTCGTATTTCCCTAACCTTTTGTGTTCCTCTATGTCTTTCCTATAGATTTCCTCTGATACTTCTTTCAGTAAGCTCATTACATTTGCCATCTCCTTTTTGTCTCTTGTGATCTTGTTTTTTACTTCTTCCTCTTCTATACCAGTGATTACTATAGATTTGTTTTATATCTACTGAATCTCTGACTAACTTTGGATTGTTTTGGATTATTTTTTTCACTTCCTTTTTAATGCTTTTTTCCTCCACCCTTGTTTCTAAGTCTTTCTTTACTTTCACAATTTCAGCATACGTGGTTTCCATATCATTTTTGTAGCTTTGCACAGCTTCATTCACCTGTGTTATCTTCTCCTCAATATCACTGCTCTGGTCTATACGACTGCTTACTTGCCTAATTGTCTCTGTGTCATTTTTGAACTCTTCCATAACACTCTCGTGATTGACTACTGTACTTGCCATTTCACTCATTTTCTTCCTAAGTGTACTCAATTCCACTGTTAGTTCACTGATGGTTGTGTCTTTCTTCTTGGCCTCCCTTCCTAGTTTTTCTATTTCTTCCTTTTGCAAGTGGATCTGCTTCTTTATTTCATCAATTTCATTTTTGAAAGCCATTTCTAGTTAGTGTACACGTTCAACCCTTCTATTGTGAGTCTCCACTTCAACCAGTTCTTGGTAGAAATCATCATTTTGCTGTTTACCTTTATCCCTTTTCTTTTCCAAATTTGCTTTACTAAACTATGTGTGTGTGTGTGTGTGTGTGTGTGTGTGTGTGTGTGTGTGTCTGTCTGTTTATGCGTGTTTTGTTTCTGTGTGTGTGTGTGTGTGTGTGTGTGTGTGTGTGTTTACCTAATTGTTCTTACCTAATTGTATCTTTACAGGAATGAGTCAAGCTCGTACTGTCCCGTGTCTTAAACCATATTTATCGTACATATCCTTAAATTTGTGAATTGTTTTGACACACACTATTTCATTCGGTAGTGCATTCCATTGATCAATTGCTCTGTTTGGGAAACTGAATTTCCTTACGTCTTTATCACTTCTCTTCTTATGCAATTTTTTGCAGTGTCCTCTTGCTGATGCTTCTCCATATGTTAAGTAATCATTTATGTCTATTTTCTCCTTTCCTGATATGCATTTATATAGCATTATCATGTCACCTCTTTTCCTTCTGTCCTGTAGTGTTGGTAGATTCAGTTTATTTAGTCTTTCTTCGTAGCTTAGGTCCCTTAAGCTTGGTATCCATCTTGTAGCGGCCCTTTGAACTTTTTCAATCTTGTCTATGTGCTTTTTGAGATAAGGACTCCAGACTACTGATGCATATTCCAGGGTTGGTCTAATGAATGATGTTATTATCCTTCTTAGCATCTCTTCATTTATGTATGTGAATGCTATTCTCATATTTGCAAGCAGTGTAAACATGTTCCGTACCTTCTCGCTGATGTGGTCAGCCGGAGATAGTCTGTTATTGATAATCACACCTAGGTCTTTCTCTCTTTCTGATGTGTATAGGGTTTTATTTCCTAACTTATAATCCTAATCAGGTCTTTTTCCACTTTTGCCAAACTTGATTACATGACACTTGTCCACATTGAATTCCATTTGCCATGTACTACTCCATTCATGAAGTTTATTTAATTCTTCTTGTAGCTCTTTACAAGAGTCTGTGTTAGTAATTCTCCTTTGTATTTTTGTATCATCTGCAAACATATTCAGATAGCTCTCATTTCCAGTGTTACTGTTTATATCATTTATATACACTAAAAACATGATTGGTGCCAGCACTGAACCCTGTGGTACTCCACTAGTCACTTCTTTCCATGATGAGTAGTTTCCTCTTAGTACTGTCCTCATTTCTCTTTTTATGAGAAAGTCTTGCATCCAACAAAACAGTTTGCCTCGCATTCCTCCTTGATGGTACAGTTTCCATAAAAGTCTTTGGTGTGGTACTGTGTCAAAAGCTTTCTTGAAATCTAAATAGATACTGTCCACCCATCCTTCCCTTTCCTGTATTGTGTTTGTTACTCTGTCATAGTAGCTCAACAGATTAGTAACACATGATTTTCCTTTTCTGAAACCAAACTGTCTTTCTGTTATCATACTGTGTTCTTCTAGATGATTTACCCAAGCTTTTCTTATAAGTTTTTCTAATACCTTGCTTACAACACTGGTCAGTGATACTGGTCGGTAGTTGAGTGGATTTTGTCTATTTCCTTTCTTGAATAAGAGGACAATATTTGCTTTTTTCCAAATATCAGGTAGTTTACCTTGACTCAAGGATTTCTTGAAAATTAAAAATAATGGTTTACTTAACTCCTTTGCACATTCTCGTAATACCCAACATGAAATTTCATCAGGACCACTTGCTTTTCTTCTCTCTAATCTACTTAACTCCTCCTGTATTACTTTTTCTGCTATTTGTATATCTGGTAGTATGTGTGGACATGCGTGTTCCACATAGTCCCTCTCAAAATATTTTTCTTCTGTAAAAACTAATTGGAAATTCTTATTTAGTGCTTCACAAATATCTTTCTCTTGTGTATAAGTGATTCCCTCGTTCGTAATGGATTGTATTATATCTTTTACTTTAGTTTTCCTTCTGATATAGCTGTAAAACAGCTTTGGTTGATCACTACTTTTATTTATTATATCCTCCTCAAACTGTTTTTGGGCTTCCCTCCTTATTCTTGTATAGTCGTTTCTTCCCTGTTTGTAATTATTATAGGCCTTTTCACTATTGTATCTTCTGTATCTATTCCACAACAAATCTCTTCTTTCTTTTGATTTTTTACATTCTGTATTGAACCATTTCTGTATTTTCTTATCTGCTTCTTTGTGCTGTGGGATGTACTTCTGGACTCCTATTTCATAAAATTCACAATTTTTTTTATATACAGCATTTAAATTTTGTCCTCTAAGCTCATTTTCCCAATCAACTTCTAAGAAATACTTCATTAGGTCTTGATAATTTCCCTTTTTATAGTTTAGGCTCTTTTTGTAACTATCATTGCTGTTTACTATGTCATATGTTATCCTGAAGTTATAATTTAGTACTGCATGATCGCTTTTGCCGAGTGGAGGGTGATATATTAAACTGTCAATATCATTTTCTTGCCTTGTAAATATTAGATCTAGCACTGAAGGTACATCAAGTCCTCTTTTTCTGGTGGTTTCCCTCACATGTTGCGTTAAGAAAAACTCTTGTACGAGATCCAGGAGCTTTTGGTCCCAACAGCTTTCTTGGCTAATTATGTCTAGAGTATTCCAATTTATATTTGTATTGAGGTCCCCAGTTAGTATAATTCTTTCCGATTTCTCTTCCATTTTATGTAGCAATGATCTTACACTCTGAATTGTACTCTCTGCCAGGTCCTCATATTCGTCTCTTTCCCATGTGTTTGATCTGGGTGGCATGTACAAATTGGCTACAGTTACTTTACCTTCAGATGAGTCGATCTCTACTGCAATCAGTTCTACTTGTGATGGTATATCTAGTTTTATTTCCTTGACTTTTAGATTTTTCTTAGTTTATATTATAATTCCTCCTCCTTTTTTTAAATATCTGTCTCTTCTCCATATATTGTATTCCTCTAAGTTTAGTATGTCATTTGATATCCTAGGTATTAATTTTGCTTCAGTTAGGCATATTATTTGTGGTTCATTTTCTCTGACATAACCATTCATCTCTAGTAATTTAGATACCATTCCATCCACATTTGAGTACATCAACTTTATCATCTTGTTTATATACTTGTCATGACATGGTTCTACTACCTTCCTCCTTTTTATTCCATCCTGTTTGTGTACCACTTTCGTACCTGCAATCCTATTACTTTGTAAAAATATTTCTTCTCCTCCTCTTCTGATCTTCCCTTATTTTTTGTTTTTGCTTCCTCCCTTTTCTCTTTCAGTAATTCCAGTTCCTCTTGTGTTAGGCATCTTCTTATCCATACATTTTTGTACTCCTCTTTTTCCTTAAGATTCTTTGCATTTTTTAGTATCTCTTCCACAGTGTTTACATTCTGGAAAGTCACCTTTAGAGGTCTTGTCTTGCTTTTCTCGTATTTCCCTAACCTTTTGTGTTCCTCTATGTCTTTACTACAGATTTCCTCTGATACTTCATTCAGTAAACTCATTACATTTGCCATCTCCTTTTTGTCTCTTGTGATCTTGTTTTTAACTTCTTCCTCTTCTATACCAGTGATTACAATAGACTTATTTATCTCTACTGAATCTCTGACTAACTTTGGATTGTTTTGGATTATTCTTTTCACCTCCTTTTTAATGCTTTTTTCCTCCACCCTTGTTTCTTTCTTTACTTTCACCATTTCAGCATACGTGGTTTCTACATCATTTTTGTAGCTTTGCACAGCTTCATTCACCTGTGTTATCTTCTCAATATCACTGCTCTGGTCAATAAGACTACTTACTTGCCTAATTGTCTCTGTGTCATTTTTGAACTCTTCCATAACTGTACTTGACTACTGTACTTGCCATTTCACTCACTTTCTTCCTAAGTGTACTCAATTCCACTGTTAGTTCACTGATAGTTGTGTCTTTCTTATTGGCCTCCCTTCCTAGTTTTTCTATTTGTTCCTTTTGCAAGTGCATCTGCTTCTTTATTTCATCAATTTCATTTTTGAAAGCCATTTCTAGTTTGTTTACACGTTCAACCAGTCTATTGTGGGTCTCTACTTCAACCAGTTCTTGGTAGAAATCATCATTTTGCTTTTTACCTTTATTCCTTTTCTTTTCCAAATTTGTTTTACTGAAGTATGTATCCATTTTGCAATGCTAAAAGTGCAAAGCATGTACTTACAAACTCCGTGTTGTTGTAGTCTAAACAAACCTCTGGGATGACTCAGCGTATTCTTTCGTCTTGGTTCTATTTCCTGTTTGTACAAGTCTTGTTTAAACTTATTATTTTTTTCCTTTTAATAATGAACAATCATTTAGTCTAACCTGGTACTGAGCTTGACTCATACAAAGATACTATTTAGGTAATGCCACTGGCCGTGATGATTTGGTACGGAGCGCCAGTGTCACACGTCCGCCTAGATTGAATCCCTGTGTGTGTGTGTGTGTGTGTGTGTGTGTGTGTGTTTGTGTCTGTCTGTCTGTTTATGTGTGTTTTGTTTCTCTCTCTCTCTCTCTCTCTCTCTCTCTCTCTCTCTCGCTCTGTGTGTGTGTGTGTGTGTGTGTGTGTGTGTGTGTGTGTGTGTGAGTCAAGTGGTTGGGTGGGTGAAGTTGAAGAGGTTCAGTTTGTGCGTGTGGTAGTTCGGTGCATCGCCAGCGTGGGTGGACAGTGATAATGGTGGAGAGAGGGGGGGGGACAGTTGTTGGGTGTGGTGTGTGGAGTGGTTTTGGGTGGGCTGTAGGGGTATTTGGGTTAGTGAGTGGATGCATTGCGTTTGGTGGGCTGGCTGGGTAGGTGGCTGGATATGTGGGTGGTCGGGGAGGGGTCGGTAAGTTAGGTTTGGATAAGATGAGTTTGATGGATAAGTCGGGTTCAAATGGGTGAATGGGGTGGCGGAATGAATGGGGTTGGGTAAGAAGGGTGGATGGGCAGGTGGGCCGGTGGGAGGAGTGGGTGGACAGGATGGGTGGATGGGCAGGGTGAGGTGGGTGGAGAGTATTCAGGGAGAGGTGGGAGGGATGTGTGAATGGATGAGATGGATGGCATTGTTGGGTGACCAGGGTGGGTGAAATTCGTGAGTGGGAAGGGTGGGTGGAATTTGTGAGTGGTGAGGGTGGGTGGTAGGGGTCGGTGGGCAAGATAGGTTGTCGGGATGTGTGGGCAAAGTGAGTCGCCAGGGTGAGTGGGCATCATTGGTCGCCAGGGTGGCTGAGACGATTGTGTGGTCGGGATGATCTAAGTGGGTGGGTGGGCTGGGTGGCTGGATGGGTTCAGGGTGGAGTAGTGAATGAGTAAATGAGTTGAGTGGCATTGTTGGGTGAACTTCGTGTGTGGCATTCGTGGGTTAGCAGGATGGATAGCAGGGATCGATGGGCTGGGTGGGTGGCTGGAGTGAGCTCGGTGGGTTGTGTTGGATGGGTTGAGTGAGTAGGTGGATAAGTAGGTGAGCGTATATGTGGCTGTCCACAATGACAAGGCAAGAGTTGGACTTATCTGCCCATATAACTTTTAACTGTTACTTGGATTTTAGATTATCGCATAGAACACATTGGATAACTATTTGGAAACCAGACTTTATACATTAAGGTCATTGTATTGAAAATCTACTAAAACTTCTATATAATCACTTCTCATTGAACTGAAGATGGATCTATGCACTTAACAATACACCTAATAGTAAGATAAATGAAAGTAACATTACATGCGGCAAGACGTGAGAGTGAGTGAAGCTTCATATCTCCGATCCATCCGCCCAACAAATCAGTGTTTGGTGGGGGTAAGGAGGGGGAGTTGGGGGGGGTAGACGTGTGCGATTAACCTGACCTCTGGTGGCAGATGACCTGAATTTCTGTCCGGAGCTGTACAGTCGTGGCCATAAATAATCACCTATCATCCTGTACGCCCTGCCTCAGACTGGCCTCTTTATGCACGGCAAGTCACACTGGAGTACGAGGGACTGAGAGGGAGGGGTCAGAGAGAGAAGGGAAGGTGGGTGGGGGGACGAGCAATGGTGCTGGGGTGGAGTGAGGGAGGGGAGGGAGGGGAGGGAGGGGAGGTAGGGGAGGGTGAATGAAAGGCGAAGTTGTGGCCAAATAATTTGTCTATTTTCTTTCATTCAGGGCATCATATAAAGGAGATACTGTTCGGTAGATAAAGCTGCATTACACCTTGTATAGCGGCGTCAGATAACAAACTTTAGATAGGTGGCGATATCAAGAGCTGGCTCGTGAGAGAAATATACTGACGTGGCATTAAAATTTGTATGGAGCCAGATATTTGTGTTTATCCGTGTATTTTGACTTCAGACGCAGAATGGAATCTGGATGGCTTTGACTTGCGTAATGTTTGTGTAAGAAACGTCCTCTACCCTTACATGTAATTAATTTTTAGAACTTAATATTATATGCAACCTTTGACATGGCTGTGTCCACAGTAAATATGATCACCCTCGCGGTATACACTCCCTCTATACCAGTGGTTCTTAACCTTTTTTGAGTCACGGACCTCTTCGAGAATCTGGTGAACGCTATGAACCCCTTCCCTATAAAAATCCACATAAGCACAAACGCAGCATTTTGCATGCAATGGATATACATTATTTTATTGAAAACTACCTCACGCAGTGTATCACAAAGTATAAAACAGTCTTTACAAAAAATTATGTTTCTCACTCTTTTTCATACAAAAACTAATGGCCACTCGAAAAAAATGAAATACATCCAACTTGAGCAAATTAAACAAAACAAAACCTTAAGTCTGCTCAAAAGTTCATTTCAGTGAGAGAGTTTTTGTTGCTGTTTGGCTTGAATAAGATGAAATTGTGGAGCGGTCTTTGACAAGGCAACACGCATGTCATCGTTGACATCCAGTTGATTTCAACTTTTCATTTTGATAGAAACAACCGCTGAACTCCCTGACTCACAAAGGTATGTAGTTGCAAACGGAATCAGAGCACCGATAGCTCGCTTTGCCAGACGAGGGTAGGCTTGTGTCAAGGAACACCAAAATTCTTCAAGACTTCGATTTTTTTTTTTTTTTTTTTAAGTTAATGATGCCAAACGGCATCACGCAATCTCGCTAAATTGTTCTCAATTATTCTGACCTTCACGGACCCCCTGTATACCCCAGGTTAAGAACCCCTGCTCTATACAGTCACCAGCATGTCAATTCAATAACTATTTAATGACATCTCTATATGAAAAGGCTATTCAAATTAGCTGTGCATGATAAGTAAATAAATTTGATGTCTGTGCTAATGAGTGGATATGGCAATGGTATCTCCCATAATCTGTTAGAGGGAAAATGAAACAAAATCCTACCCAAACTCCCAGAATATCTCTATCAATATCTACCGACACGAGTCAGGCCAAAACAACCAGGAACACCTTAGTAAGCAGTCCAGTTGCCTCATTCCTTATAAACCTCATGCAGTGGTCGCGGCACCGGAGAAACAATGTTGTTGATGGTTTGCTGGTTTCGTCTGAACAGCTCCCACTTGTCTTTGGTGAGCTGGAGGAGGCGGGCACGTGTCCTTTCGTTCTCTGGCTTCCACGCGTAAGGTGACCAGATTTATTGGAGCTAAAAACGGGACATTGTCTCGTGTGTGTGTGTGTGTGTGTGTGTGTGTGCATATATATGGAGAGAGAGAGAGAGAGAGAGAGAGAGAGAGAGAGAGAGAGAGATACAGTGACATGCAAGTGACAGCGCCGGCTGCTACGCACACCTCACCCTGAGGCTGGTAATCAAACACTAACGTCTGAAACGAACCTCAATGACCAATGTATAGTACGGTACGGTGAATTGGCCGACCAAAGTTACCAGTTAGTATTACAAATTTTATATAACAATCTAGTATTTCACTTGGTTTAGATTAAACATAGTTTTACTAATTCATCATAATTTCAGAAAAGGTCATGTTATATCTAATGTAATAGTAATTTTCTAAAAGCGGGACATTTTAGAGAATATGCACAAAAAGCAGGACGTTTAAGTCACAATTAAAAAAGCGGGACAGACTAAAAAAGAGCGGAACTTTCCCGCCTAAAGGCGGTACTGGTCGCCTTATCCTCTCATTAACAATCTGGGCCTACAAAATTTCGATGGTTCTGCACTAATATTTGATCCGTCACGTCAGTATACTTCTCTCATGAGCCAGCCCTTGATATCACCACTTATATAAAGTTTGTTATCTGACGCCGCTATACAAGGTGTAATGCAAATTTATCTACGGAATAGTAACTCCTTTATATGACGCCCTGAATAAATGAAAATAGACAAATCATGTGGCCACAATTTCGCATTTCATTCTCCCTCCCCTACCTCCCCTCCCTTACTCCACCTAAACACCATCGCTCATCCCCCCACCCACCTTCCCTTCTCTCTCTGGCAACTCCCTCTCAGCCCCTCGTACTCCAGTGTGACTTGCCGCGCGTAAGGGAGCCAGCATGAGGCAAGGGATACAGGAGGATAGGTGATTATTTATGGCCACGACTGTACATTATATATATATATATATATATATATATATATATATATATATATATATATATATATATATATATATATATATATATATATATATATATATATATATAAACTTGTATTTTTTTATTTTTATTTTTTTATTATTATTATTTTTTTAAATATTTTGTGACCTTTCATTGTTCATATACAAAAATACCAAATTTAAAGACCCTAAAACTAATCACCCAACAGACAAATCGCTAACCTATACTAAATCCTAAGAGACAAATAACTAGACCTACACTAATGGTAAAAAAGCCTCGACCAAGAGAACACCATCGACTGCAGATATGTAATGTTTTTCTACATTACATACCTGCGCTCACCACCTGCTGACTCAGTCGAGGCACAACCTAATATAGGGGACATCAATATATGAAAGAGAACCAGACGAGTCAGGAACATTTCCATATACATCAGCTGTCGGTCCTAATTAGAATAACTTTAACAAGATGATATAATATATTTACATAATATGTACAAAAAGTGAAGAACCTCGCCCAACCGACAACCATCGACTGCAAGTGCCCAATACCTTTTTATATTGCACACTTGCACTCATCAGCTGGTGACTGTCAGGCGAGGAACCGGGTTTAATGTAGGGGACATCAACATTAGAAATAGATTGGTGGGAAGAAGGAACTATTTCAAATATGTCAACTGTCAACCCTAATTAATAGTACAATATATACATATTTAGTTGAAAAAAAATCATAACCATACAGTAAAAAAGTCACATCACACTTGGAGTTGGTAGAGTTGAGCAGAGGGTGTTGCGATGGTTTGGGCATATGGAGAGAATGGATAATGAGCGATTGGTGAAAAAGATAACTAGATCTGATGTCAGAGGTGTAAGGCTGAGAGGAAGACCACGAATAGGATGGATGGACAGTGTGAAGAGAGCGCTGGATGCGAGAGGAATGTCTGTTGAGCAAGGAAGAGTGGCTGTGCGTGACAGAAATAAATGGAGAGAAATTGTGAACAAATAAGTGATGACGCAGCCCTGAGGGGATATTCTCCCGCATTTAGTCTGATCAGCTAGTCAGGTCAGGTGCGGGTAAGGGGATGGGTCTGTTATGATGTGGCAGGGGTAAACCAGTTCTGCTGTCGGGCCCTGCTGCTGATGTCACTGATTGCATTGCGCAGTTGACCCTTGTGCGGTGTGGTGCGGTGAGGATCTGTCCGTTCTCCCTTTTGTGGCTAAGATGCGAATGAATGTGTTTGAATGGATGAATAAATGGGGCGTGTGTCGTCCTGTCTCAGCTACCTCCCTTTCCTTGGGGGAAGCAGCCTAGGTATATAGATAGATAGATAGCGTTCACGAACAAATCGCCTACAGCGCAGGATGATATGACTGATAGATAACACCGCATCACAGATGTCACAGTGCGGTGGGAATCGTTTTTCCATCTCCCCCACCTCCCCCCCAGTACTAGTAATGGGGAGATACTGAGGATGCGTGGGTGATGGTGGGGCTCGTGGGCGGTAACAGAAATAGCTTACTTGAGATGTCAAACGGCATTAGAAACGCTATCTATCTATCTATCTATCTATCTATAGCCCGACGCCCTAATCCCGCAAAGGGTGGGCGCAGACAAAACGCCTCCAAGTCGCTCTGTCACCCACCATTTGACTACCCTCCCTCATATACCTCTCAACTCCATCCCTCCACCTCATCCTCGGTCTACCTCTCCCTCTCCCTCCCTCCACCTCACCTACATACACCCTCTTAGTCAGTCTTTCATTCTCCATTCTCTTCACATGTCCAAACCACCTCAGTGTATTTCTCCTAATCTTCTAAACCACATCCACATCCACCCCACAGCATTCCTTCACTTCTTCATTCGTCAACCTGTCCCTCCATGTCACTCCACATGCTCCTCTCAAGTAACTCATTTCCACTGCTCTCACTCTTGACTTGTTCCCCTCTTGCAAGGTCCATGCCTCGCTTCCATACGTCAGGGTAGGGATCACAATACTATCATGCAGTGACTTCTTAACTTCCGTACTCACCTCCCTATTTCTCATCACTGCTTTCAATGTACCAACAACCTTCCTTCCCTGCTGTACCCTTTCACGCACTTCATTCCCCAAAGTTCCATCCTTACTCATCACACTACCCAAGTACTTGAATGCACTCACATTCTCCATATCCTCACCATCCAACCTCACAACACACGCTGTGCCTTCATTCCTCTCAAACACCATAACTTTACTTTTGTTTACATAAACTTTCAGATTCCTCCTCCTACACACTGTCCCAAATTCATTCACCAAACCTTGCAACTCCCATTCATCTTCACTCAACAGTACTGTATCATCAGCAAACAGCAACATCGGAAGCTTCCAAATCTCACCCTCATTCATTAGAGCCACCCCCACATCCACTGCCCTACCCTGCACCTCCTTTACAACTCCATCCATGTATATATTAAACAGCCATGGAGACATCACACAACCCTGTTTCAGTCCCACACTGAGATCACAGAACTCACTCAGCTCACCATCCACTCGCACCGTAGCCCTAGCTTCCTCGTACATACTCTTCACAGCACTCAACAATTTCCCCTCCACTCCATATATTCTTAATACCTTCCACATACCTCGCCTATCTATTCTGTCATAAGCTTTCTCCAAGTCCATGAAGGCACCATACACTTTCCTTCCCTTCTCTAGATACTTCTCCACTAAACATCTTATAACAAATATCTGATCTAAACTACCCTTTTCCCTTCCTAAATCCTCCTTGTTCTTCTCCAACTAGCTCCTCTGTCATATGCCTAACCCTATCAATGAGTATTCTACCATATATTTTACCAGTCACACTAAGTAGGCAAATACCCCTATGGTTACCACATATTTCTCTCTCCCCTTTTACTTTGTATAAAGGAACATTTATACCTGATTTCCAGTCCTCTGGAACCCTTCCCTCTTCCCAAGCCAATCTACACAACTTCCATATCCACTCCACAACAATCTCACTCCCATACCTAAGCATTTCACCACACACTCCATCAATTCCTGGGGCCTTTCCCAACTTAATATTCTTCATCGCTTCCATTACTTCCGCCCTACTGATCTCTTCCTCCCTCCTCTCATCTCTTCTTCTCCCAGCCATTCCCCAACCACTTATACTCGCACTGCTCTCACTCTCTACATTCAACAAATCCTCAAAGTGCTCCTTCCATCTCCTCAGTTTTTCTCTCTTCTCCACCAACAATCTATTATTCCTATCTTTCACTCCCTTCCTATTTCCCCTTTCACACTGCCTTACATTCTTTATCTCCTTCCAAAACAATTTCTTACTCTCCCTCCATTTCACACTCAGATTCCTCCCAAACTCTTCATCCACTTTCTTTTTACTCTCCTTCACCAGTCTCTTAACCTCCCTTCTCCTGCTCACATATACCTCTCTCTTCTCTCTCTCAACTTCTCCCCTACCTCTACTCGCTAACCATTCACTCTATGCCTTCTTCTTTTGTTCCACAGCTCGTTTCACCTCATCATTCCACCATGCTGTCCCTTGCACACCCTTGCATCTCCTCCTCACTCCACAAACCGCCTCACATGCTGCGCCTATCTCTTCCGTGAATATCTTACATACGTCTTCCACCCCTTCCATCTGCTCTAGCTCATACCTTCCCAGTCTTTCTTCCACTATGCTCTTATACTGTCATTTTCTCACTATCTTGCAATTTCTCCACTCTTCTCACAGGAGTTGCTTCCTCCTGTCTTCCCTTTCGTCTCCTTAACCACTTTCTTTGCAGCTCTACCTTGGCCCATTAAAAAAAAAAAAAAAAATTGCTTATATGATATATGTAGCAGCTACATGTTTTCCATCATATGAAGTATATATGTAGCAGCTATTGGGTTAATTTAGCACTTTGCAAATTCCAGGTCCATCGTCTATTCCATTGTCAGCATACAACTTCTTTCCATTCTCGAACTGCCTTTCTGTTATCCATCTCACAGACTAGAAATTTCTGGCCTATACAATTACCATCCTAAACCTACAGTATGTGTACCTCTCTTCCCATTTTCTCTTTTCTCTCCCTAACATTGTTGACAACTGTCACTCAGTGAATCTTTGCTACTATGTTGAGATAAATGCATCGACGATTTCCACACAGTTTTCCTTCTCCTTGCCTCATGTACAAGAAAACTAATATGTCTGACTTTCTGTCCTCTGACAGTTCTCATTCTGCTAGGGAAGTCCACATATTTTCCTTTTTTTTTTTTTTTTTCGGTCAGTATCTCTCCATATATTCCAAATTTCTACCACGTACTCCTTTCATCTCTAGTGCGTCCCTAACTTTGACTTTCTTAAGTGTTTCTTCTCTGTCTTGCTGATCCTTTTCTCCCTTTTGTCCTCTTCTTTTCCTAGCCAGTCTCCTCCATCAGGATTTTCTTTGTTTCCTTTCACCATCTAGTACTTTCTCCCTCTCTTACTCTCTCAACATCCCTCGAATACAATTTTCTTTACGAAATTATTCAAATATGGGAGCAATCAGTCAGTATCAAGCTCAAAGTGAAATGACAAAGAGCAAGGTCGTAGACCAGTGGCAACTCACAATTTTATTATTTGACCTACTCTTCGTGAAAGGGTTAAGGGTCAGACAAGAAGTTCAGATTTTACAAAAACCTAAATCATGGTCAAAGTTCGATCAGTGTGCCTGTGTATGGACAAAATTACTAAAGTTATGATTTGATTTGGTTTAAGAGTGGTAGATGAGCTGGGGCTCCCCGAAGTGGGTAATGTTTCATTTATGAAATCAATAGGTCAAAGGTCAAGGTCACTTTGCAAAAGAAAAAAATCCAGTGTGGACTAAACTTTGTGGAATCGTTAAGCTTGTAAGAATGATAAAAAGCTTCGATTGAGAATTAGGCAAATGTTAAGACTGAATGGAAAGACCAACGTTCAAGATTAGTGGGCAAAGTCAACTTAACGAGCTTTGGCCTGAGATGAACCACAGATGGTGGAAGGGTGAATCATTAGGCTAAAAATAATGTTGTTCAGTTCTGAATGTAATTAGTTGAAGGTCACTGTCACAAGACATAAATACTCGAACTTTAGACCAGGTAGTGGGCATAGGTTTTGCACGCTATGACTCCTTTTGTTTCTCCTGTGAACACCTCACACGATCCACTTTATATGTTCCAAGTTATTGCTGACAAACTATAGTCACAGCACACGACTCTGAGGTTGTCATTATCGTACCCTGGCAACCTACCATTCAAAAGTGCGTCCAATATCGTATATTATACACGAATCATATTATTATGCACGAATATGTTATACACGAATGTTATTACACACGAAAATCTTTTACACGAATCACATGCATCTCATATTATAAACGAAATCAGATGCACTTTTGAATGGTAGGTAGCCAGGGCACGATAATAACAACCTCAGAGTCGCGTGCCGCAACTATAGTTCTACATTTTCCCCGTATATTCCACCATTTTTTCCTACTTTTCGTTTGTTTCTATCTGAGTTTTGCTGTTTTCCTCTACATCTCATCGCCCATTGCATTTGAACCTTTATAGCTGACAGGCTGCTTCACTGTGGTCAGACAAACAACCTTTCCCCCTTCTCCAATTCACTCTGGTATTAAGCTCTTTACCCACAAAGAACATATGGGCCTACCTCGCCATGCCATTACCATTCCCTCCCACTTCATCGGATACACTCCACTTTCAAACCACCGTATCTTTTCTTGCATTTCCCTTTTGCATTTTTCCTCTGTTATGTCCAGTCAAAAATGCCCTTTCAGTTCAGTCACACTTGTCCATACATGCTTTAGTATTTTCTTAAAGTTTCTCTCACACTCTGTCGGACCATACATGCATACCATCACCCACATTGGTATTCCTTGTTTCCTTCTTAGTAAAGCAGTCACTAATACTGTACACCTGAACCACACCCCTAATGCTTTGAATCAGCTAATTTGCATGCTGGTGACGCCAGCAGCTGCGGCAGGTGTCGTGGTGCATGACGGTGATGGTGGTGAATGACGACCCAGCCTTCCTCAGCGCCTTCGCCGAGTGGTCCCTCACTGGCCGCCTCCTGGTGTGGTCAACGAGACTTTTGGTGGTCACTCACCTGCCCAGGGAAGACCTCGGGGCTTTACTCGCCTCTCACTGGACCTTCTCCATGAACAACGCCATGGCACTGATCATTGATGAGACGTCAAGAGAAAAGAGGTAAAAGTATTTGATTAGGAGATTAAGATAGCATACATGTTTTACAGAAGGAGGAGTGTGATTGGTGATAAATAAGGAAGAGTAACATGTTATAAGAAAGTACAGGTAAAAGGAAACATTGCTGACAAGGTAGTAAGTGAATCCGTTATCTGTTTCTGAATGAAGTGTAACACAATGTAGGGAATGAACTTAAATACCACCGTACATTAACAGCAAAGATATATTATGAATGTGCAAAGGAATCAGAGAGTATTATAGCTCAAGAACGAAAGATGGCCACTTGGCCAGTGTTATGCAGGCTTCTTTCTGTAACAGATGCTTGGAAGTAGAGGCTGTCAAACCATTCCACGAAAGTGCTTTAGTGTCCACATTAATGAACTGGAGTGTAATTTTGGTATGTCGTGAATGTTAAAATTCTACACAAAGAATAATGGCGATGGAAATGTTGAACGTAAATGCGTTGTGTCGGTAATTAACACAGACTCGAGCAAGATGCCAAATATTTATGATGAAAGACTAAATGATATTGTATGTACTTAAATGGTAGGGCAATACAGTATAAAGAATATTGGTGTGGATAAGGTGATTGGTTGCAGTAGTACTGGTAGTGGCAACTTCAGCCTCATCAGTAGGTGACCCCAGTGGACTACAAGTTGAAGCTGCCCACCTTTCGCAGTCCAGCATCCTCATTTCGGGGTAGAGGGAAGAGACAGTTTGTATAACCGGGCAGCTCAACTACAACCATGTAGTGTAACGTCATCCTTCTCCAGGTAAAGATAAAGGTCTATGAATGAGTTTGCAGGTGGTAAGAGGGGTGCTAGACGACACAGATAGATAGATTGATCTGGCAAATGGACGTGTGATGACAGCAGCTGGGAAGCTGAAAAATTAAAAATTAAAAAAACTGCTTAGATTGAGTATCATGGATTAAGTCTGCATGCAAAAATACACGACAATAACGTCGACAGGAATATATTCCTAACCTTGTGTCTCCTAACTGCAAATACAACACCATCACACACAATCTTGAAACATGATATAAAAAAAATATGGCTGTATACCAACAGTGCAAATAGCCAGTATGGGATACATCTATGAAACATTTGCAACTTTACCACAATTTCAGTTCAGAGATGCAAGGGTGGGCAGGAATATCTGTCCTCAGTTGCACCTCTGTTTCAGTTTAGTAATTGGGTGAATGAGTTTCCACAGGGTGTGTGTGAAGAAAGTTTATCAATATAATATACATGGAAATATGGGTAGATGGTTTTGCTAGTGTGATAGAGAGTTTCCCCGAGTATCCAACTTGATAATTCTACTTGTATGTTTTTGTATCCTATCTCATCCCCTTTTTTTGGTTGGAGTCAGTGATGTGATGACAGAATTGAATTATTGTTAGATATTCCTTCTTCCAATTCAAGGAGATTTCAATGTTCATCACCATTTCTGGCTCTCCCCTCCTTTCACTGATGCACCTGGTGAACAAGCCTACATCTTTTCTGTCTTTAATGACTTAGAGCATCTTGTACAGCACCCTGCCAGTATCCTTGACTACCTTCGAGAGGGTTCCAAGATACTTGACTTCTTCCTAACAACCTTCTGCTAACACTGTTAATCTTTCCTCTCCGTTGGGCTCGTCTGACCACAACCTTGTCACCTTAACCTGTCCTGTCACTCCAGTATGGCCTGTGGACCCTCCAAAGAAACGTTGATTGTGGCCGTTTGTAGCTGCTGAGTGGAAAGATTACTGCTTCCAAGACCAAGAGCCATCTGAGTGCGCCTTGTGCATTACGGTGGTTAATCTCTCGGGCATAGAAGCATGCATTCCATTCTCATTTCCTTTGACTAATGCACAGAAACCTTGGATTAATCACGCTTGTTTTAATGCTGTCCACAACAAGGAGAAGTCATACAAAACGTACCAGAGCCAACCCACCCCAGAATCTAATCTTTTTATGTTTCTGCCTGGAATCATGCGCAGTCTGTTCTTCGCTCTGCTGAAAATAATTTCATCCATAATAAATGCTCTGGACTCTCCAACTCGAATTCTTCCTGCTTCTTCGGATACCTTGTCAAAAGCCGTTCTAAAAACTTTACCTCATCATCCTTCCCTCCTCTTTTCCATTCTAATGGCTCTGTAGCTATTTCTTCTACTGATAAAGCAGATCTCTTCGTTCAGACTTTTCTTTGATGATTCTGGTGCTGTTCCTTCATCACTTCCTCGCTCTGACTTCTTCATAGCTGACATTATAATTTCTTCAACTGATGTATTTTCTGCCATAACTGGCCTTAATACTAACAAGGCATGTGGGCTTGATGGGGTCCCTCATGTTGTCCTCATGAACAATACTTCTGTGCTCATATCCTGCCAAGGTATACTCTTTCTACTTTCTCTGTCAGCTTGTACCTACCTTTCTTGGTGGAAGTTTACTCTCATTCAGCCTGTCCCAGAGAAGGGTGACCATTCCCAACCCGCAAACTATCGTCAAATTGCTTTAACATCCTGTATCTCAAAAGTTTTTGAGTCTTCAAAAAAATAAATAAATAAAAAATAAAGCATCTTTCCCAACACAACCTTCTTTCCAATCGCCAGTATGGGTTCCGTCAAGGATGCTTCACTGGCAATCTTCTTAAGTATCATTCAAACTCCTGATAATCCTCATTCTGGGACATTGGCGAAAGCTTTGCCGTTACACCTGACATCTCAAAGGCTTTCAATCGAGTCTGGCATAAATCTTTAATTTCAAGCTACCCTCTTACGGTTTCTATCCTTCAATGTATGCCTTCATTTCTAACTTCCTTTCTGGTCATTCTATAGTTACTGTTGTAGACGGCCACCGTTTTTCTCCTAGATTTATAAACAGTCCTGTTCCTCCGGGCTCTGTCCTATCACTAACTCTTTTCGTTTTATTCATCAATGACCTTCTAAGCTGTACATCTAACCCAATCCACTCATATGCTGATGATTCCACCCTTCACCTTTCCATTCGCTTCCAGTAGCGTCCACCTCAGCAGTTACTTCAACAAACAATGCATGAGGCTATGGCACACCTAATGTCTGACTTGGCTCCTGTCTCTGACTGGAGCAAAAGTAATCTTGTTATTTGTAATGCGTCAGAAACTAAGTTCTTACACCTATCGACCCATCAGAATCTTCCACAGGAGTACCCACTAATATTAAAGCATTGCATTTGACATCTCAAAGGCTTTCAGTTGAGTCTGGCATAAATCTTTAATTTCAAAACTGCCCACTTCCGGTTTCCATCCTTCTCCCAGTGTCTTCATCTTCTGTCTGTTTCTTCTATACCTGCTGTTGTAGCTGGACACCGTTTCTCTCGTTGAGCTATCAGTAGTGGTGTTCCTCAGACCTCTGACCTATCACCAACTCTCTCTCTTTTTTTCATCAATGACCTTTTCTGCTATACATCTAAACCTATCCACGCTAAGACTGATGACTCCACCCTTCACCTTTCAGTTCACTTTCTGCAGTGTCCATCTCAGCAGTTACTTCAATAGACGAGAGATGAGGCTATGGTACACTTAATATCTGACTTGGCTAATATCTCCGACAGGGGTACCTCGTTGTTTTATGTGCATCTAAAACTCCGTTCTTACACCTATCTACCCGACAAAATCTTCCACAGGAGTTCTCGCTATTGTTTAACCCTTCGTTAGTCATGTCGGGTATTCAAAGGTGGTTAGTCCAGTGGGGTGTTGCAACACCCCAATACAATAATACGTGTAGTGTTACTAATATCTAAAATATGTTCATACTGCCGCTTTGACATATCTCTGCAATCACTAAAGAAAAGATTGAATGTGTTGTAGGTGGTGTTTATTAATTTATAATAAAAAAATATGATAAATTATTATATCAGTAAAAAAATAGCAAATGGACTCATATCTCATCTGTCAGGCAAACACGCACAGGAAAATACATTTTGTGATTTTTAAAATAAGTAAAATGATAAACAATATGCAAAAATTAGATAAGGGCAAATCTATATCACAATATGTCTAAATAGTTAGTTTAATGGGGTGACTGGACATCCCCAGGGGGGGGGGGGAAGTACACTCCTAACTCTCACTGCAGCAAGGGCAGGACTAAACCAATCCACATGCTCCCTCCCCTCATTGAATCAGAAGGGTACTGGAATGGAGAGAAGTATTCGAATCACCGGCTAGGAAATATGAGCTTTAAAAAAAAAATTGGGGTGCCAAAACACCCCACCTGACTAAAGGAGGGTTAATAATGTCCAGCTCAAACCTGCATCATCTTTAAACATACTTGGGGTTTCATTCTCTCGGGATTTATCTTGGAAAGTTCATATTACACCTTTTCTATAATCTGCTTCCTAGAGACCAGGTGTGCTAAGCCGATCCTATGCCTTTTTTAAAACCTGGACGGTTGTTGACTTTTTGCATGGGTTTTATTTGCCCATTTGTTGAGTTCAACTCTCATGTGTGGGAAGGCTCCCCACATACAGCTCTTCTCAAGAGGGTGGAGTCAAACGTCCATAGTCTTGAAACTAAGGGCAGGGGTTACCTTTTCCTCATCCCGCTCGAAGTGGAAGGTCACACCTTCAATGCAAGTGGTAATCTTGAAAGCATGAGAGCGCTCCCCTTCGTGTGGGTGGGCACAGCAAATAGTTGGTAACACTGATTAATTTTAAAAATTAAAATCTTGAGATATAAAAAGGCATATGACAATTTCCCATACTGACATAGAATATACTCTCTTAATATTAGCAATCCTTACCTCTTTTATTATTAACGACTGGCATTTGTTCTTGAAAAGTGTGTAAGAGTGTGCAAACAGGCTTTGGGGAATCCGTACCGTAGGAAAAATTAGGTGTCAGGCATAGCTTCAAAGTGGTTCATGCGGTCACTAATAACTCTACGAATATGCTTTGGTTGGTCATATCTATTTTGACTACATTTCTGCCTCTAATGCTTGTTTCTGCCATTTTTACCATCTAGAATCCCCAAATCCCACCAGTCCCCCCAAGACACTTGGCGGGGGGGGGGGGATTAATTTGAAAACCAATCACGAACACCAAAAATAGAGGTCAACTTCGTTCAAATCACACCAAAATACACCAGAAAAATATATTGTCAAGCCAAAACAAAATAGTATTGACTTATAAAAGTTTAACGAATGCAAACATGAAACTTCACAATTCAAACTAACTGGCTGTGCACGATTCGTCTGTTCAGATAGTACTCGGCCATTCTATACTGTAGGAATCATTTCATGAACTGATCAAACTAGTTATACAAGAATCATGCACCATATCTGATAAACAGCTTGGCAGAAATACACTGTAATGAAAAATGAAATGCAAATGGATATAGTGTCTCATCGTTGTGTTCCTCTCGTCGTAAATTAACCACCTCCGGAGAAGCGGTGAAGTCTTTTTAAATGA
The DNA here is from genome assembly GCF_032717465.1 of Coenobita brevimanus. Taxonomy (NCBI): domain Eukaryota; kingdom Metazoa; phylum Arthropoda; class Malacostraca; order Decapoda; family Coenobitidae; genus Coenobita; species Coenobita brevimanus. Next base: position 32,144,058 of record NC_136993.1, read on the forward strand.
TAAATATATTAAACGCTTATTTTTTTCTTTATACAATGTTTTTGCTATTAAATTAAAATTCCCATCACACACACCATAGGGTCTTTCAAATTCTACATAGTTTCCTTTGCACAAGGCTGCTAAACTATAACGAAGGGGCGTGCAAAGGGGTGTTATGTGACTCCCCACGGATTCCAGTACTATGCTGCGGTAATCCTCTCCAGTTTACCGGGGAATGCTCTCCCTTTCGTGAGTTAAGATTACCAAAAGATACGGATAGAGTAAGGTGAATGCTTGCCCACAGTTTAAGACGATGGCTGAAAGGCTTTTTGTCTCACTGACTTTCCTCCCCTTACTGGCTCCCTTCAGTCTCTGTCTCTTCATCGCATTGTTGCATATCAATTTTCTACCACTACTTCAATAGTCACTGCTCCCCTGAATTATCTGCTTGCACCTCTCCACCACTAAGATGGGTGTATAGCACCAGTCTAGCAACAAATTCATGTCCTTTTTCTGTCCAACTCTCTAAAGCAAAGAGTTAACTATTATTCCCATTTCTTCATATATGCAACAGGTCAACTCTGGAAATGTTTCCCTCTGTCTGTATTTCCTACTTCCTATGATCTCTAGTCTTTCCAACGCAGTTTGTCCAGGCATCTCGAAATGAACGGATCATGAATTTGGCATTCTGTTATATTGTTTTTTTCGTGGAGGGAACGGTTTGCTGACTCAGGGCTTTTGGTTCCTTTTTCCTTGCATACAGAAAAGCTCAGAATAAGAATGGAATTAAGTAGAAGTAAAACTCTTATAAACTCAGAAAACTAATATTGTTCTTACTATTAATGGGTCGAGGGAGAGAATTATTGATCAACCTGGTTCCTGTTCGAAAAAAAAATCATGCACATTTTTTCATTACGGTTGACTAATTCTCATTAACTTTCCACAAGTCATGCAAAACAACTACTTGTCATGTCATTGTGACTCAGTCATGTTTCATATCTATATGGACATCGGTTTGTGTGTTCGCATATAACGTGACCCAATTGACACTCACAAGACAGTATCCCCTTGGTTGGTAGTATGGCTCAGTCTGCTGGTGTGGGAGACGCTGCCTCAAGAAACTAGCCATCAATCATACAAACAGTTACTATATATGAGCAGGCCCTGTTATGCATGAACACAGGTTAAGGAAGTAGAAAATGATGCAGGGTAGACACTGACAACACTGACTAAGTTGTAATACGTGAATGATATTACGCGAAGTAGAAAATGACGAAAGTTATGCACTGGGAACGCTGACTGAAATTTAATACATTAAAAAAATACTAAGAAATAAAAATGATATAAGGCATATACTGGGAACAGAGTACTGACTAAGCAGCTCCTGGTACTCGAGAGAACTCATCAGTTGAGTTTTATGGAGTGTAAGGTATATGGCCCACCTATTTAAATAACGAACGCATTGTACAGGGACTGTTTGTTTCCTTTACTTGCGCTCAAAGCATAGCCTGATTGTTCGCGTTCTCCCCACTATTATTCCTTATCAAAGTATTATGCTTATAATTTCCTCCAGCTCTGACACTAGTTGCTTTTATCTTTATTCCAAGCATCCATCCATTCACAGATGCAGTGTTTTGGTGCACCTGCCTTACAGCCCCAACGGTGCCAGGGTGGTGCAAGTGGCTTTGTGGTCCCCTGACACAGGTCTCCGCTACCTCACGCCCCTCACACTTTTCCCAGAGAAATACCGCAAGTAAACCATGCCTATATTGATGAAAGTGTGTCTGTCTGTCTATGTCTGTTATGCAATTTAACGGGAAACTGTCTAGAGGCTCCAGAATGGATTTAACAGAAATAGTTTTTCATAGGGATTTTACTGATGTTATTCGATGTCGATAACGTATCTTGCCTGATGGGGAAAAAAAAAAGAGAAATAACTGGAACTAAACATGGTGGCCAATATGCTGTAAAGATTTTGACGTCCTCCTACAACTATCTATGTATTACAACGGGCCAAGTGGGTAGGCAGGTGGGTTGGATGGACAGAGTGGGTGCGCAGAGGTGAGTGAATGAGTGGTTGTTGTGGAGAAGAGTGGGACAGTGTGAGCGGGTATGTGGATGGACCAGATGGATGGGTGAGTGGTTGGATGTTTTTGCAAGATGAATTGGTGGAAAGGTGTGTAAGGAGAGAAAGCTGGGAAGGGTAACTGGGTATATACTGGGTGGTGGGAAAATAGGAACGCTGGAATAATAGATCCATGGGCACTATATCCCCGGGGAAATGGTGCAAGGAGGATCATAGGTATAATGGGTAAAATGGTAATTGTCTTATTTATCTTTACCCGGGTAACACCGCGTACACCTGATAGGTTACACATCCTTTAGGAGCAGCACCTTGATATTTACCGTGTATATAATTACCTGTATCCTACTGACTTTAGGACAGCACTGGCTGAAGGCTTTGTCGCGGTGAACCAATTAACCAGTGACCCTTAAGATGCATAGGGGCCCGGGGCTTGATTACGTAGTCCTGACAATAAGGCACGGGTGACCATCCCTCTTCACCAAATGGCACAGAGTAAATTTTCAATCCCAAGCAGTCTTTGTATTTAAACTGTTTTGGGTTACATCCTATTGGAGCCCCTTATTCTAGTAGGCCTCCAGCCATTCATATGGTTATATCGTTACCATCATTCACTGAAAATGGTTTCCTGTGACACACACACACACACACACACAAACGTTAAAAGTCTTGGCAAGAAACTGGTTTATATTTCAGGCTAAAACTGGTTTTAATTATTACGGTATGAAATAAAGAACTACCTCCATGCTGACTGAAAGAACTGCCACCTTGGTTCACAGAAATATTCTTGCTCTGTAATAATTTTGCGTGATTTACCAACTTTTTTAGGCATGTTAATCACTAAGTAATGCAAATGTGTTGCAACACTAGTCATCTTCCATGTGGTCACTCATTAACATATCAAAGAAAGTATACATTAATGATAATATAATAATTTGTGTTTTCACAACTCCCTGACCACAATTATGGTGATTAAGTGATATTAGTAACAACCGCCTACCATCAATGATTATATCCAACAGCATAAATCAAAAAGTATAATGGCCGTAATTTATCCTTTATTAAAAAAATATATATATGTTGCGTAATAGGTAAGAAAGTTTGTTGTTCACGTGAAAAGGTATTTCTATAGTAAGTGAAATCAAATCTGTAGCAAGGAGATACGAAGGATGGTTTTCATGGAATGGCTGACATGTTCTCTCCAGTATAACTATAATTCAGTGGGGAATGTCGGTTTTATAGCAGACATATACATCGTGACTAGAAGGGCACGATCCTTGACTAGGTCTATTGATCCTTGACTAGGTCTGTTGCTGTACAGGTTGATGCGTCTTCCCATAACAAAACTAATAAGTTCAGGAATGCCCTCCATTAGTCATGTGTGAAGCTTACGATGAGAGCACAGGGAGTCTGATGCTCCACATAACTGGTCATTGCAGTCTTTAATGTATAATGCAGGACAATGTATCTGCTAAAACTGTCAAATTGTGTATTGTCGGATCCTTGCAAGCTAAGACGACTTTCAAGGGGGTAATTTTATGATTATGACTTAATTTTATGATTATGACATTATTCGTAAAGAACCTTAAGTTATTTTTAAGAAATTAAAAAAGGAGAATCAAATTGACTCAGATCCCAGGTAAACATTTCCTAGAATCCAGTTAGACACAGGGAAGGGTTCTAGAGCAGCAATAGGGACTCCAATTTGCCTCAGTTTCTCTCTTGGCTAGGAGTGACTCCTGGTTGAGAGTGATTTGGAGACTAATGTGTTAGTGGCCCTGCCCCTACCGCTAGCAGAGTACGGCTAATGATGTGTGTTAGTGACATGCAGATATTTTCTCCCGCTTACTTATAAGCCCACAGCAAAAACGACATTTTGTTTAACAGTTTCCATGGGGCAACGGTAAACGTGACGGTCCTACCCTATGAGCCTTACTGGGACGAGACTTTGCAGGGCAACACCACAAGGTACCATAGTCATAAACCTGTGTATAATAAGCCTATTGTTTATATGTTTATGTTCCGTCATATTAATCTTCATACTTTCATGCTGGTTCTGACTGCACATTGAGTATCATTCTTTACACACTGTTCCAGGCCCTCGGGCACCAGCTACAACCTGCTGACTACACTATGTCAGGCCCTCAACTTCACTTTTCGTGTCATCCCCTCTCGCGATTGGGATGAGGTGAGTCTCTACAATGGACGTATATCGCCAGCATCACTTTGAAGAGGTAAAGGGAAATGTGGGAAAATATGCAAACTGACAATAAATAAGGGTTTGCGTAGATTTAAGTACCAATTACATTTCTTCAGTTTGGATCAGTTCATTAGTTTTTGTCCAGGTAAACCACACCCACACACATATAAACAAGTTATAAATATCTATCTATCTATCTATCTATAAATCTGTCTATCTATCTATCTATCTATCTATCTATCTATATATATATATATATATATATATATATATATATATATATATATATATATATATATGGAGCCTCTGTGGTACCGTGGTAGAGTGTGCGTCTCGCACTCTGGTGGACGCGGTTTCGCCTCCTGCCAGAGTTGTAAAAACTTTGGGAAGCGTTCACTGAGCCACATATTGCTTTTGCGGACATAAGGGGTGCTGTAGTTGAACTAGTGTTGCATAATAGTATGCTTGCACCTAGTCGGCTTAAAGTGGGCCGATTGCACTTGGTTCACAGACTACACACACATCGAAAGCCACTCCAACATTACAATTACACTCACAATCACTTCTCACCTTACATACAATCTCTACCAAACAGCCTAAGTCATGGATAGAGATGCATTGGCTGCATTTTCCCTGTTTCCGTAGGGATAGGCCTGTCCTACAGTGGACACTCAATGGCTGATGATGGTATATATATATATATATATATATATATATATATATATATATATATATATATATATATATATATATATATTGTTACGGAACAGAGAGAGATAATGAACACTTCAAGTGAGAATACAAAAATCACTACTGTCCCGCAAAGTTCCAGGTTCAAAACAAGAGTTAGGTAAAATTACAAGTTAAAGTTTAATGCTCAAACTAACAACTAAACATTCAGGACTCATAAGGATAATGTAATGGCAAAAAACAGGTTAAATATATGGTTAACTGCAATAGCCTCTATTAACACGAAATTAGCAAGAGCAAATTTATCTAAGTCAGCCCTGATAAAATGAGAAAACCGGATAATGCTCAGTTAATGCAAGATATATTATTACAGATACAAAATATTATTAACAATGGCTGACATCAAAAACTCCACATGAATCACAAAAACCTCACCAGGCCCACGACTCAACACCCCATACTACACAGTACAAGAAAAAAAAAGGTAATAACACTCACACCCAAACTACACAGCAGCCAGATGGCTGGAGACCCCCCGAGCACTCACAAAAATAATAACAACTGTACAGGGGAGACCAGAGATGTGAACAAAATGAGGAGCAGATCTAAGTGGCAATCAATGCAGAGACTGAGCTCATTATATAGGGGCCGGCAGATCTTGATACAACTTGTAAGAAGGACGGGCAAATGAAGCCATAGGGGACAAAGAGTTGACACTCCTGCTCTGAACAACAGAAAGAACGACTTACTCTACTATAAGGGAGGAGAAAGGGAGAGTGAGGTAGAACAAGGAAGCTTGGTCACTATGGAAGCCACGAGGGGAATCGTGATCAGACATGCAGCATACTGTACATTAGAATTATACAAAGGATGATGAAATCATAGGCTATGTAACAATATATATATATATATATATATATATATATAATTTCATTTCGTTTCGTCTCGTTTATCATGGTTCTAACATGCTTTCATGCGTTGGCCCCCGTCACCTAATGACGGCTGCCCATTCTGCTCAATCTCTGGCAGTCTCCCTGTTCAGTCCCTCATCAATGAGGTCAGATTTTATGAAATCTCCCATGTGTTTTTTTTTTTTTTTTTTGTCTGCACCGCGGAATCCCATCCCTTCATATTAACGTTTCTCACTTTCTGGACCCAATAATCATCTCCCATCCTCTCAACATGCCCAAACCACCTCAATGTGGCTCTTCTCATCCCAGTAGCAATACGTTTCAGTCCTATCCTACCTCTCAACTCTTCCATCATATACCTAGCCCCTCCAGGCCTTGCACTCATGGACTCACTGCAGATTCGCATATATATATATATATATATATATATATATATATATATATATATATATATATATATATATATATATATATATATATACTGTACCTCCCGTGTCATAGGACGCCCCTTGATATTGGACACTCCTCCAAACAGACAAGGCAATATCCAGTAAAAAATAAGAAGGAAATAATCAAGGAACATCAGGAAAGACGACTCACGAATCCACTACTATGTTTACTACCGCCTTCATACTCTTGCTACTTATAATCTATGAATATATTTTGTTATTCTTGCAATGTATTAGCAATTGTCCACATCATTACCTGGTATTAATAGCGCATCCATTGCAAACTAATATATATATATATATATATATATATATATATATATATATATATATATATATATATATATATATGTATGTTTCAACACAGGCTTACCATGTCAGCTGACTTTGTTGTGTGGACTGTGGAAATTTCAAATCATCGGAGTTTTCGTCACCCACTCCCCACTGAATTATTCCAAGAAATTGATAAGTAAAGCACACATATTAAAAGAAGTCATCTTTTATTCACATAATAAAGCTTAAAGAGTGTTATAATTCATATGACTATTCTCGTTTCCCGTTTCACAGTTGCTTAACCGTCATCTGCTGAGCTGAACCACACAACAACAACGAATCCGAGTTTAACCGACCCAAAAGTAAACAAACAGCCGAGTTAGACGACCGTACAAAGCTTTTCCATGGTATTTTGAATATTTTATGGTCTCGTATATATAAATATTTCTTCGTGTGTTGCTGCAGTCCCGTGTCTTAGGACGCAGGGTGATTTTTAAGGTAATTTTTTAGAAAAAAAAAAATTGCGTCCTATAACACGGGAAGTACGGTATATATATACATATATATCATCGGCTGCTGAGGTCCATTACAGGACCGGCCTATCCCTACCGAAGCAGGGACGATACAGCCAATGTATCTCTACCCAGTGTGGCTTATGCTGCCTGGTAGAGACTGATGTAGGGTGAGAAATGCTTGAGAGTGTAATTTTAATGTTGCAGTGGCTCTGGATGTGCGTGTGAACCAAGTGTAATCGGCCCGCCTTAAGCCGACTGGGTGCAAGCATACTAGTATGCAACAATAGTCCAACCACAGCACCCCTTATGTCCGCCAAAGTGGTCAGTGGCTTGGTGAACGCTTCCCAAAGTTTTTACAACTTTGGCGGGAGGTGAACCCGCGTCGACCAGCGTGCAAGACGCACACTGTAACATTGTACCACAGAGGTTCCATATATATATATATATATATATATATATATAGAGAGAGAGAGAGAGAGAGAGAGAGAGAGATACTGTACACACAAACACACACACACACACACACACACACACACTATATATATATATATATATATACATATATATATATATATATATATATATATATATATATATATATATATATATATATATATATATATATATATATATATATATATATATATTATTGTGTCCCCCCCTGTGGCGCGGGGGAGGGGGGACAATCTGGCCTCACTATGTGGTGGTATCACCACTCTGCAGCCAGGATATGTTAGGAAGAATTCTGCCGCTGTACTCCCTGCTTTTCGTAATAGGCGACTAAAAGGGGCGGTGTGAGGGGGACTAAGGACCCCCTCCTCTGTTTTTTAGTTCTTGCAGTGAGACAGGACATAGAAAGGGATAGGCGATTGAGCTTTCCCCGTACCCTGAAGATTAGGTCTATGAAAAAAAGATGAAAGGGGAAAGGTGAGTCTACGTTTGGAAGGTGAATAGAAGGATGTTAGGTGTTGATAGAGGAAGGGCGAGAGATGGTGTGGCCTTGTTACTGTGCCCGGAAGTGCAGCAGTGTGTGACTGGAAAATGGTGTCATCGAGACTGATGTGGGTGAAAATGAAATTTGGACGTGAGTTGTGGGTATTTGTGAGTGCATATGGGCCTGGTAGTGAAAGGGATATCGAAGAGAGGAGTCTTTCTGGAATGATGTTGATGAGTGTCTGCAGTTTTGGAGCAAAAGTAAATGGGGAGATCTGAATGCTAAAGTGGAAAATGTAGCAGTTCAAGGTGTAGTTGGTTTGCATGGTGTGCAGGGAAGAAATGAAAATGGGGAACGAATGGTAGGAATGTCTGTTGAGCGAGAGATGGTGATTGGAAATACCTTGTTTGAGAAGAAATATACTTATTAGTATACACAAGTGCTTGTGGGCCCTTCGGGCCCCTCGAGATGCCTGGACACACTGCGTCTGAAAGACTGGAGATCATAGAAAGTAGGAAATACAGACAAAGGGATACAGTTCCAGAGTTGACCTGTTCCATAAATGAAAGACTGGGAGTAAAGGTCAACTCTTTCATTAGAGGGTTGGACAGAAAAGGGATGAGAATTTGTTGCTACATGGTGCTATGCACCCGTCGTAGGAGTGTAGGGATGCAAGCAGACAGTTCAGAGGAGCAGTGATCATGGAAGTAACGATAGAAAAGAGATAAAGATGCAACAATGCAGCAAAGAGACAGAGGTTGAAGGAAGCCAGTAAGAAAAAGAGAGTTAATGAGATGAAAAGCCTTTGACTACACCCTATTGAGAAGAGCTGTATCTCGGGAGCCTCCCCACACATGAGAGTTGTACTCTACACACGGGCGAATAAAACCCGTGTATAAAGTCAACAACTGTGCCGGGGTAAAGAAATTACGGAGTCAGCTTAGCACACCTAATCTCCCGGGAGCAGATTTTACAAGACATGCAATATGATCTTTCCAAAATAAGTCCCGAGTGAATAAAAGACCAAGCATGTTCAAGGATGATGCAGGATTAAGCTGAATATTATTAAACATTAGTGGGTACTCCTGTAGAAGATTGTGTCGGGTTGATGGGTGTAAAAACTGTCATTGATACATTAAAAACAAGATTATTTTTACTCCAGTCAGAGATACAAGCCAAGTCAGACATTAGGTGTGCCATAGCCTCATCCCTTGTTTGTTAAAGTAACTGCTGAGATAGATGTTGCGGGAACCAAATGGAAAGGTGAAGGGTAGAGTCATCAGCGTATGAGTGGATAAGGTTAGATGTACAGCTTAGAAGGTCATTGATGAATAAAAGGAAGAGAGTTGGTGATAGGACAGAGCCCTGAGGAATACCACTGTTGATAGATCTAGGAGAAGAACTATGATCCTCTACAACAGCAGCTATAGAACGACCAGAAAGGAAGCTAGAGTTGAAGGCACAGATAGAAGGATAGAAACCGTAAGAGGGCAGTTTGGAAATTAAAGATTTATGCTAGACTCGATCGCAAGCCTTTGAGCTGTCAAGTGCAATGGCAAAACTTTCGCCAAAGTCCTGAAAGGAGGATGACCAGGAGTCTGAAAGGTAGGTGAGAAGATCACCAGTGGAGCGTCCTTCACGGAACCCGTACTGACGATCAGAAAGAAGGTTGTGATAGGAAAGATGCCTTAAAATTTTTCTATTGAGAATTGACTCGAAAACTTTTGAAATACAGGACGTTAAAGCAATTGGACGATAGTTAGAGGGTTGGGAGTGGTCACCCTTCTTTGGGACAGGCTGAATGAGAGCAAACTTCCAGCAAGAAGGAAAGGTACAAGTTGACAGACAAAGGTGAAAGAGTTTGCCTAGGCAGGGTGTAAGCACAGAAGCACAGTTCTTGAGAACAACAGGAGGGACCCCATCAGGCCCATATGCCATGTTAGTATTGAGGCCAGTGATGGCAGTAAATACATCAGCTGAAGAAATTTTAATGTCAGCCATGAGGAAGTCAGAGGCGGGAAGTGATCGAGGAACAGCACCGGAATTGTCTAAGGTGGAATTGGAGGAGAAAGTCTGTGCGAAGAGATCTGCTTTATCAGTAGAAGAAATAGCAATGGAGCCATCAGAGTGGAAACGAGGAGGGAAGGATGATGAGGTAAATTTTTTAGAAAGGTTTTTGGCAAGGTGCCAGAAGGAGCGGGAAGAATTCGAGTTGGAGAGTTGAGAGCATTTAGTACGGATGAAATTATTTTTAGCAGAACGAAGAACAGACTTAGCACGATTCCGGGCAGAAACGTAAAGATGATGTGATTCAGGGGTGGGTTGGCTCCGGTACCTTTTGTAGGCCCTCTCCTTGTTGCGGACAGCATTATATATATATATATATATATATATATATATATATATATATATATGTAGTATATGTATGTGTGTGTGTGTGTCTGTGTGTGCATGTATAAAATTTCGTTCTGAGACTTTGTAACATCAACATCTAATCACATGTGACCATGGTGGATGAAGATGCCCACGTCTCGATTATCTCCGTCCACATTCTGTAACTGTTGGCTACTGACTTACAACCGTGATGACAACATATGATGGACACATGATGGAATAACAGTAATCTACCGCTTGACTAACTGAACCTAGGTTGTCACCACGTATTTACCTCATTTACCTCATCAGCACTTGTGAACATTGAAGCATTACTAGTCATGCTAAATAATTACATTACCATCAGTAGGATGTACATTGATCTTCATGTGATAATAACTGAAGTTTTTCAGGTATGTAATACTGTCAGGTGTATTGGCTATGTAACGTACAATGGATACCCTAGGTTCGGGCGCCTACTCCATACACGGAAAAGTAGCCGTCGGACTGTTACTTTTTTGACTGCCGGTTCCTTTTGAATCATCTGACTTACCTAAACACCTTTCTCATAGAACTTTATATATATTCGCCTCTTTCGGCCTTTTCATAAACTTTCCAGGTTGCACATCTGGTGGAGATTCGGAAATCATTCATGGCACCAGTAATTTATGGTATACTTCCAGAGCGACTTCACAGGTGAGTGAAATAAATATAACCAAATTTAGTATAGCATTACATCATGACACCATTCTACGCTGAAGTTTGATCCATAGAAGAGTGACAACCTGCAGTGTTTACTCTATGCTCTTACTGCCTGAAAAGTTATCGTCACGTTCATAAATAAGAATTTTCTTGTACACGTGGCGTGTTGTCTACTGTCGAGTTCATGGCTATTGGAATATAAAGTTTATCCACTTACACTGATGATAAGTGAACCAGGGTGTAGGAGAAATAGTGCCACATCCTACCGACGGTGGACACTACATTAGACAACACGATTACATGTATTCCTACCGCGGCTGTACATTTATAAATGACTGTGTACGGTCCCATCCCATGTATTTACACACTTCCTAAACATTTCAGGTGGGACTTTACCTGTGTCTTTGAGCATACTGGTTTGCACTTTGTAATGGCCACCCCAGTCATAACACCCAGCTGGCTGAGCTTCTATTACCCACTTGGCGGGTATGTATGGCTCGCCATCCTGGTCTCGACATTGGCTGTCTGCATCACCGTAGTCCAGGTGGGTACGGGTCTGAGAAAATGCTGTTCTTGTTTTTAAGACCCCATGATTAAATGGACTTGAACCCAGTGCAATGAAGGCTAAAGTTGCCATTCTGCAGTCCACAATCCTCCTTTGGGGGTACAGGAGGGAATTGCGGGATGTTTGTATAATCTAACTACGATACCGCTTATTTATAAAAGTGCCAAACGTGAAGGTGCCCCTTGCAGAGAACTTCAAGATGGAAATAACTGCCAAATATTATACACCTGGAAACAAATTAATTCCCTTGTGTGTAGTTGTACAAGCTAATGTTGTTAGACTTAACCCATTGGCTCCCAGAAGTCCTGTGCGAGGGATTTTGCTGGAAGGATGCTGGGTGTACCACCCTTCCCCTGTTGGCTCATAGTCGTGAAGCTCATAGGTCCCTACCCCGGGGTTCCCTTCTTTATTAAATTTTGAAAATGCCCAGTTCCGTCCTATATTTAGGACACTGGGCACTAATGGGTTAAGGCCAGAAACATGGGAAAAGATAATGTCATACGATTCAACAAAGCAGCTGAATGAGAGCAAAGGTAAACCAGGATAAATAATGAAAATGATTATATTTAGTTTTTATTTGTGGAAATAAATCCAAAGTTTTCTTGGATGATGGAAATGACAACAGGTATGGAGAATATGGGATGCATGGTTGTTAGACAGGACGTTCCTATGAATGAGGTACACACGGATGTGAGATTCTAGAAACGTTAGAAATTTCTGTACAGTAGACTTAAGAGTTAGTAAAGTGAGATGCTCAAAATAGGAAAGTAATTATTTATACGAGAAACAGCTGAGTTTCAGGTTATGGCAGAGGAAATCGAACATATCTGACGGACAGGATAATGCATGTAAGGAGAAAAATTATATGATGTCTAGGAGCGGGATAATGAGCAAGGATGGGAAATGGAGGGTAGAGGTAGATGCAAATACTCGGTATGCCAGTCGTGGTCACAGGTCATGGCTAATGAGGCCATGGAAAAAGTAAAGAATGTAATGTGTGCTGTGAAGATGCAATAAGACAAAAATACAGTAATCCCTCTATTATCCAACGTAGTAGAAATATTGCTACTGTATAACTATCTAGATACAAAATCCGGATACAGAACATATATCCTACCTACCAGTACCTTACCCATACACAACCTATATGTACAGCACCCCACCTAATTGTGGCCGTGTTCTTCGGTCTTTTAGCTTCTGTCGAGTACTGTATTTTCATATCAAAACACACATGGAAATATCCAATATAATGCTAGACATTAAGAAAACAATGCATAAACAATAAAAAAACAACACACAATACATTACTTACCACTCAGTAAATGGTGGACAGGTGTCGTAACCCGCCAGCTCCCAGCTGGTGTTCAGAAAATGTCAAACATCTCCTCTTCCTCCTTCCGCTGGAGCTAGCCAATGAGTGAGGGCTTGCGGCATGATGATGGAGGCCTACCCTCCCTCAGGAGACTGAAGACAGCCGCAAGCTCACGTCTAATGGTGACTGAATGGCTCAGATGTGCTTGGTTATGGGTCCGAGAGTGAAGAGCAGGGACGAGGTGGTGGTGGGGGGGGGGGGAGAAGGGGCTCGCAACATGGGGGTGGCAGGCTTGAAGGAGTCAATCTTCGTCTGATGATATGTACGGCAATTCTAATGGAGGATGACAGTTTCCTTGACTGCCTGCAGATCTATCACCAACTTCAGTGAAATCAACTCCCTGTCACAGAACAGGTGCTCGGCATATTCGAGCAACAGCTCAATGCTGGCACATAATGCACCAAGACGGTGGAGTCATGGAGTGGCAGGGTGCTCAGAGTCAGGGTCCTCCTCCTCGTCCTCATTGCTGTCCTCTATCTGCCCTGCAAAGACAGCAGCACCGATCTCCTCATCAATGTCCAATAACCTGGATCACCGCAGTCGTCCTCCAGTCACACTTTCACATCATCTATGTCCACATCCATGCCTGCCGTACATAGACTAAGGTGGAAATCATCCTCATAAAATCCCTCAAAGTCGTTCACGGCCTCATATCCCCAACAGAGATGAGATCAACCACTTCCGCAGGTTTTAACGGAGACTTCCTTCTAAGTATTCGCCCAATTGAGCACCGCAGACTTGATGTTGTAATGACGTAACACTGCAGACTTGATGTTGTAATGGTGGAGATTTTCCAAGTTCCACTCCAAACGTGTCGACCTCTAACACCACCGTAACCTCATCTGGGAACATCCGATGATGCAGTATCTTCGTTGCCTCGATAACACCTTGGTCCATTGATTGAATGATAGCACTTGTATTAGGTGACAGAATGTGCAACTGATAACGACTGTTATCAGCAACCAATTCCTTCTCGGATGGATGTACAGGGGCATTATCAAGGATCAGAAGTACTATCGCCTGGTTGTGAGGGATGCCAAGTTCCTCCATTTGATAATGGATAACCTCCTTCACAAAGTGTTTGTGGAACCAATGTCGAAGCCCTTTCAGGCAAACCAGGCCTTTACAGAATGGTACCACACAACAGGCAGGCTATTGATCAATCCAAGGAGACAACGTGACTGCTTTGCATGTCCAACAATAATGGGCTTGAGATGGTGCATGCTGACAGGAGTGGAACAGCAGAAGACCAAGACACACTGTTTGGATAACTTCCGACCAGGCAGTCTTCTCCCACTCTTCTACCAGGGTGTTGGAGGGCAAGGAGCAGTAGAAGAGGCTAGATTTATCAGCACTGAACAATTGACCGAGAGCAAGGCCCTCGTCTTCGATCAGTGCCGCACTTCCTGGTGAAGCAGCTAAACATTTTCCTCTGTTGCGTCCACAGCTTTGCCATGTGTCTTAAGGTCAGTAAATCTATGTCGAAGTTTGAACTGGAAGAGCCATCCTTCAGATCCTTTGAAGTCGTGCACGTTGTGTAGGTGTGGAAGCTTCTCAGCTGCCACCTTAGGCTCGGTCCCACATACAAGAACACCAACACCCCATTGATGGTGGAACCAAACTAGAGTCAAATGGTCAATGGTGGCATGACAGAGCTGAGTCAGCTTGGGCCAGGATTTCTTGATATCAAACAAGGTAAAAAGGCCCAGATCATATTCCTGCAGAATGTGTGAAGTGGTCCAGCCCACGTCAGCCTTGCTCAGTATCTCATGCTTCTTCTCCAGAGTCAACACCTTCCTCTTGCACTTCTCAGGTTGTGGTGGGGCCATCATCACACACCCGAGAATGCCATAGAGGAAGACAAGGCCTGAAGAAGGTAGGAATCTATCTCAAATGCAACATGGAAGCAGCCATAGTTACAAGAACGTCCACACTCGAAAGAGAAAGGCAGGAATTGAGGTGTGATACTGTCACATGAACTATGTGGTATCATCCAAGCTTGGCTATAAGTAAACTAGTAAAAAGTGCCAAACTGACCTATGGGCAGAAGGGTCAGTTTCGCTTGGCCAAGCAAATGAGCAACAGTAGAGCCCCATACATCATGGCCTCAGGGAGTGTCTGCATAATCCAGCCAGGTAGGTGACTCTAACCATTCAGTAGGAAGGCGGACGGCCGCGTGTACCCCGGAGCGTCTGAGTGATCCAGGTGGTTGGGGACTTCCACCATTTGGTTAGGAGGTGAATGGCCATAATTTGCGAACTTGTGGGCTAGGGTCTGTATTATTCACATGAAGCCAGTAGTGTCTGAGTGTTCTGGGCAGCCGGAGGACTTTGACCAATCAGTGAGGAGCCAAACTGCCATATTTGCTGAGCTCGTGGGCTAGGGTCTGTAAAACCCACATGCAACCAATAGCGCCCAAGTAATCCAGGTGGCCAGGGGACTTTGAATCATTCTGTGAGGAGCCAGATGGTCATATTTGCTGAGCTTGTGGGTTAGGGTCTATTACCCGTGATTGGCCAGAGAGGCTGGGTGGCTGCCGAATCAATTTTTTGACTTTGTAGGCCACCCAACCAGTGAAGTTGGAAATTTTATGTTCAAATATGGACATATAAATCCGGATACGGATATAATAGAGCAAAGGCTTAACTTTCGGATATGCAGTATGAGAGATATGGAGCATCCGGATAATAGAGTGATTACTGACAAAATCGATTATACTATTATTTCCTTGCACATAATATGGCCCGAAAAGTTGGCATCTGATTGCACCATGGCAGTTGAGAGCTTAATAGCATTACAACTTAATTTCTGCTTTCACCATTATTAAACAAATTACTTCTTTGCACGGTATCATGAGCTACAGTAGTGGTTCATAATAGGGTTCGCCCACGAATCTGCCGAAAACCCTAATAGAACAGTCATCTAAAAACCATCTTACTAAACAAACTTATTCTTGAACCAACATCCAGAAGATTCTTCAATAGTCTACAGTAGGTCAGCCAAACACTGATAATGTGGAAAAGAAGTGTTGTTAAAAAATTTGGTACATTCGAAATTTGCCAGTTTGTTCATATTAATTTTATTCATAATATTGTTTCACAGGTGTACAAGAAAATCTATTCCATATTTCGGTATAAAAACAAGCCAGTTGTACTTAGTGCGTCACTGGGCGTGTCCATGACTTGTATTAAAACACTTAATCGGATGATGATCATCCACCTTCCTTATACATAGAGATTCCTTATGCCTTTGCAGGCATGTGAGAAGCCATTCAAGTATGGAATTGCCGTCAAGTATCAATAATGCATCATTAGCAGCATAACTATATTAAGTTTTATATTGTACTACATTATTACTCAGTGGAAAACTCTAGCCAGTAGATTACTTATGTGGGCAATGAAGCACCATTTTGGGAAAGGGACTTTGTGTAATTAACATTCATCATTGTGAGTTTACACAATTACATTATTTTTTAACTCACGCTTTATTTATTTATTTTATTTTTTTTGTTCATCCCTGAAGTCCCGGGTTTGTGCATGTAGAAGTCACATGAGACAACTGAAAAGCGCGGATTTGTGCTTTGTGCTCTAATTGGAAGTGACCACTGTCACGAATCAATTCGCGACATTTCCCTTTTGTGAGAAGCCACGAACTATTAGTGGAAAACTCACTGTGTATCGCTCAGTTAACCGTTTCTCTCTCCATTTCGGAGTATACTTTTCAAAATATTCGTCACTTTCAAAAGTGACCGATTTAATGCACGTCACTAAGTGCTCTACTGAGCGATACAATTGTTTCTTTATCGTTCGCCTCTGCTTGCCTAAACCGTTAGCCACGCCTTCTTTCGGTGGCTTGTGCGTCCTGCCCATACAATGTATTTTGAATTCAGTCGAGTGTTTGTTGTGACGGAAGAGGGTCCTGCGCTCCAGAAGTGTGAGAGGTCGCTAGCACCCAAGCTCCACTGAGACAGTTAATCCAGTCCTCCCACCCCCCGGGTAATACATAGCATTCATCGACTGGTATTTCCTTTTTGTATAATCCTAGTTTTAAGAGTTTAGTTAAGGTGTTTTTTCCTAGGCGTAAGTATTTAGCTTTTGTGTGAGTGAGTGAGTGCGTCTCATTGATTTGATTTGAAATGTAACGTTAAATTTATTTTTTGTAATCAATAAATTTAACAGTTCCTTTTCTTGATCTTAATGTAAAGTAAAATCTTGTTTCATTTCTCCAAATTAAGCTTATTTTCCATATAGCTCCTAGCTTGCATAAACGTTTACTTTCATAACTGGTACTTAGACCAGTCTTGTTGTATTAACTTAAAATCCGTTGTGCCAGGAGTTAAGCATCGGCAAGAACCTGATGTTAGTATTAATTATTTATTGTCAGGGGTGAAGTAACTTTCTCCAGAGGCTAACAGTACTAATTCAGCATTTGCGAGTAATTAGTCTCTGCTGTGTACTGTTGAGAAAGTTTATAAATTCTCGCTCTTAGAGAATCGTAGCAAGTCAGCGTAAAGTAATCGTTGCTTGATGTAGCAAGACAATCATTGTCCTTGCTCTTCAATATTATTGAATATTAATATCAAATTAAATAATATTTAAGCATTTATTTTAAAAACTTTGATATTTGAAAAACCCCATGACAATTGGCGACCTCATTCCAGGATATTAGCTCCTAGCTCAAAAGCTATTCACGAGATAGTGCTCACTCGTTCATATTTAGGAATTTATCATTAAAGTTTATAGGCAGAAGTTTACTGGTGGTTACAGTTAATTTAGCAAGTGAATTTTTGCTTTATTAATCCGTAGAGTACTTAACTCTATTTAGTACTTTATTTTTGGTAATGCCAGACGATTTTATTCGCTCCTGGGTAGTCGCTGTACCCATTGTGTTAATTATTGAGTCTTCCCAGTCATTTACATTTTGATTTTTTCTTTGCCAGTTAACTAGATAAGACTGGTCACCACTAGCTTGTGTCTGTATTCTTTACTTGTGTTTATTAGTATTCGTCGCTAAGCAATCAGTACTCAATTTCGGTTTGCTTAATAAATTAGCGCCATGGCTACTACTGTATTTTTACAGGAAGCCAAAGAAATGGGTCTTTCGGACCCAACCGAAATTAATCAGGAGCAGCAGCGCGAGAATGATGCCCGTGAAGAGCGTAAGATTCAGCGCGAATACGAGCGAGAACAGCGCGAATACGAGCGTAGAATTCAGCGCGAATACGAGCGTAGAATTCAGCGCGAATACGAGCGTAGAATTCAGCGCGAATACGAGCGAGAACAGCGTGAACACGAGCAAAAACAGCGCGAACTCGACTTGGAACACGAGCGAGAACAGCGTGAGGAACGAGAGAGAGAACGAGAACACGAACGTGCCGGGCGAGAAGCACGCGAAAAACATGAACTTGAAGTGCTGAAGCTCAAGCGAGATTCCTTGGCTTCAGACACGTCTGGTGCAGTTGGTCCAAGCTCCACGAGCGTTTCCCCTGCACATGTCCTGGCGACCCCACGCATCAAGCTTCCTTCATACAAGGAAAGCAAGCAAATCGAGCTGTACATAGCTCGTTTTGAGGACATGGCAGACATGTATCAACTGGATGAGGCAGCTAAGCGGCTTCAGTTTCTTAGCCTATTTGAGGGCCCTGCCCTCGATATTCTCCACAGAATTCGTGGAGACAATCTCACATATGAGATGATGAAAGCTGCACTCATTAAGGCGTATGGTCTCACAGTAGACGACGCCAAAGTTCAGTTCATGCGCGCTCGTCTCCAAGACAAGGAGACAGCTGTTCAGTTCCTTGATTGTCTCACAGCTTACTTAAATGAGTGGATGGAGAAAGATGAAACTCCTTCCACGCGTGAGGGGATAATTGACCTTATGCTGCGTACACAGCTAGAGAGGTCGTGGCCTGCTGAGCTCATAGCACAGCTTAAGATCTGCCAGGTGAAAGATGCCAGCCAAATGGGAGAAAAGGCTGACGCATTCTTTACTGCATACGGGTATCAGACTTGTAAGCAGCAAAACACCTGGAACAGAAAACCTGATAAATCTGAGAAACCGTCTCAGATTGAACCCCAGCAAAAAGGCCATTCTCAGAGTAATGGCCAAGGTCCAAAACCGCAGTGGAAGGACCAGGGGCAAAACACTCAAAAACCTGAGTGGAAGAGGTACAACAAGTACCCTAACCAGCAGCAGTATCAGCCACGCAACCAACCGTCGGGACAAACTTTTTCACCACCAGCTCAAAAGAGGCAGGAAGCGAACGCAGCCTTCATTCCTCAGCAGCAGCACGGTGGTCACGTCCCTACCAGTGTGGGTACTTCCCCACAGTTCACTAGTCCCACAGTGACAGTGAACCCCCCTCCACAGATGGCCAATGTTCCATCTCCTTATAACCCTCAAGGCACAAAGTTTGCCGCATTAATTCAGCAGCCTCATGAGTGGCTAGCTGCTTCCTCCACAGGCCCTCCCACAGGTGACAGTACCTTCCTTGTTCAGCCAGGGTTTGTGGGAGGCATTTCTGTGAAGGTCCTGAGAGATAATGGTTCCTCAGGTTGCTCTGTTAAGCAGAGTTTAGTTCGGCCTGAGCAGTATACAGGTCGACAGATCCATGCAAACCTTATTGATGGATCAGTGAGATTGTTCCCTGAGGCATGTATCCAGGTGGCATCTCCAGTTTATACTGGTACGACACTTGCAGTTGTCATGCCAGAACCTTTATTTGAACTCATCATCGGCAACATTCAAGGAGTCAAGGATAGTTGCTCCGATGATGATGCTACTCAGACTTCGGCTGCTGCGGTAACACAAGCCATGGCTGAGGCTCCAGACTGTGTCACCCCAGTGATCATTGAATCGCCGCAAGATCTAATGTGTAGTCAACTTGTGCAAGAACAACATTCTGACCCGACACTTGCTGCTGTGCGGAACAAACAAAAGGGCCGAGTGATTAAGTATTCACGGGGAGGTCGAGCCAAGTTCCTTCGCAAACAAGGACGGCTCTACCGTGAGTCACGAACACCCGAGGGCGAGGTCCGACTGCAGTTTGTCATCCCCGCCAAGTACCGCCAAGCAGTGTTAGAATGGGGTCATTGTTCAGCCTCAGGAGGTCATATGGGCAAAAGGAAGACCCAGGGCCGTATCCGAGCTGACTTTTTCTGGCCAGGGATGGGACGAGACATAGATAGTTTTGTCCGTTCCTGCAGTGTGTGCCAAAGTATCACCACTAATCAGGGACATGCCCTTCCTGTGCCATTTGTAACCACACCTGTAATCTCTGAGTCAGTTGAGAGACAGGGTAGTGGTGAAGTGGGTGCAGACCTGACGTCTCGCCCATTGGCCCCACAGGACACATTATGTCCAGGGCCTGTACATACATATTATGTACCGTAAGTTAAGGGGGAAGTTGAGAGGCGACTTGAGGCTATGGAAGACCCAAGTTTGCATAAGGATTCTCAGCTTCCCGGTACTAATAGAAGTACTGTAGGTTAAGGGGGAAGTTCGAGAGAGAACTCCGCAGAGGCGACTCGAGGCTATGGAAGACCCAAGTTTGCACAAGGATTCTCAGCTTCCCGATACTAATATAAGTACTGTAGGTTAAGGAGGAAGTGAGAACTCCACAGAGGCGACTTGAGGCTATGGAAGACCCGAGTTTGCACAAGGATTCTCAGCTTCCCGATATTAATATAAGAACTGTAGGTTAAGGCACAGGTTGAGGACCCGTGTGCAGTTCGAGGCTATGGAAGACTCGAATTTGTACAAGGATTCTCAACTTGCCGACACTAATCGTGTGCTAAAATTAATGGCGACCTCGAATGTACGAAGCTTAGGCTGTCACTTGTATTTTTCAGCCAGAGCATACTTTTCGTAGCATGTACTGATTGCTAGGCAGAGAGAGTAATTGTAACGTAATAAGAATTTTGTCTCATTGACACTTCTGATGCTCCACCTTAATTGGTTTTGCAGGTTCAGCAATGGGTGTAGCAGTTTTGCTGTGCGGGCCAGCTGATCGTCTGCCGCACGCTGCTGCCTCTTCTCCTCTGCCTTCGTCGTCGCCATATTATTTACTGTGTCATTTTACACGTAGGTACAGTTACACTACAACTGTCACACCTACACCGTGTATTACATACATCACACTACACAACAATTAGTTGTCAGTGTAAATGTAGCGACTTTTCGCTCAGTTTGACCTGAGTACAGGATTTTCACCGTTGTCACGGAGTTTTTCCCTCAAGCTTGCTTCTATTAACGTAAATACGAGTTTTTTTTCGCTCACTGGCGACTGCGACTTTCTCCTGTAGCAGGATAGCACACACACCACAGTGTGAATCTTGTGTGAATGACTTAGGATGTGTACATATATATATATATATCCACAAATTTTTTCCCATAAGGAAAAAATTTAATTTTGTAGGGGCGTTATGTCACGAATCAATTCGTGACATTTCCCTTTTGTGAGAAGCCACGAACTATTAGTGGAAAACTCACTGTGTATCGCTCAGTTAACCGTTTCTCTCTCCATTTCGGAGTATACTTTTCAAAACATTCGTCACTTTCAAAAGTGACCGATTTAATGCACGTCACTAAGTGCTCTACTGAGCGATACAATTGTTTCTTTATCGTTCGCCTCTGCTTGCCTAAACCGTTAGCCACGCCTTCTTCCGGTGGCTTGTGCGTCCTGCCCATACAATGTATTTTGAATTCAGTCGAGTGTTTGTTGTGACGGAAGAGGGTCCTGCGCTCCAGAAGTGTGAGAGGTCGCTAGCACCCAAGCTCCACTGAGACAGTTAATCCAGTCCTCCCACCCCCCGGGTGATACATAGCATTCATCGACTGGTATTTCCTTTTTGTATAATCCTAGTTTTAAGAGTTTAGTTAAGGTGTTTTTTCCTAGGCGTAAGTATTTAGCTTTTGTGTGAGTGAGTGAGTGCGTCTCATTGATTTGATTTGAAATGTAACGTTAAATTTATTTTTTGTAATCAATAATTTTAACAGTTCCTTTTCTTGATCTTAATGTAAAGTAAAATCTTGTTTCATTTCTCCAAATTAAGCTTATTTTCCATATAGCTCCTAGCTTGCATAAACGTTTACTTTCATAACTGGTACTTAGACCAGTCTTGTTGTATTAACTTAAAATCCGTTGTGCCAGGAGTTAAGCATCAGCAAGAACCTGATGTTAGTATTAATTATTTATTGTCAGGGGTGAAGTAACTTTCTCCAGAGGCTAACAGTACTAATTCAGCATTTGCGAGTAATTAGTCTCTGCTGTGTACTGTTGAGAAAGTTTATAAATTCTCGCTCTTAGAGAATCGTAGCAAGTCAGCATAAAGTAATCGTTGCTTGATGTAGCAAGACAATCATTGTCCTTGCTCTTCAATATTATTGAATATTAATATCAATTTAAATAATATTTAAGCATTTATTTTAAAAACTTTGATATTTGAAAAAACCCGTGACAACCACGTTGTGATATCGTGAAAATTTCTTAAAACGAACTAACGCCAAACTTGGACCAGTTTTTCAGCATTAATGGAATTCATCATGAAAGTAACCACCTCACGAGTCAACTGCAGGGGGCGCAGAGGAGGGGGGATAGGAAGAAACGGAGGAGGGGCACGAGGAAGAGGTAGAGGAAGGAGACAAAGAGGGGATAAAATACAGAGAATCTGAAACAATCAGTGTCACAGTAAGAGACCATACAATAATAGTAAACAAAATGAAGACCAGAATTTAAAACAACAGCCAACAATCAGTGTGTACAAAGCCACAACAACACAACAATGAAAATTATTAGAAAATGCCAATTGTTTAGTGTCATAACATAAAAGCTTTGATGGCAACTGAGGTGCAAGAATTTTGATTGTTTAATTCATTAGTGGATTTATAAAAAAAAGTAAGTAAAGTAGGTGAATAAAAAAAATGAAATTTAAAAATGGGGAACAGGGATCACCAAAAAAAGAAGAAAAAAAAAAGGAAACAAACAAGGAAGGATTACTAAAGAGCATGCAAAACCAGCAAGCATTCAAGTAACGCTGACAATGCAAACCAACAAATCCCTATTTTAACTCTACAAACTGTTAATGCCAGAGTCAAAACGGATTTGTGGGTTTACATTGTCAACGTTACTTGAATCCTTGCTGTTGTATACTCTCCAGTGATCCTTCCTTGTTTGTTTACTTTTTCTAGTGACCCCTATTCCCCATTTTTTTATATATATATATATATCTAGTATTATTACTGCTTCCATACTGTACTGAAATGATGTATGGACGAACAAATATAGCAGTGAGCAATACGACATTGTGGTTCTCATGGAAATATACAGAAGCATTTTCAAGTGGTCCTTCCATATCAAGCTAAAGGAAAGAATGAAACTTAATTAGGTTAATGGATGAGAGTGGATTTGTCTGGAAGAAGTGAGCAACAACGATAAGGAAGGACAGGTTCAGGGTGCACATAATAAAAGACATTGTCACTAACGGGCTAGAAAGAAAATACTGAGAAAATCTTCCATCATATATACTGCAAAAGGAATTTGATGTCATACCAGTACAGAAGTTGCATGTGTTTAAGAACTGACTTTACTTCTCAGATCACAAGTACCAGGATGTGGCAGAGGCATCATGGAGTCCTGAGTACTGGGTCTGTGGTGCTGGAGGCGGTGGGCAGTCTCCTGGGTCAGGGGGTCTACGGCCGCCTGTTAACAAGCCACTCAAACCATATCCTGATGGGCACCTGGCTTTTCCTTGGTGTGGTGGTGGGCACAGCTTATCGCAGCAGCCTCATCGCCTCCCTAACCCTTCCCAGGCTGCCTCCCAGGCCGGAGACTTTAACAGAACTTGTTAAAGCTGTGGATAGGTGAGGAGTGGCCAAAATACTTTACGTAGAGTATGTAGGTAAAGTTTTTTATTTTTTATTGAAAAATACAGGTTTGAACAAATGAACAGGAAAAGGGGGATTTTATGTCACTTTGATCGTACCCCTGTGTGACAATGCAGGTGTTATTATTAAGTCTTCCTACTGCACAGTCGAACTGAGTCCATTTTCACTTGTGCTCCACAAGGAGAACGTATGATCCAGGGAGTGCATAGGCAGTCACACGTCACCCCACATACAAAGAAGCCTCTTGCTTTAACTCCTGTCTCCCAGGGGATTACAGTTCAACCTTCTCTTATGGTGAGGATTACCCCAGTGGCAAAGAAAATTAGGTTACAAGAAGAATACATGTGAAAGAATTGATGTGCAGCCTCGCTTTCAGCCTTTTGCTGTCCAGCAGGGAAATAGCTACGTCTACAAAAAGGCTAATTTCAGACTGCCAAATATACAAAATACCTACATAATCCCAGGGACTGACCTACAGCAAAGCAGTTCTATTAGGGTGGCAGTAGGCTCTTTATGAATGGATAGCTCAGATGCACTCATAAGCCTTAACCCCTACAAGGCAGGCGCCATTATGTAACGTTCGTACATGAGAAGGCGGGCAATGTTATGTAACGTTCAGCCATTTTGTGTCAGTTCATTGTTAAATTGGGCAATATGACAATGTTGTTCCCAAACTGTCATGCAAAATGAAGACAAAGAATGTAAATAATGCATAAACGATAATGTTTAGTGGTTAAGAAAACTCGAGTGAATTGGAGTCCCACTGCACGCCTGGTGACAGTTAGCCACAAACACTACTCTGCTCCACCTCACACAGTCAGCAACCACAATAACACCTCCTACCTTCATTATTCATCCATTTTCATCTATTTGTGTATGTGTAGGATAATTCCTTGATACTTTATTTTTCCGAAAATATGCCGTCCTACACAGGTGTATACTAAATAAGTTGTCTGCCTGCTATGGGTTAACAAGCAAAACCCTTCATAACTCCATACAGCAGAGTTTTTTAATTTTTTTTAATGTGCAAATCCAACCTTGATTCTCGTGCATATCTACCTAAAATATATCTCACAATATTATTAACATACAACACTGAAAAGTTAATCCACAAGGGGCAAAAATCCCTATTTCTTCACAGTCCATTTTTACTTTTTCTCTTGAGTTACGTTTGGGTCATTTGAAAACCTGGGAGCCAAATCTTCAGATGATTTGAGTCATCCTAAACTTCAAGAATATAGATGCACTTACTTTATTTTCTTGTATTGCTTTTATGTTGTAGTAAATATTGTGTAAATAAACGTATTGGTTTGATTCATCATTGTCTATAGAACCCGTGGGACCTCAATGAGTAATACTAAAATTCATGAAAATGGTTTGTCTTCTACGGTATTTCTAACATTCAAACTGTCTAGTAAATGGCATAACATGACGACTTCCCTAAACATTTTACTGTACTACACGGACGACAAAAGACTATATATATAGTTTCTTCGAAGCTGATATTGCCTTATCCTCTTGTGTAGGGTGACTGTGGAGTCCTATGCTGCTGATTTTAAGAAGTTTTTCTCCAACTCTGACTCTGAAGCATACAAGGCACTTGGGACTTTACTGCAGGTGGGAGGAAGTTTGATAGAGGAACTCACTAATACCCTTAAGATGAGGTGAGTTGAGTAGCCTTAGGAACTGCGCTTGATTGATCATAATTATGTACAGTTGATCACAAATGTACAGCTCAAGAAAGGGTCGATAGTATCCAAAATTACTAAATAAGCTAGAGTGTAAAATCCAAAGAATATTAATCTCCTATCATCTGGAAAATTATGTATACACTTACAGGAAGGAAATGCCAAAAGCCAGAGACATATCGTTCTCGTCAAAGCAGGTGTACTAACGAGGGTAAATAATCGAGCATTTATCAACAGACATCATTCGTGGAGTCAGGTTATTCAATCCTTAATATGCACCGACAGTTTTTTGATCGATTGGGCATACTTTGTTTGAACACTGACCCTCCTCAGTCTTCTCAAACACACTTTCGCTCATGAAGTCATTTTTCCTTTTGGGATATTCTTACATTTTAAATGCTTATAAGATATACCACATTTGTGGAGCAGACTGTAGCACCAGTCGAGCAGGGCAGTACTCCCAAGGTGGGTGGAAAGCTGAAGACAGGGAGAGTTGGAGCTCCCGTTTCATCAGCCCTCGGGACTAGTTCCTGACCATCACCCTTTGCTGAACTTTTTCTGTGTTTCAGTAACACAGAGAGTAGGCCAGCATGCTCTCAAGTACAAGTTTCTCTAACTGTCAGCACCAAACTACATGCACGATACACACTACACATCCTTTTCAAAATTTAAAAAAAACTAAAATGGCGCATATTAGTGATGCCTCGGAGTCCCCGGGGGGGGGGGGGACCATAAATGCCCCCACCAACCGCCCCTCTCCTGGTGATGACTCTAAGAGTTGCCTGGAACCACTGTTTGACTCACTTCTTCATTTCTGCAACATTTGCGGCCTTTTCTCTAACTTTCTCTCACATGAACACCACCTCTCCTTCTCTAAACCTCACCTTCTCTTCCTAACAGAGACTCAGCTGTCTGAGGCAACTGACAGCAAACCCTTTACAGTATCCTCCTACTTTCACTATACTCATTTCAGAGCCAAAGGTGGCTGTTGTGTATATGTACCCAGTGATTTATCTTGCTCTCATGTTCCTGAACTTTCAAACGCAGTATGACAGGCATCTCGAAATGAACAGATCTTGAATTTGGCACTCTTTGGATTTTTTTTTTTTTTTTAAGGAATTGTTTGTGGGCTCCTGACCTTTGGTTCCTTCTTATTCGCAAAATATATATGCTGTATATATATATATATATATATATATATATATGTATATATATATATATATACGAGTAATAGGAGCCTCAGTGGTAAAGTGTGCATTTTCGAATACTGGAGAGCGAGGGTTCGCACCCCGCCAGGATAAAAAACTTTGGGAGCGTTCTACTGGCCACGTACTGCTTGGCGAACATCAGGGGTGCTGTGGTTGAACCAGTGTCGCATACTATAAAGTATGCTTGCACCCAGTCAGCTTGCGAGGGCCGATTACACTTGGTTCACAGACTACACACATCCAAAGCCACACTACAATATATATATATATATATATATATATATATATATATATATATATATATATATATATATATATATACTGTATATATATATATATATATATATATATATATATATATATATATATATATATATATATATATATATATATATATATATATATGCTCCTTGCTTCCTTAGCCAAGGCAGTGCAGCACACACGTTATTTGTACGTGGAAGGGTTTGTATAGCCATCAATGGAGGATGGAGAAAAGTAAGAAATGTATTTTTGGATAAGGCCAAACAAGGTGGCAGGCACACTAAGGAAGTTCCGCCCTCACAGTCTGAAAGAGTTAATATATTGCTCGCAGTCGTGCTGGGTGGCCTACGTTGCACTGAGGAAGTTAATGTGTTCTCTTGTTTTTTAAAATGTCTTTCAATGGTAATTATTTTGGACACTTTCCTTCGGTTTACCGTGATCTCTCCAGACCATTATATGGGGCAATGGAGAGAGTTTATGAATAGGAGAAAATGGAATAACCTTCAAATGGCCCTTCAGTCAATGGCCTCCCTAAGTTGTGGGTAGTAGTCAGTGGGTACGAGACGACTTTGTATACAGAAGAAAATTATCCCCATAAGTAGGAATTTTCATTATATTTATATTATCTCCAGACGATTTTATTTATCTGAGGAGAGATGGTTCGTACTCAAGGTGATTAGATTAAGCTTTCTTTAAAACTACCCACGGACTTTACGAACACCCTGTATGTCAGTAATGAAACAGTATAAACGTCAAGCAAGAGAGCATTAAGGTGCAGTATCCAAAACAATCGCTTCCGAACAGGTGCTACGAAGCCCCCTATGTCATGTTGAATAAGGGCCTCTAACTCAGGCGACAACACCGTGCAGGCGGGACCCAGGCAGGGATATTCTCCTGTGACCAAGCTATTTAATTATATATCGTCAGAGTAGAATGAGCTGTCAGTGAATATCGAGATCATTATTTTAGCAAGGACAGGAAGCATAGAATTAAACTTAACTTTGCAGGGATATGTAGCATAAAAGGAAAACAATTTAGAAAGACAGACAGTATAAAAGGAGAATATTAGTAAATCTGTAAGGAGAGATATGCCACATCTGAAAATCACAGTATTATCGTACATGCAGTGCTATCCTGGATTGCTGGAATAGGGATGCCGCAATCAGCTGGTGTAATTGCAGCAATATGGACAACATTCCACTGCCCACCCTAGAGGATTTGTTTTGAGACCAGTGTGTTTTCCGTGGTTTCTACGAATATCCGTATAAATCCCGTCTGTTCTAGTTCTATCTAAAATGGATTCTCTTAACGTCGAACGTTTCGTAATTTTTTAGGTGCACGATGCATCATCCATGATCTGCCCACGTCCATCCACTTACTCCAGCATGTCAACAACAAATGCATATAAATGCATATGCCCCCTAATGGTGGACATCCACTAATACAAAAAATATCATTGAAAATTGAATAGTTTCTTGAGGGTTCAAGATAGGGAACTGTTCTCCCTCTCCCGACATCTATGTTTAGTTCCGTTGGTGCTGAAAACATTCTTAGGCATATGTCTATACACATAAATTATCTTTTTTTATCTTGAAAACCGTGGATGGTGTCATAGAGGGTCGAGGACTAAGGGCTGCACTCCCTTCAAAACTCCCCAGGTACAGTTTCTGCAGCGTCCACAACCTAACTGAATTTTTGTAAGAAGGCTTTTATGAAGCTCCACTGCCCTATATGAAAAATGTGGGTGTTTCCTTGCTGGATGGGGACTGAGTTTCGGGGATGCGCCTCCTCCCATGCGTAGCTTTTGAAGCGGTGGATATTTACACCTGCGCTCGAAAAACCAGAGACGGTGTTTTGATTTCCTCGACGTTGTGTGTTCTTACCTAATTGTACCTAATTGTATCTTTACAGGAATGAGTCAAGCTCGTACTGTCCCGTGTCTTAAACCATATTTATCGTACATATCCTTAAATTTGTGAATTGTTTTGGCACACACTATTTCATTCGGTAGTGCATTCCATTGATCAATTGCTCTGTTTGGGAAACTGAATTTCCTTACGTCTTTATCACCTCTCTTCTTATGCAGTTTTTTGCAGTGTCCTCTTGCTGATGCTTCTCCATATGTTAAGTAATCATTTATGTCTATTTTCTCCTTCCCTGATATGCACTTATATAGCATTATCATGTCACCTCTTTTCCTTCTCTCCTGTAGTGTTGGTAGATTCAGTTTATTTAGTCTTTCTTCGTAGCTTAGGTCCCTTAAGCTTGGTATCCATCTTGTAGCGGCCCTTTGAACTTTTTCAATCTTGTCTATGTGTTTTTTGAGATGAGGACTCCAGACTACTGATGCATATTCCAGGGTTGGTCTAATGAATGATGTTATTATCCTTCTTAGCATGTCTTCATTTATGTATGTGAATGCTATTCTCTTATTTGCAAGCAGTGTATACATGTTCCGTACCTTCTCGCTGATGTGGTCAGCCGGAGATAGTCTGTTATTGATAATCACACCTAGGTCCTTCTCTCTTTCTGATGTGTATAGGGTTTTATTTCCTAACTTATAATCCCAATCAGGTCTTTTTCCACTTTTACCAAACTTGATTACATGACACTTGTCCACATTGAATTCCATTTGCCATGTATTACTCCATTCATGAAGTTTATTTAATTCTTCTTGTAGCTCTTTACAAGAGTCTGTGTTAGTAATTCTCCTTTGTATTTTTGCATCATCAGCAAACATATTCAGATAGCTCTCATTTCCAGTGTTACTGTTTATATCATTTATATACACTAAAAACATGATTGGTGCCAGCACTGAACCCTGTCACTTCTTTCCATGATGAGTAGTTTCCTCTTAGTACTGTTCTCATTTCTCTTTTTATGAGAAAATCTTGCATCCAACAAAACAGTTTGCCTCGAATTCCTCCTTGATGGTACAGTTTCCATAAAAGTCTTTGGTGTGGTACTGTGTCAAAAGCTTTCTTGAAATCTAAATAGATACTGTCCACCCATCCTTCTCTTTCCTGTATTGTGTTTGTTACTCTGTCATAGTAGCTCAACAGATTAGTAACACATGATTTTCCTTTTCTGAAACCAAACTGTCTTTCTGTTATCATACTGTGTTCTTCTAGATGATTTACCCAAGCTTTTCTTATAAGCTTTTCTAATACCTTGCTTACAACACTGGTCAGTGATACTGGTCAGTAGTTGAGTGGATTTTGTCTATTTCCTTTCTTGAATAAGGGGACAATATTTGCTTTTTTTTTTCCAAATATCAGGTAGTTTACCTTGACTCAAGGATTTCTTGAAAATTAAAAATAATGGTTTACTTAACTCCTTTGCACATTCTCGTAGTACCCAACATGAAATTTCATCAGGACCACTTGCTTTTCCTCTGTCTAATTTACTTAACTCCTCCTGTATTACTTTTTCTGCTATTTGTATATCTGGTAGTATGTGTGGACATGCATGTTCCACATAGTCCCTCTCAAAATTTTTTTCTTCTGTAAAACCTAATTGGAAATTCTTATTTAATGCTTCACAAATATCTTTCTCTTGTGTATAAGTGATTCCCTCGTCCGTAATGGATTGTATTATATCTTTTACTTTGGTTTTGCTTCTGATGTAGCTGTAAAACAGCTTTGGTTGATCACTACTTTTATTTATTATATCCTCCTCAAACTGTTTTTGGGCTTCCCTCCTTATTCTTGTATAATCGTTTCTTGCCTGTTTGTAATTATTATACGCCCTTTCACTATTGTGTCTTCTGTATCTATTCCACAACAAATCTCTTCTTTCTTTTGATTTTTACATTCTGTATTGAACCATTTCTGTATTTTCTTATCTGCTTCTTTGTGCTGTGGGATGTACTTCTGGACTCCTATTTCATAAAATTCACAGAATTTTTTATATACAACATTTAAATCTTGTCCTCTAAGCTCATTTTCCCAATCAACTTCTAAGAAATACTTCTTTAGGTCTTGATAATTTCCCTTTTTATAGTTTAGGCTCTTTTTGTAACTTTCATTGCTGTTAACTATGTCATATGCTATCCTGAAGTTGTAATTTAGTACTGCATGATCGCTTTTGCCGAGTGGAGGGTGATATATTAAACTGTCAATATCATTTTCTTGCCTAGTAAATATTAGATCTAGCACTGAAGGTACATCGAGTCCTCTTTTTCTGGTGGTTTCCCTCACATGTTGCGTTAGGAAAAACTCTTGCACGAGATCCAGGAGCTTTTGGTCCCAACAGCTTTCTTGGCTAATTATATCTAGAGTATTCCAATTTATTTTTATTTTTTCATTCATTGCCAGATGCCATGTATCCCAAACGGGGTGGCCAATGGCTTAGAGTTAATTGTTTTACAGGGAGGGGCACTAATCCTCCACCAACCCCACTTGACACGTAGGGATGCCAACAGCTTCTGGTGTTCCCAGGCGGTCACCCATCCAATTTATATTTGTATTAAAATCTCCAGTTAGTATAATTCTTTCCGATTTCTCTTCCATTTTATGTAGTAATGATCTTAAACTCTGAATTGTACTCTCTGCCAGGTCCTCATATTCGTCTCTTTCCCATGTGTTTGATCTGGGTGGCATGTACAAATTGGCTACAATTACTTTCCCTTCAGATGTGTTGATCTCTACTGCAATCAGTTCTACTTGTGATGGTATATCTAGTTTTATTTCATTGACTTTTAGATTTTTCTTAGTTAATATTATAATTCCTCCTCCTTTTTTTAAATTTCTGTCTCTTCTCCATATATTGTATTCCTCTAAGTTTAGTATGTCATTGGATATCCTTGGTGTTAATTTTGTTTCAGTTAGGCATATTATTTGTGGTTCATTTTCTCTGACATAATCATTCATCTCTAGTAATTTAGATACCATTCCATCCACATTTGAGTACATCAACTTTATCATCTTGTTTATATACATGTCATGACATGGTTTTACTACCTTCCTCCTTTTTATTCCATCCTGTTTGTGTACCACTTTCGTACCTGCAATCCTATTACTTTGTAAAAAAATTTCTTCTCCTCTTCTGATCTTCCCTCATTTTTTGTTTTTGCTTCCTCCCTTTTCTCTTTCAGTAATTCCAGTTCCTCTTGTGTTAGGCATCTTTTTATCCATACATTTTTGAACTCCTCTTTTTCCATAAGATTCTTTGCATTTTTTAGTATCTCCTCCACAGTGTGTGTGTGTGTGTGTGTGTGTGTGTGTGTGTGTGTGTGTGTGTGTGTGTGTGTGAACAAAGTAGTACTTGTGTCTGATTTTAACTAAATATGGTGGAGAGGAATAATACAGGCCAGGCACAGGACTGAGGTAATGTTTCACCTAGCTAATTCTACTCAAGCAGTTTTCATCGGATTTAGACCAAACTGCATGGAATGGCTAAGGATAATGCAAGTAGTGAGGGATTCAGTTTTAAGAACCATCCGTCAAAATTAATGTCAGAGGGGAAAGTCAAAATTCGACCTGTGTGTTTGTGTGTGGACAAAATAACAAATGCTTTCCATTTGGTTTGGGTCGACCTTGGTGGAAATGTTAAGGATCAATCGAGGAGCTACCCTCTTGCTTTTGAGAACAACAAGTCAAAGGTCAAGATCACATGACAAGATCAACATATGCTTTAACCCGCCGCGTCCCTGAGACGTGAATTCACGTCCTCACATGATGTGCACTCATATCCCGGAGACGTGAATTAACGCGGCAACATTGCAAGGTCCCTAATTTGCACAATTTTCAATTTTCGCGAGTGATTTCGTGGGTGATTTTTGGCACGTATACACGGGACACCTTCCTCTATTCCTCTACAAGATGCCAAGCAGGGACAATGCCTTACACCGCATAACCTCTCCCCCCCCCTGCACGCCATTGTCTCGGCAATTCACCTGTTACCAGTGACCTGGCCAATAAAGACATTCAGGACCAGAGTGATTCCCGAATCGATGACAATGTGGAGGACAAAGTTTACATAGCATTAGAGGAAGAAACAGTCAGAAATGATGATCAGGTAATGTGGGAAAAAAAGGTCATGAATGGTGATGAGTTAGTGAGTGAAACAATGCTTATAATGCCTATATTACTGTTTGAAAACCAATATACTCTTGTACTACATATAAATTCGTACCAAGTAAATAAATAAATACTGTTTATGAGTGGATAAAATAGTTACCCTCCCATAGAACTCGTTTTCTTTGGTGCCAGCCTGTTAGAAAACCCAGTCAGGTAAGGAGGTACTCGTACCTAGATCGAGTATTTTAAACCTCAGGTGAGCGATTTCTCTATGAATTTTCGATGTTTCTCACCAAAAGCGGATGTTTGAGCCAAAAAAAAAAAAAGAATAAAAAATGTCGGGACTGGGGCGTACCACTGCCCAGAAAACGTTGGGATGGGGCGGGTTAAAATTACATCTTTACTGAAAGTCTATCATGAAGCTGACTATGATCGACAGGCTGTAGGGAGAATAAAAGGATCAGCCTCTTCAACCCCATGACATACAGTGTACAGTGTGACCCGGAAGGAAATGTCATAACTTAGTGAAATTATAGATAATTTTGGATAAAACTGTTACATCAACAGAAATAACATTTTTAAGACATATTGAGCTACAGTTACTGATGATCATTTTGGGGAAATTGGTTTCCCGTAAGGTCTTACTCATAAGGTCTTCAGTAACCGTGGGTTGGTAACGGTTGAGAACTGAAGCCATGTAGATCAACATTTTTGAAATTAGAATTACTTCACCTATCATTTCCCGAAGTTATACACACTTTCCCGAGGACCCTGTATATACATTTTGTTGGTCTTACACCTTCCAGACAATTACAGTCAATTTAGGAGAACTTCCTGGTAGACCAGTTAGTGAGGGTTACGTCTAGCTTTTCGAGTTGAAAGGTCTCTTTAAGGTAAATAAAGGACTGGAGAGGGACGCCTTCATGTGAGGGCATCGATATAACTGAGCTGCTCCACTGTCCAGTTATGTAAACGTCTCTCGGCTCCCTCCCTTGCCCCCGAAAGGAAGAAAGTGAGCTGTGGAGAAAGATAATCTTAGCCTGCAGTCCACGGGGTTCACATTTCTGATGAACCTGGGGCAACTTTTAATTAAAGGTAATTAAAATTCTTTATAGCTCGAAAGAAAAACAGAAAACGACGTCATAATATCAGAAAGAAGACTTTGTATGTATGCCTACCGACTCCTCGAGGCCGTTAAGGCAACCGATTAATGTTTTACTAAGTTTAAATTTTCCCGAATCCTCTGTTACTGGCCGGTGCCCGGCCACTAATCTGGGGTCTGACCATTTGAAGTGACCATATGATGACCGGGTCGAATTACATTCACTAATGACTCAACTGCAACCCGGTTTGGAGCAAGGCGTATCAGCAATGAGAGAAAGCATGTGGAGCCGAACCCAAGTGATGAGAAGATCCCGTATAGAATGCAGCAGCCAGTTCCAGCTGAAAAACCTGGTATTACCACCCTATTGATGCATTGTTGGAAACATATAATGCTGCTGTTCTGAGAGGTCAGTGAAAGAAGGGGCGCGGCTACTGGGATATATGTGCAGTGGCCAGATATTGAAGAGCACTTCTCTTTCGATTCCGGCCATCTCTAAATTCTTCTTCTGGTTAATGATTTAGTGTAAGAAGCACTCGAAGACATCTAGTCGTTAGTTTCTGTGTTGTACACAGCAGCCTAGTAATGTAACTGTTCCCATATAGTAAACTATTAGCTGAAGTGTCTCATGGATCTTGCCTGAGTAGGTTCCTAAGTGATTCTGATTAAGTTAGAAGTGTCCCACAGTGTACCAGTTTATTATATAAAAGAAACTAATTCTGTGATGTGCTATGTAGAGATCTTGCAGGTAAAGTAATGTATATTTCTTTAAGTGTCCATCCATCCATCCATCATCCAACCCTACATTGCCTCATGAGGGGTGGAGGAGCCTGGGGCTAGGCAGTTGGTCCCGAAGTTTAAGATGAGAGTGACCAGTCTTACTCATCACTGAGTGGCATTGCATGAGCAATCAAGCCCAACCACCCCTTGGATATAAACCTTCACCGGCTAAATCCGATTGAAACACAATAATTACCCACTAAACCACCAGGCGCCAAAATTTGGTTATATGGTTACTACCCAGCGTAGTAAATGGTTTCCTGGTGTACAGGAAACCATTTGGCTTGTCACTCAGTGTAGAGTCATCCACAGGCAGAAGGAAGAGGAAAGAATGAAGGAAAGAAAGACAGAAGAGGATGGAAGGAAAGAAGGATGGAGGAGAGGAAAGGGCAGACACCCGACAGCAGCACTATATCGAGTGAGTGGATGGTGAGCGCCCCCACCTACCACAATTCTTTAAGTGTCATTGCCTTTTTATCTGAACCTTAAGAGTCAGAAATTTCCCTGCATAGCACATAGGGGAATTTAAAAGGCAACCTCTGCCAGGATAGCATAATGATTTTGGTCAGAACCTAATTACACAGTTAGCTATCACGGTGCTGTTGAATTTTGGTGATATAAGAGCATTTTTGCAAACTGAACCTTGACATATCTGGAAGTGGAAAATCTAACTCAGTTTGAGCTTAAGCCGACTGCTTACATATTAAGAGAGAAATTTCTCAGTAATAATAATAAGCTTCATTTACTTACCTTGATTCAGGACAAAATGTTTAGGGTGGGTGAAAATGTTGAAACGGATCATGCCACAACTCGTCATGATCTTTGGAAACAAGATCCATCTGTTCATAGTGTTCATAATGATCAAAATCCTGAACTTTTGTACTGACAGCCACCTATTCACAGCGATGCTGCTCTGAATGTACATGTTAATACCTTAAATACTAAGGTCAGTGGACAACAAGTTTAGAACCATTTACAAACAAAAAGATCAGACCCATGTGGAATATGCTACAGTACTTCAGCATATATTTGATCAGTGGCTGCACTCTAAAAGAAAATTAACAAGGATTTAACTAAACTGAGAGAACTTATAATCTTGGAGAACTTCACTAGGAATATTGCCAAGGATGTTGCCACTCACCTATTTAAGAAAGAGGTGGACAACTTGGTTGCAGCAGCCGTTGTGGGAGATCATTTTAGTATCCACATATATGATTCTAAGCATCTCTCATTTAGTAGATACAGGTGAGAGAACCAATTAGGCTCTGTAAACGACTCCTCTTGCACGCCAGTTAAGACTAGATTAGATGACTACTGAAAAAACTGTAACCCCAGAGCATGTAGTTCGGCGACTGAGAGTGGGAACAGTGTTGCTAAAGGATCAGTAAGAAGTTCCAGGTTTTGTCAGTTTTGTAGGAGGGGTCATGTATAAGATGAAAGGAAGTCATACAGCTAAATATATTGCTCTGATTAGTACTTGGGGGATTGCTCATGCTGAAAGTGAGCAACGACAAATAGATAGACTGAATGGTCATCATACATTTCTTCAGGAGTTGTTTGAAACCAGAGTGGAGCAGTCAGTTGTTAACAGTCAAGCTCCTGTAAAACTGTCACTGAACATTGGTGGGACTGGGATAGTGCAGCCGTCACGAATTAATGAAGGTGGTAATAAGACTCCATTAGAGCATCCTTCCTCAAACAGTACGAGAATCTACTCCCCCCCAAGACACCCTGTTTGCTGGTTTCATTTCTAAATGACTAGTGACAATAGATGGCGGAAATACTAAGGAAGTTACAATTCTCTGACACAGGTACTTCACAGTCCCTATTGCTGAAGGGGATAATTAATGTAGCTGAGCCTGATTAATGTGTTTTATTACAGGGTATAACTAATTATGTGTCTGTTCCCGTGGCTGAAGTGGAGCTTCAGTCAGAATTAGTTGCAGGTCCAGTATGTGTGGGCATTGTCAAAAAGTTTCCTGTTAAAGAGGTCCTTTTCCTTTTGGGTAATGACTTAGCAGGAGGACAAGTGAGTACAGATCCCTGTGTATAAAATGTGCCATAAGCAAGGTGAGGACAAAAGAAATGAAGGTGGCCTTCATTGTGCCCTGCCTGACGGCAAAAGTCCATCTTGGTGGTGGTAATTTCACACTATTAAGGCGCCAGATGATATTTATCTGACTGATACTTTTTTTGTCGAGTTGGCTGACTCTGGGGTTGAGGACTCCTCTCATTGTAGTGCAAGTCTAGCTTGGATCTGCTGAGTTACAGAGATCTAATTTAGAGATTGCAGCATTGATTGACTCCACAGTGGGTAAGGAAGATTGTGGTGCTGAGTTGTCGGGATGTTTCTACCTAAGAGCGAATGGTATGTTGATTCATGGGTGGAAACCCTCCATTGCTGCCAACAATAATGAGTGGGAGAACATATCTCAGGTGGTTGTTCCAAAGGTATGGAGGTAAGAGATTCTACCAATGGCTCATAAATCTACTTTGGCACGACACTTCTGAGTAAGGAAGATTGTCTCGCATCTTGCAAAATTTCAACTGGCCTGGAATTCGCCAAGACGTTTCCCGGTATTGAAGCTCATACCACAGTGCCAGCTGGTCGGTATGAGCAACAAGCCTGTAGTTGTAGTGCCACTGGTTCCTCCTCCTGTTTTTGATGCCTCATTCACTTGAGTTCTTGTAGATATTGTCGGCTCTGCCAAGGACCTCATCAGGCCACCAGTAAATTCTAGCATTATTAGATATGGCCACTAAGAATCCTGAAGCCGTCCCCTTCAGAAACATTTAAGATTATAGGAGTAATAAGGGAGATAATTAATTTTTTACTAGGTTTGGTCTCCCTAAAGAGATGCAGTCTGATCAGGGAAGCAACTTCATATCAAAATTATGCAAACCCTGAAAGACTTTGTGATCTCGAAGATCACCTCAGTCCACCATTCTCAGAATCAGGGAGCACTGGAGAGATATCAACTCACCTCAAAAGAATGTTAAAGAAATATTGTATCGTACAATCGTTCATAAAAAGGACTGAGACAACGGTCTTCCCTTCCTGTTGTTTGCAACCAGAGAGACGCCAAATAAGTCCACAGGTTACTCCTGATTTGAGTTTAGTTTTGGTCACAGTGTAAGAAGTCCTTTAAAGCTGCTTAAGGAACAATGGGTCATTGATGATGGTTATGTCAGTCTGCTAACTTATGTCTCATATTTCAAACAATGACTAGCCAAGAGTTTAGAAGCATGAAGGCAAATTTTAAGTTCGCTCAATTGAATTAAATAGTCGGTACCGGTATATTAAATGCAAGCAGGCTAGGAGCCGAGTGTTTCACCCAGGAGACGAAGTGCTAGTATTGCTCCCTGTTCATGGACACCCATCCTTCCAATACCAAGCCAGTTGCAGTCATGGGGGGGCTCAGGGGTCTGGGACTGGGGCCTGACAGTGGGGGTGGTGTCGCTATGCCCTGCTTCCCCGCGCCCTTGGGTCCCAGTCCTTGACCCTACTAATTTTGCTTGGTTCTTTTTCTTCCCATCTCTTCTTTTATCTGCTTTTCTTTTCCCCTTCCTAAGGTGTGAGATCCGTGCTGATGGGATGCAAGGCTTTCTCTTTTGTGTCAGTTGCGAATGGCCTCAGGGAACATGGGTACGGTAGCCCTTGTACCTTTCGCTCTTCCTTCTGACTCGGGCTCTCAGGAGCTGACCAGTTTAATTCCCTTTTTAAACAATTAGGCTCACCATGGCCAGTAATGAATTTTCTAGTCTGAATCAAGGAGCAATGGAAGATGCTCCTCCAAAACCTTCTTCCAGTCAGGTGGATCTCCCATCCCATACTTTTCCGCCTCTTTCCTCCTCTTCCTATCCTTCTGTTTCTTCTCATCCCCTCCTTCTCCTTCCTCCTCCCCTCTCTCCGAATCCTCCGTCACTAACATCAATTTTCGGTAGCCAGATGTGGCCCAAGTACTTTAACATCCAGCTGACAACGAACGACGTCACTCTCCATCTATCTCTCCTTCGACAAATAGGTCCTGACATCACATTCACGTCACGTCTTAATGGCGACCACTCTTGACTGTTCAAAATACTGCAAAGGTTAAGAAGGCGTTGTCACTTACTGACCTCTCTGGTCACCCTATCTCGGCAGTTCCAGATATTCACCTAAACTCTAACACTGGAACTGTTCTGATCCCATCATATATATCCATAGGAGAATGCAGCTTCTCAGAATGTTCTGCTGACATGCAAACAATCTTGTTTGCCCAAAACCTTGCATTATCATCTGTCCAGTGCTACATGCTTCCTTCTTAGGGGCGTCGCAAATACTCTGCTAACATCGCCCAAATAATTTTCAAGGACCTCTGTGATTATTGGTGGCACATGACTCCGGGTCAAAGAGTACACGCCTCGTCCTCAACAATGTTCTTCTTGTTGGGATTATGGCCACCCAGCCAAATGCTGTAGGGCAGGGGCAGTGTGCCCTACCAGTGCCCAACCTCCTCGGCCTGCATAGCAGAGATCCAAGTCTGCTCGAACTGCCAAGGCCCTCATGCTGCCTCGTCCCAGAACTGTTCGGTATACATTTTTGAATCTGAGGTCTCCAGGATTTGCTGGAAAGAAGGTCTCTCCCTCCGTGCAGCCCGTCAACTTGCCCGTGACTTAGGATTCTCTTCCCTTATTACTCATGCTCGAGTGGCCCATCCTGTCCCCATTATCTCTGCTGTTTCTCAGTCCCACTGCACTGCAATTGTTACAATCTCTAACTCCTTTTCTGCCATCACCTCCCTATCTGACACACCTGCCCCCTTGGTATCGCCAGTCTCTAGCTCCTCTACTGTCTCGACCTTTATCCTGTCTCTACTCATACCTCCTCCACACCTAACCCTCTGACTGTCACTGTTGTCTCCTCTCCCTTTGTCTCTGTTCTCCCCTCTTCCACCTCCCCTTCTCCCTCCTCTTGTCCTGCTTCCTACTCTCAGGCCCCTCTGGTTTCTCTTTCCAACTTTCTCTGATCTAGACTTTTCCACATCTACCTCCTCCCTGTCATCTTTATTGTCCATTCCCCTCTCTTCCTCTCATCACCTTTCCTGTTCTGATGCTCCCCCTCACTCTTCCTCT
This sequence comes from Coenobita brevimanus, assembly GCF_032717465.1. NCBI lineage: Eukaryota > Metazoa > Arthropoda > Malacostraca > Decapoda > Coenobitidae > Coenobita > Coenobita brevimanus. Next base: position 32,184,162 of record NC_136993.1, read on the forward strand.
TCTCTCCACCAATGACTACTTCCTCTGCCACAGCGTAGTGCCCGTCGTCCGCCTCCCTCAGGCAAATATGGGCTGCCCTCCACCACATCGGATGCCAAGGGTTCCACAAAACCCTCACATTTTCCCTCAACTCGTAAAATGTGTACTGCCCGTCCCTCACTCACCACGACTCTAATACAGATCCCTGTCTCGACTTTATGATCTGGTTCCAACCCCTATCCAACTCCGCAAGCCACTCCACAACCTATTCTAACTCCCCTGTCGACACCGCAGACGACAATCCCAACAGGTGCTGAGAGTGAAACACTCACAGATTTCTAGTGACTCCTATACTTCATACAGCTGAATTCCATTTGGCTCCCTCTGATCTCCCTCCCACTCCCATCCCTCCTTTCCCTTCTGCTCCCCTCTCTTCTTGTTCTAATCCCTCTCCTTGATCTCTCCCTATGCCACCAGGCTATAGTGACCATCCAGCTCATCTGCCTATTCCAACCTCTGCTCCCATTCCTACTATCGGACCAACTCGGTGATGTATGATACTTGTCTGTCATAAATTCGTTTTCCTCTGTATTATATTTTATCCCTTGTAATTTTTTCGTTTTTTTTTTTTTTTTTACTTTTCTTTAGTTTCACCTTTTTAATGTTGTAATTTTTATTATGTCTCTTTTACAGTGGAACCTTCGAAGTTTCATTGCCCATCGTAATGACCTTCGTTATTGTCTTTCTGTTCACCGTCCTTCCTTAGTCTGCTTACAAGAACCCCGTTTGTCTTCCCCTCCAGTACCCATACCTGACTATTGTTCCTTGTTTTCTCCTCCTTCTCTTCCTGTTTCAGATATTTTAGTTCACTACGTAGTTCCTCTAGAACAGTGGTTCTTAACCTTTTTTGAGTCACGGACCCCTTCGAGAATCTGGTGAAAGCTATGAACCCCTTCCCTACAAAAATGCGCATAAGTACATAAACAGCATTTTGGATGCAGTGAATATACTTTATTTTACTGAAAATTACCTCATGCAGCGTAGGACATGCACAAAGTATAAAACAGTCTTTACAAAGAATTATTTTCTAACTCTTTTTCATGCAAAAATTGATGGCCACTCGATGAAAAAATGAAATACTTCCAACTTGTGCAAATTAAACAAAACAAAACTTTAATTCTGCTCAAAAGTTCATTTCAACGAGAGGGTTGTTGTTGTTTGGCTTGAACAAGAAGTGAAATTGTGGAGTGGTCTTTGACAAGAAAACACTTATGTCATCACTGACATCCAGTTGATTACGGCTTTTCGTTTTGATAGAAACAAGCGCTGAAAACCCTGACTCACAAAGGTATGCAGTAGCAAACTGAATCAGAGCACCCATAGCTTGCGTTGCCAGACGAGGGTAGGCTTTTGTCAACGAAAACCAGATTTCAAGACTCTTCGTTTTTTATTTATTTATTTTTTTTTTTGGCAGCTAATGATGCCAAATGGCATCATGCAATATCGCTAAATTGTTCTCAGTTATTCCGACCTTCACGGACCCCAGCTTAAGAACCCCTGCTCTAGAATGTCTATCCCTTCACACCGCAGTTCCATGTCATTTTATTCATGTTTTTCTCGACGATGGATTATGATGGTCCAGCCTATTGATTTCCCTGCCTTATCTCTTTTATTATCACAATTACCCACCCCAATTTTATTGATGGGAGATTTTAACTGTCGCCATGCATTTTTTTTTTTTCTATGGGGAAGAAGGAACCAAAGGCAACGAGCCTGCAAAACTGTTCCTTCCAAGAGAAACACAAAATGCAAGAGAGAGCTAAATTCAAGATCCATTCATTTTGAGATGCCTGGACATACTGCATTTGAAAGACTGGAGATCATAGGAAGCAGGAAATACAGACAGAGGGAAACAGTTCCAGAGTTGATCTGTTGCATATATGAAGGACTGGGAGTAATGGTTAACTCTTGCATTAGAGAGTTGGACAGAAAAGGGGTGAGAGTTTGCTGCTAGACGGGTGCTACGCACCCGTCGTATAGGTGAAGGAATTCATGCAGACAGTTCAGAGGAGCAGTGACCACTGAAGTAGCGATAGAAAAGAGATAAAGATGCAACAGTGCGGCGAAGAGACAGAGGTTGAAGGGAGTCAGTAAGAGGGGGAGAGTTAATGAGATGAAAAGCCTTTGACTCCACCCTATTGAGAAGAGCTGTATATGGGGAGCCTCCCCACACATGAGAGTTGTACTCCACGCAAGGGCGGATGAAACCCCTGTATAGAGTCAACAATTGTGCAGGGGTAAAGAAGGAACGCAGTCAGCTTAGCACACCCAATCTCTTGGAAGCAGATTTTACAAGAGATGCAATATGATTTTTCCAAGATAAGTCCCAAGTAAATGAAACCCCAAGCATGTTCAACGATGATGCAGAATTAACCCGAGGCGTCCCGTCGACGTATGGGTACTTTGCAACATTTTGCATTTGCCAGTCCCGATGACATACTGGTACGTTGCGCAATTGCAAGGTTCATAATTTGCACAGTTTTCAATTTTCGTGCGTGATTTTTCGTACGTATACACGGGACACCTTCCTCTATTCCTCTACAAGATGCCAAGCAGGGACAATGCCTTACACTGCATAACCTCCCCCCCCCCACACGCCATTGTCTCGGCAATTCATCTGTTACCAGTGACCTGGCCAATAAAGACATTCAGGGCCAGAGTGATTCCCCAATCGATGACAATGTGGAGGACAAAGTTTACATAGCATTAGAGGAAGAAACAGTCAGAAATGATGATCAGGTAATGTGGCAAAAGAAGGTCAGGTATGGTGATGAGTTAGTGAGTGAAACAATGCTTATAATGCCTATATTACTGTTTGAAAACCAATATACTCTCGTACTACATATAAATTCGGACCACGTAAATAAATAAATACCGCTTATGAGTGGTGTGAAATAGTTACCCTCCCGTACAACTCATTTTCTTTGGTGCCAGCCTGTTAGAAAACCCAGTCAGGTAAGGAGGTATTGCTACCTGGATCGAGTACTGTGGCACTCCATATTACACGTGCACGTTGGAAGAGTTATCTATGCAAATGCAACACCTTGAGTGAACGGAGTGCATTTCTACTGTTGAAAATGGCCTGCGCTCTTCTTCGTGAGATTGTTATATGGGTTAAATGCCGTAGCTGGAGATTATACGTTTCCACCATTACTACCAATACACCCATTGCTTCTGTCTGGAAACATATATGCAAAATAGCCAGTAAGCATCTTCCTATGCCTTGCCCTGTCCTCCACTTAGATGGGGAGTCAGTTGCAGATGCTCATCTAGTTGCTAATGGCTTAGGTCTTCATTTTAGTAATGTTAGTAGCAGCTCTCATCTCTCACCCGAATTTCATGCCCTTAAAGCTGCTACTGAATGTACGCCTGTTGTCTTAAGCTGTCGTCTAGTCAGTCATAAAACGTGCCTTTTATGCTCCTTGAATTGTCCTCTGCCCTTTGTCTTTGTAAGAACATTTGTGAGGGTCCTGATGGCAATCACTTTAGTATGCTCCGTCACCTTTCCCCCCAGGCCCTGACATTATTGGCTATTTATAATCGTATCTGGACAGAGGGTATTTTTCCTCTCCCTTTTCGTGATCCTGTCATTCTCTCGTTTCTTATGCCAGGCAAATAAGGCCATGCCCCTCAAGATTTCGTCCCATTGCTCTTACTAGCTGTCTTTGCAAATTTTTTGAGCGTATGATAAATCATCATCTTACGTGGCTCCTAGAATCCAAGTAGCTTTTGTCATCTTCACAGTTTGGTTTTCGAAAAGCTCGTTGCACCTTAACTCTGCTCCTACATCTAGAGACTTATATCCGCTCAGGCTTTGGCACTCGGCAATCTGTTGTCACAGTGTTCTTTGACCTCAAGAAGGCTTATGACACAGCCTGGCACTACCATATTTTATGCACAGTTCGTTCTTATGGTACTAATGATAACCTTGCGGTTTTCTTAAACAATTTTCTATCAGCTCGTTTCTTTAAAGTCTGTGTTCAGCATACTTATTCAGATCCATTGCCACAATACGAAGGTGTTCCCCAAGGCAGTGTTCTTAGCGCTACTCTATTTTTATTGGCAATTAATGGCATTGTTTCGTGTCTCCTAGTTGGTGTTCGCTCTTCTTTATATGTAGATGATTTTGCTTCAAATTCTGATACCTCTCTCCTTGGTGCTCTTATTCAACGTGCAGTTTGTGCTGCCTCAGAATTGGCCACTTCTCATGGCTTTCGGGTCTCTCCTCTTAAGTCTCATGCTGTTACTTTTACTCGTTCTCATCTTATTTCTCATCCACCTCATTTTCTCTCTGGCTCTCCTCTTTCATGCAAAACCTCCCCTTCCTTTCTTGTCCTTCTTTTCTATTCTCATCTTACTTGGGAGGATCATATTGCCTCCTTGAAAACCTCAGCCTTGCAAAGCCTCCGTCTCTTACAAACTTTGTCTCATGTGTCGTGGGGAGCTGATTGGACTACTCTCCTTTGTCTCCATATTGTTCTTGTTCTCTCCAAACTTGATTATGCTTGCCAAGTTTATTCTTCCGCTTCAGACACCATCCTCCAACAACTTGAATATGTACATCATCACAGCTTGTGTTTGGCTCTTGGCACTTTTAAATCCTCCCCAGTCTGTATACTGAATCAGGAGTTCCATCACTTTTCTGCCATCGTGCTCTTCTTTCTCTTCGCACATATGCTAAGTTGCACTGTTTTCCTTATACCTCTTCTCTACTTCCTCACAGTCCTGACTTAGACATGTTTTCCACTCCTAGGACCAAGCCACCTTCTGCAGTTCGAGCTCGTACTCTCCTCTCACACTCCTGCCTTACCGTTAGTAATGTTTTTTCTTTCCGCACATGTCTTTTTCCCCCATGGCTACTTCCATGACCCCACGTTTGTCCTTCCATTTTCCCTTTTTCCAAGTCCAAATCTTCTTCATTCATTCTCCGTTCTCGGTTTTCTGACCATCTCTCCCACCATTCCTCTGCAGTCCCTATATACACTGATGGTTCAAAAAACCCTGCTGGTGTTGGATTCGCGATTTTCTTTCCTGACACCTATTATCATTTTAGCCTTCCTGCTTATGCAAATTTTCTAACAGCAGAGTTATATGCCGTCTTGTTTGCGTTGCGGTATATTTATCGTGCCTCCTCTCCCTCATTTGTGATATTCTCTGATTCATATAGGGCTCTGTCCCTTCTTCAGTCACCTTCTGCTTCTCACCCTTTAGTCATTCGTATCTTGGAATGGTTGTTCTGTATCTCCTCTCGTCGTAAAACAGTCCAGTTCTGTTGGGTCCCAGGACATGTGGGCATCGCGGGCAATGAACGCGCTGAGCAGTTGGCTCGCATGGCTGTTGCCAGAGATGCCTCTTCTTCCTTCCTCATCCCAGTCTCTGACTTTCTTCCTGCCCTATCTTCCTTCCTTCAACACCGGTGGCAGTTTTGCTGGGAATCTACAGTATCAATAATAATTCACTACGTGTTGTTAAACCATTTATTTCTCCTTGGTTAACCCCTTGCCACCGTTATAGGACGTGGGAGACTGCTTTAGCTCATCTTAGAATTGGTCATACTAGACTTACCCACTCTTATTTGATGTCTGGTGGTCGCCCTTCCCTTTGTACTTGTTGCAATACCTTTCTCTCCGTATGACATATTTTCCTTGATTGTCCTCTTTACACTATGCAGCGATGTGTTGCATTTCCTTTTTTGTCTTGCCTCCAACGTCCTCCCCTTCTTGCAGACTTTCACCGAGAATCACCATATTATTCCTTCCATAATATCATGTACACCTTCGGACAGAAATTCGTGATACAGGGTAATCTGCCACTAGAGGTCAGGTTAATCGCACACGTCCTCCCCCCCCCTAAATCCCCCTCTTTACCCCCACCAAAACACTGATTTGTTAGGCAGATGGATCGGAGACATGAAGCTTCGCTCACTCTCACGTCTTGCCGCATGTAATGTTACTTTCATTTATTCTACTATTGTGTTTTATCAAGTGCATAGATCCATCTTCAGTTCCATGAGAAGTGATTATATCGAAGTTTCAACAGATTTCAATACAATGACTTAATGTATAGTCTGGTTTCCAAATAGTTATCCAACGTGTTCTAAACAATAGACTCAAATCAAAGTAAAAGTTAAAAGTTATTTGGCCACATTAGTCCCTCGCCTGCCTTGTCATCATGACAGCCACATATGCACCCCCCTACTTATCCACCTACCCACTCTACCCATCCAACACAACCCACCAACCTCATCCCGGCCACCCACCCAGCCCACCGATCCCTGCTATCACACAACAGTGCCACTGAACTCATTTACTCATTCACTTCTCCACCCTGAACCCATCCAGCCACCCAACCCAACCACCCACTTAGATCATTCCGACCACGCAATCGTCTCTGCCACAGTGGCGACCAACGGTGCCCACTCATCCTGGCGACTCACTTTGCCCACACATCCCGACAACCTATCTTGCCCACCTACCCTTACCACCCACCCTCACCACTCACAATTTCCACCCACCCTTCCCACTCACGAATTTCACCCACCCTGGTCACCCAACAACGCCATCTATCTCATCCATGCACACAACCCTCCCACCTCTCCCTGAACACTCCCCACCCACCTCACCCTGCCCATCCACCCATCCTGTCCACCCATGCCTCCCACCGACCCACCCGCCCATCCACATGCCCAACCACCCTTCTTACCCAACCCCATTCACTCCGCCACCCCATTCACCCATGTGAACTCCACTTATCCGTCAAACTCATCTTATCGAAACCTGACTTACCGACCCCTCCCCGACCACCCACATATCCACCCACCTACCCACTCAGCCCACCAAACGCATCCACTCACTAACCCATTTACCCTTACAACCCACCCAAAACCACTCTACACACCACACCCAACAATTCTCCCCCCCCTCCACCATTATCACTGTCCACCTACCCTGGCGATGCACCGAACTACCACACCCACCAACTCAACCTCATCAACTCCACCCACGCAACCAACTGACTTACACGCGCACACACACACACACACACACACACACACACACACACACACACACACACACACTGGTGCATACAGAGAGAGAGAGAGAGAGAGAGAGAGAGAGAGAGAGAGAGAGAGAGACTGACACAGTAAGGGCGCCTCCACACGTGTGCTCGAGCAACTGTTGGCAACATGTAAGCAATACAGTAACGACCACGCTGCAAACATGTTGGGAACAGCAGCGTCCAGATCATGTTGGCAACATCATGATGAAGTCTCAACTGCCTGGTATGGATACACTTATCCCATCGCCTCGCCTGCAAGTGTTCGATGTTGCAATGAAACATGTTTGCATACATCTGTCCAAATACTGCTGCAAACATGTTCCCTAACGTGTTGCCTGCTGTGTTGCCAATATATGTTCGAGAGCACGTGTGGACTCGCCCTAAGAGAAACAAAACACACACACACACACACACACACACACACACACACACACACAGGGAGAGAGTAGTTCACAACAACTTCACTCACTAATCATCCTCAGTGGTTGTTTATCCCCGAGGAAGACTGGCCCCACGTCTTATGAATTATTGTTTGATGGTTGCCTGTATAATCATTGAACAGTATGAATAGCATGTATGTATGTAATGTTGAAACTAGCATAATTATGATATATAATATTTTACCAAAGTACTCGCTCATTAAAACTATTGCCAATTGGATGGCATATCATGGAATCCTAATGGAAATACATCCATTAATGGGTATATGTCGGAGATACGAGTCAATGTATTGTGCAAGCTGCTACTAGAACAATACTAGACACTTCCACATCTCATCCGTCCCCTTCACCGTCCTCAAATCCTCCCTCCCTCCTTTCGCACCCTTTCGCATCTGCGTGTGTGTGTGTGTGTGTGTGTGTGTGTGTGTGTGTGTGTGTGTGTGTGTGTGTGTGTGTGTGTGTGTGTGTGCATATATATGTTCTTACCTAATTGTTCTTACCTAATTGTTCTTACCTAATTGTATCTTTACAGGAATGAGTCAAGCTCGTACTGTCCCGTGTATTAAACCATTTTTAACAGACATATTCCTAAAATTTATGAATAGTTTTGGCACGCATTATTTCATTCGGTGTCGCATTCCACTGATCAGTTGCCCTATTGTGGAAACTGAATTGCCTTACGTCTTTCTCATCTCTTTTTATGCATTTTTTTTTTTTCAGTGTCCTCTTGCTGATGCTTCTCCATACTCATTGATGTTTATTCTTTTTTTCCCTGAGATGTATTTATATAGCGTCATCATGTTTCCTCTTTCTTCTCTCTTGTAGTATTGGTAGGTTCAGTTTTCCTAGTCTTTCTTCATAGCTTAGATCCTTTAACCTTGGTACCCATCTTGTAGCAGCCCATTGTACTTTTTTCAATCTTATCTATGTGTTTTTTGAGATGATTCCAGACCACTGATGCAAATTCGAGGGTTGGTCTGATGAATGAGGTATTTATCTTTCTCGGCATGCCTTCATTTATATATGTGAATGCTGTTCTTATATTAGCAAGCAGTGTGTGCATGTTTCGTACCTTCTCGTTTATGTGGTCTGCCGGAGAAAAAGTCTCGTACTGATAATCACTCTTAGGTCCTTCGTCTTCTCTGATATGGGTAGGGTTGAACTTCCTAATTTAAAATCCCGATCTGGTCCTTTTCCACTTTTACCAAACTTAATTACATGGCATTTGTCCACATTGACTTCCATTTGCCATCTATTGCTCAATTTATGAAGCTTGTTTAATTCTTCTTATAGCTCTCTACAAGAGAATATAATTTTCCTTTGTATTTTTTCATCATGAGCAAACATGTTTAGATAGCATCCCGTTCGTTCCTGTCTAGTCTATATCATTAATATACACTAAAAACATACTTGGTGTCATCACTGAGCCCTCTGGAACTATGCAAGTCACTTCCCTCCATGATGAGTAATTACTCCATAGTACTGTTCTCATTTCCCTCTTCTGAGAATATCCTGCATCCAACAGAACAGATTACCTTGGATTCGTCCTTGATGGTATAGCTTCCATAAAAGTCTTTGGTGCGGTATTCTGTCAAATGCTTCCTTAATATCAAAATAGATACCGTCCACTCATCCTTGTATTTTCCCTAGTATTTCTGCAACTCCATCATAGAAGCTTAATAGATTTGTAACACATGATTATCCTTTTCTAAAACCGAACTGTCTTTCTGTTATCATATTGTATTATTACGGCTGGTTTACTAAATTTTTCACATTAGTTTTTCTAGTACCATGCATACAACACTGGTCAGAGATACTGGTCTATAGTTGAGTGGATTCTGTTAATTTCCTTTCTTGAATAGGGGAACGATGTTTGCTTGTGTGTGTGTGTGTGTGTGTGTGTGTGTGTGTGTGTGTGTCTTACTGAGTCAGTCTCTCTCTCTCTCTCTCTCTCTCTCTCTCTCTCTGTATGTACCAGTGTGTGTGTGTGTGTGTGTGTGTGTGTGTGTGTGTGTGTGTGTGTGTGTGTGTGTGAGTCAGTTAGTTGGGTGGGTGGACTTGAGGAAGTTGAGTTGGTGGGTGTGGTAGTTCGGTGCATCGCCAGGGTGGGTGGACGGTGATAATGGTGGAGGGGGTGGGGGGCAGTTGTTGGGTGTGGTGTGTGGAGTGGTTTTGGGTGGGTTGTAGGGGTAATTGGGTTAGTGAGTGGATGCGTTTGGTGGGCTGGCTGGGTAGGTGGCTGGATATGTGGGTGGTCGGGGAGGGGTCGGTAAGTTAGGTTTCGATAAGATGAGTTTGATGGATAAGTCGAGTTCAAATGGGTGAATGGGGTGGCGGACTGAATGGGGTTGGGTAAGAATGGTGGTTGGGCATGTGATTGAGCATGTGGATGGGCGGGTGGGTCGGTGGGAGGAGTGGGTGGACAGGATGGGTGGATGGGCAGGGTGAGGTGGGTGGGATGTGTTCAGGGAGAGGTGGGAGGGTTGTGTGGATGGATGAGATGGATGGCATTGTTGGGTGACAAGGGTGGGTGGAATTCGTGAGTGGGAAGGGTGGGTGGAATTTGTGAGTGGTGAGGGTGGATGGTAGGGGTCGGTGGGCAAGATAGGTTGTCGGGATGTGTGGGCAAAGTGAGTCGCCAGGATGAGTGGGCACCGTTGGTTGCCAGGGTGGCTGAGACGATTGTGTGGTCAGGATGATCTAAGTGGGTGGTTGGGTTGGGTGGCTAGATGGATTCAGGGTGGAGAAGTGAATGAGTAAATGAGTTGAGTGGCATTGTTGTGTGAACTTCGTGTGTAGCATTCGTGGGTTAGCAGGGTGGATAGTAGGGATTGGTGGGCTGGGTGGGTGGACGGGATGAGGTTGGTGGGTTGTTTTGGATGGGTAGAGTGGGTAGGTGGATAAGTAGGGGGGGGTGCATATGTGGCTGTTGTGATGACAAGGCAGGAGAGGGACTTATGTGGCCAAATAACTTTTAACTTTTACTTGGATTTTAGTCTATCGTTTAGAACACTTTGGATAACTATTCGGAAACCAGACTCTATACATTAAGTCATTGTCTTGAAATCTGCTGAAACTTCGATATAATCACTTCTCATGGAACTGAAGATGGATCTATGCACTTGATAAAACATACTGTAGAATAAATTAAAGTAACATTACATGCAGCAAGATGTGAGAGAGAGCGAAGCTTCATGTCTCCGATCCATCTGCCAAACAAATCAGTGTTTTGGTAGGGGTAAGGAGGGGGAGTTAGGGGGGGTAGACATGTGCGATTAACCTGACCTCTGGTGACAGATTATCGTGTATCACGAATTTCTGTCCGGAGGTGTACTTCCTTACCTCTACTGGTTTTCTTTCCAACATCTAATTCCATTCCTTACTTCAGTAGCCTCATCTGTGATATACTTCTTCCACTGACCCATTTCTTTCATGACGCCATGTCTGTACTTCCGGCTTACCCAGCATACACAACTTGTAGCCAATGATCCAGCTTTGTGTTGGATTTTGGCATTAGGTTCCTACTGTTCTTCTTCATGGACAGCCATTATAGGCAAGTTTATCAGTCCCTTATGTCGCAGAGAAGAGGGTAGGTGACTTTAACCCTCTGCGTCCCGTCAATGTATGGGTACGTTGCAACATTTTGCATTTGCCAGTCCCGGCGACGTACTGGTAAGTTGTGCAATTGCAAGGTGCATAATTTCCACAATTTTCAAATTTTGCGCTTGATTTTCGGTACGCTGGGTCGCTCGACCTTCCCCTACCTGCCACCAGGCGGGGACACTCGGCGACCCCGCGCGACCCGCGCTCATCCGCAGCTCGGTCACTCACCTGTTAGCAACGGTCCTGCTCAGACGTGGTGAAGAGAGGTCTCTCAGAGGACGAAATTCAAGTCGCCCTGGACGCCTTTACAGGCGACAGTGATTCCCCACTGGACGACGAGGTTGTAGACAAAGATTATGTGCAGCCAGAGGAGGAGGAAACCACCAGCAGTGATGAGGAAGTCTCGTCCCCCAGGAAGCGGCAGTACGTGACTTACCGTGCTGCTAGAGAGGGGCAGCCGGCCAAAAAACAACGTGGAACATCCTCTGCCCAGCCCCAATGTGATGTGGAGCCTGAATTTGATGACGAGGACGAGGACGAGGACGAGGACGGAGCCGTGGGATGTGCTGCCACGTGGTACGGACGTGAGGTAATAACTCATCGTGGCCCCGAATGCACACCACGTCAGACGAGCAGGTATGGGCCTAGTCTTTTGTTTGGGGAGGTAGGAAGTGCCGTGGAGGGAGTGGGGAGTGAGTCATCGCTCTCCCGTGGTGGTTTGAGGCGGCGGAGTGTATCACATGGGCGAGTGAGGGTGCGTCCTGAATCACGTGGGGTTGTGATGGAGGGGGAAGGTGGGGAGGAACCACTCCCCAGCATGTCTTATGCTCCCCAATATTCCTAAACACATGGGCGAGTGAGGGTGCTTGAATAATTATGTGGTGTTGTGATGGAGGGGGAAGGTGGGGAGGAACCACTCCCCAGCATGTCTTATGCTCCCCAATATTCCCGAACTTCATCCCCACAGCCCCCTAATGTTCCTCAAGGCAGTAAGGGTAAGGGAAAGGGAAAGGGTAAAGGCCGAGGGAAGAGGAGTGCGAGTGGGGAAGCCCTCTGCATTCCTTCTCCCCAACCTCCCCCACCAGCATCTCCTCCCCACCCAGACGAAGGCGCTGATGGGGACGATGGGGACGAGGGATTTATGGGATGGAATTGGGAGGATGGGAGTGATTTTTCTCCCCTCATTCACCCCTTCACTGAGCAGGGGCATGCTGGCTGCATTGCTCCCGGAATTCATCCTAATTCCACCAGGCTGGATTTTTTCCACCTGTTTTTCAGTGACGCTTTCGTGGAGCAGATAGTTGACCAAACCAACCGTTTTGCAAGCAGCCAGCACCGTGAGAGTGAAAGATTGGGAACAAGGAGTATGCATTCTATCATATATGTTTACCCTGTCTCCCTTTCAGAAATGTTCTCATTTTTTGCCCTGGTCCTTTTGATGGGTATTATACGAAAGAACAGAATTCCGGCCTACTGGACAAGGGACCCTGTTATGTTCACACCAATATTTGGCCAAGTCATGAGCCATAATCGCTTCGAACAAATTCTAAGTCGCCTCCACTTCTACGATGCTGATGATCCTGCAAATGCGAACGACACAGATAAGATGAGGCGAATTAGGTTGGTCTTTGATCACCTGAGGCAGACAGTTCGTTCGTCATTATATCCCTATAGAGATCTCGTCATCGACGAGAGTCTCGTGTTGTGGAGAGGCAATATTTCATTTAGGCAGTATATACCCAGCAAAAGGCACCGTTTTGGGTTCAAGATCTTTGTTATGTATGACTGTAGGACTGGTTATGTGCAAGACATAGTGTTGTACACCGGTGCACAGACAGACATAATAGAAGATCGGAGTATTGGACTGTTGGGAGCAGTGGTAAAGACAATGATAGAAGACTACCTTCATCATGGTCACGTCCTCTACCTGGACAATTGGTACACTAGCCCTCTTCTCGCTCGTTATCTACACGTGCATGAAACGGGAGTCTGTGGAACTGTGAAGGTGAACCGGCGTCACATGGCCAAGGTAGGGCGGAAACTTGACAGGGATGAGGTTGTCTTCTTCAAGGCCAACAACATACTTGCAACTGTGTGGAACCATATTAGAGAAGTAAGCCTCTTGTCCACGGTTCACCGCCCCTTGATGCACCATACAAATACCGTTGATTACCGGAGCGAGAACAGGCAGCACATATGGAAACCTGAGTGTGTCCTAGATGATAACATAAACATGCGCCTGGTGGACCAGTCAGACTCCATGATATCGATGGTAGAGTGTGCCAGGACCACGATGAAGTGGTATAAGAAACTGTTCTTTCACTTGCTAGATATCACTGCTCTGAATTGCCACCACCTGCACGCCATGACAACAGGAGTTCAGGAAACCTTTGAAGGGTTTGTGAGGGAGCTCACAAGAGAGATGTTTGCACGGTATGCTGTTGAAAGGCCCCAATATCGCACCCACACTGCCCCTATTGCCCAAACTCTCCTGAGAATATCCAGCCGCCATTTCCCCACTCCTATCCCTCCCCAGCCCAATAGACCTAGGCCCCAACGCAGGTGTCACGTGTGTAGCAATTCCCGGGTGAGACTCACCACTCAGAGGAAAGACACCCGCTATGAGTGCGTCGAGTGTGACGTGGGTCTCTGTATTCACCCATGTTTCAGCGAATATCACACCTTGATGCAATTCTAATATGGTGTGAATGCGATAGGACGCTGTTACTCTGAAGTAAATGCGACAAACAGACGCTCAATGTAATTATAAGGCCTGTTGATCTGTATATAGTTGTATGAAGTGGATATGGGTAAAACATAAGTGCAAAAATAGTATGTAAGTGTATAAATATGATCTTAGTGGAATCATACCTAGCGAGGGTATTTTGATGCGATATTCTGACGCTCAGTGGAATAAATAAGGCCCGTAAATATGTAAATATTATTATGGAAAATGCAAACGGGTGTAATATAATTTCAAAGTTTTGTAAGTGCTGAAATATATTCTTAGTCAAAATATTCCTAGCAAGTGTATATAGATGCGATTTCCTGACGCTCAGTGGAATGAATAAGGCCCGTAAATATGTAAATAGGAGTCTACAAGTGGAAACGGGTGTAATATAAGTGAACAATTAGTATGTAAGTGTTTGAGTATTATCTTGGTCGAAACATTCATTGTGAGGGTTTTGTGGTGCGATATTCTGACGCTCACTTGAATAAATAATGCCAGTAACTATGTATAGTGCAGTATAGGGGCGTAAACGTGTGTAATGTAAGTGGGAAAGTATATTTGGAGTGAAAAAATAAAGTAGAAGATGAAACACGAGTGTTTGAGATTGTGCTTGCTACGTGAATATGCGCTAGCATTTCGCTAAATGCCCTCGTAATGAATGTAAATAACTGAAAACATTTACAGTGGTGGAGGAAAGGTTCTATGTAAAGAAAACAATAATAGGAAAGTGATAAAACAATTGGGTATGTTGAAATACGAGTCATAGCGAGTGCGCTTAGTAAGCAGATGTGCACTATACTTATGCTACATGTCATCGTAATGAATGAAAACAGCTGAAAACATTTACAAACAGTAAAAAATGGTAAAATGTCATTGAAACAGAAGTATACAAGTAGAAAAAATGATATGTTGACTGAAACAAGAAACTTAGCACATAGCATGTTACCACTCGGACCCAACTCGCTATGCTTGCGCAAAGGTACAGTGCTTATTTTTCATATATATGTCATTGAAATTCATTATATTGTTATTCTTATTGTTTATTAGTTCAAATTCAATAAATGTAGAGGTGTTGTTGGTTGTTTCTCCCAAAATTTCCTACCATAGAAAACGTGAGCGACTCACAAGTCAATGATAGAATACGATACCTTGCGCGAGGGACCTCACCTGTTCCGACCACTTATGGACCACGGTAAGCCCTTGGTGATTTTCCTTTGTTTCTCAACCAAAGCGGAAGTTTTAGCCAATTTTTTTTTTTTCCCCAAATAACTCGGATTGGGGGGTGTCAGAGACGCGAAAAACCTCGGGACGTGACGGGTTAACAATGTTAAACAGACCAAAGACTGGAGGACAGGAAGGTTATGCCATGTCAGTATGCTGAAGGAGTACTGTGGGCGAGAATATGTGGATCCTCCTACTGCTGCAAGTGTAGTGTCAGCCGCAGAGACAGTAGATGATCCAGGCTGCCCTTTGATATTGAACCACATTGCCACGTGGAGAGAGAACCAGGAGGCGTGGATGGATTTTTTTTTTCTCTCTTAATGTGTCCGACTTTGGGCATAGGCTTCATAGCTCATTATCAAGGAGGTATCCTCATGTTTTCTTGAACACCCCTGGGCTGATGGATGTACCACAGCATGATGTCGATACTGGAGACGCCTGTCATGTGAAGCAACCTCCAACCGTGTGAGTTCACAAACGTAGTCCATTATCCAGCAGGAACTGACCTATATGTTGCAGCCATGCCAAAGCGAGTGTTACTCCCTAGTCACCATTGTTCCAAACTCCGAATAGTCCTATCGTTTTTGCATAGATTACTGAAGGGTCAGTTCCCTCACTAAGACTGACAACTATCCACCCTCTAAAGTATATGACTGAATTAACAATATAGGCAGTACAAAGTTCATTACCATAATATATTTACTTAAGGGATATTGGCAAGTCCCACTTGCAAAAAGAGTCCAAGAAACATCCCATTTTACGTACCACACGGTATGAAAAATGGTCCAGCCACGTTCCAGAGGCTTCTGAACAAACCAGCGATGTCAAGGGATGTGCCACATACAGTACACTGCTGATCTGTTTATGATCAGCAACTCATGTGAGGAACACCTGATTCAGCGACATGCCTTGCTTCAGAGACTGCCATCTGCTATCATAGTAATCAGTGTAACGAAGTGTGACTATGCAAAAGGCCCAAGTTTAGTACTTAGGCTAGATTGCAGGATTGGGTGAAGTAAGTCTGCCTAATTGCAAAGTTGAGGCCATTGTTAAGTTCAAGCAATCCAAGAACAAAAGTGATTATGGTGAGTTACTGCTGGAAGTTTGTCGTAAATTTCTCCTGGTGCTGTAGCTCCCCTCACACTTTTGACAAAGAAAGGAGTCAAATATGGGTGGAAGGGAGAATATGAAAAGGCGTTTTCAAAAATTAAGGTGATTCTATCTAGTCACCCTGTGCTCCAAGTCCCACGTTTCCTTAAGCCTTTTAATTTTGCAGTTTATTCGATTTGCGTTGTTGTGGGTGTGGTTCTGTTACAAGATATTGATCATGATGTTGAACTACCTGCTTAAAACTTGAGCAAAAAGTTTGATGTTGCTCAGAAGAATTACTCCACTATTGAAAATGAACTCCATGCACGCGTACTTGCCTAGCAACATATCCCAGTGTGTGTTGGTTCAGGTTCAAGGCCTATTACTGGGTTTGCAGACCATCACCTACTAAATTTTTAGCAGAATTTAGAGAGAAGAATCAACGATTAACCTGCTGGACTGTATTCCTTCAAGAGTATACTCTAAATAGGAGTGTTCACGCGCCAGGAAAAATGCCAGATGTTTCCAGTATTTTTTTCAGATGGAAAAAAAATCACTTGTCGGGCAATAATTGAATGTCCTTTTTCATGCATCTTACAAATTGTAAAAAATACGTAAATATTCTATTTCTTCTCTTTAAGACAGTATTGTGTCAAAGCAGCATGAAAAAAAATATATATATATTCCACAGCAGTTGTAGCCTGGTTTCTGTATGCATAGAAATACATATGTACATCTGTATCCAATAACAGAAATTAGTTATGATGTATACTAACAAACTGAACTCTCTGTGAATAAGAATAAAACTTAATTCACTTCAAGAAAGCACGTCGATACTTATATGCAGCTTCCGGTAAAACAAGTATTCCAAGCAAGCCGTCTGTCTTCATTGGCTGATCTACTCAACGGGATATGTGTAAGCTTGCTTCGTACATCTGACAGCGCTAAGCTTCGGTACGCCCTAACATTTTAGTCTAATAAATATTAAACTATGGATAGACCATATGTGCCATTTTTTTTAAGGTCATATTATATAGAAATGTCAATATTCATACACCTTTTTTAATTCTTACAGTCCAAAAACCGTCTTTTTGGCAAATATTGTACTAGCCTTCTTGGGGAAGAATGTACAAATATACTGTTTTATCGGCGATATTCTGGGTGAAATAGCATAAGTAAGAGTGATTTACATTTTTAAAAGCTATTTGCTTAACCAATATCGTAATTATCTGTCACAAAAATAACACTGAAATTTAACTAAGACCCCTTTAGCCCGTAGAAAAGAAAACGACACAGTTTCTGGCGGTGTCTGGCAGATTTTTCACCTCGCGCGAACGGTCCTATTCTCACCATGTTAAGGGGGGAAAGAACATTTGCAGACTGTTTGTCTTGGATGTAGGCTTATGACATATAAAAATCTCCTAGTAAAGTTCTTTCTTCAGGAAGGGAGGTGTTACTGGCCGCTGCCTGGCCACTAATGTGAGGTATACCATGTGAAGTAACAGTAGGCCTATGATGTCCTATCTCAGCTGACCGTGGCTTAATTTACCATCAGTTCTGACTCAGCTATGACCCAGTTTGGAGCACGGTATATCAGCACTGATAAGGATCTACCCATTTTGAATTACAAAGGGACAAAGCAGGCAGAGCCGAACTAAGGACCACCTCCACAGAAAGCAGGAGCGAACACCAGATGAATAGCCTGGTGGGGCAATCCTCCCGAAGAGAATTTTGGAAACAGATATAATGCTACTCTTCAGACCGATGAGTGGAGGAAAAAGAAGCGTGACTCCTGGGATATATGAAGAGTGTCTAGAGGGGGAGAAACAATTCACTATCAACTCCAGTCTTCTTTAAGTCCCTTTCTTAGTTTAGTGATGTAGTGTGAGAAGTACTCCAAGGCATCGACTTGTAAATTACGCCTTTGTATTTAACTTGTACTGTACATAGCAGCCTAGTAATGTAACTGTTCCCATTTAGTTCTCTATTTGTCGAGGAGTATGACTGATCTTGTTTGAATAGATTTGTAAGTGATTCAAATTAGTTATGAAGTGTCCTGGTCTGCCCTTATATATTGTATATGATGTGCTGTGTAGAGATATTGTATGTAACGCAAGGTTTACTTGTTAAAGTATTATTGCATTTGATTTGACTCTCACACTCGGAAATCTCCAAGCATGGAACATGTCCCTGGTTTTAATTTTTTGCACCTTAATTCACGTAGCTTAGTGGCAGATGAAGTCAATACTACGATCCTACATCCATCCCATAACGTCTAATAGCTAACTAATTGCCACAGTTCAACATTCAAGACAGACGACAGTTTTGTCCCAAGTTAAAGTGAAGAGAAAATAAGTTTCGTAACAGCTGAAGTTACACTCTTATCTCCAGTTGTAAGGTTAGGGGACCATGGACGGTGGAAAACAAACTGTGCTGAACAGTCTGACCGGCCCCAAAATCAAGCAAACACTATTTACTTTTCCCTTTATGAGTTCGATGTGCTCGTCAACAAGCCGTCGGCTTCCTTTATAGCAGTAGTACTTGTAGTAGAAGTACCTGGAATCCCAGGCTCAACTGGATATGAACCAAGCAGATTGCAGGTTGAAGTTGCCCTTCTTTCGAAGAACACCAACCTCCTTTTGGAAATAGTGAGGGAGTTGGGTGACGTTTGTATAACCAGGCAGCAGAGCCTACCAGTTGTATCAGTGTCACCTTGAGAAGGCGCCTAACTCCAGTACCAACTTCCCTTGTAGAAGGGATATTATAAAAAATAATACATTTTCGTATCGGAAAGTAAAATATATACCAAAAAATCTACATATCTATGTTCATGCAGTCTTTTACTGTCGCATCTGGTGCTGGAGAAGGATGCTTTCAAGTGGTGGCACTGATATGACCGGGTAATGAAGACTCCCAGTTTTACAAACATCCCTCACTCCCTTCCCTATCCCCCCATAAAAGGATGGTGGGCTGCAGGGAAAAGGAACTTTAGTCTGCAGACCATCGGGTTCACATCCAGATGAGCATGCTTTCAATTAGTACAGCTGTCCATAAGTTGCGTATGAGCTCATGATTAGGCGACTTAGTCCAGGGTATTAATGGGGACACTGAACAAGTATACTCTTTGTATTCTAACTTGGCCTAAAACTGCCATGTTTCCACCTTCTGTGCTGAGCTTCAACAACAGGCTGACACGAGAGTCTGGGGCTGCCCACGAAGGGCGATGGAATGCATGTAGAACCGTTGTATTGTCTTTGTCTTCGAATGAGTTATGCGAAATAAGGTGCAACAAGGAGAACACTTTTATCAAATGTATATAAAAAACTAATTCAGTACCACAGCAGGAGGCGTGCACACGCCGGAGCTTTGATAAACACCCAACTGACCGTGTCCAAGCACTTTGCAAACTTGGATGGAACCACGTCCTTGTATGTTGGTAAGCAGAGTTTACTGGAAACGCCCGTTGCCTGGATTCTACCTGCTGATGCCCCATTCAAGCCAGCAGTGGATGATGTTCTGAGAATTGTAACCCAGGTGAGGTTTATAACACATGTGAGGATGATAACACAGCTGAGGATTATAACATAGAAGAGGATTATAACACAGGTGAGGATTACAACATAAGAGGATTATAACACAGGTGAGGATTTAATTTATGTGGGGATTATAACAGAGTTAAGGATTATAACACAGGTGAGGATTATAACACAGTTGAAGATTATAACACACAAGAGGATTATAATTTAGGTGAGGATTATAACACAGGTGAGGATTATAACATAGATGAGGATTATAATTTAGGTGAAGATTATAACACAAGTGAGGGTAACGTAGGTGAGGACTATAACACAGGTGAGGATTATAACACAGTCAAGGATTATAACACAGGTGAGGATTACAACAGAGGTGAGGGCTTAACAAAGAAAGGGATTACAACTTAGCCCCATTGTGCACTGCGTCCTCAGTATGGGACGGAACTGGGCATTTTCAAAATTTAATAAAGAACGGAACTCATGGGTATGGACCTATGAGCCTCGCGACTGTGAACCGACAGGTGGAGGGCGGTACTCCTAGTACTCTACCAGCATAACTCCTCGCAGAAGAACTCTGGGAGCAAAAGGGTTATTTAAGGATTCTAATACAGTTCTTAACTATAACAAATGTGAAGATTATGACAAAAGATAAGGATTATAACATGTGAGAATTACTGTATAGGTGAGGATAATAAAAATAGCTGAGGATTACAACAATGGTAAGGATTACAATACAGGTGAGGATTATAACACAGCATGAGGATTACAACACAGGTGAGGAGTATAACACAAGAGAGGATTAAAACTTTGATGAGGATTATAAAAGTGGAAGTTTGTCACACAGATAAGCAATCTGATACGTTTGTAAGGAAACTGGTTTTTATGTGTACCTATGTTATGCAGACAGATAGATAGGTAGATAAATAGACAGACATCAATGGAATGATGGATAGCTAGAAAGATAGAGAGGCAGATACTTACACAATCTGACAAACAGACAAATGAAGAGTTAAATAGAGTTATTGACCACAAGAGTACATTTCAAAGGAATCACATACATCAACAGTACCAATAACAATATTAGTAACAATAACATCAACAACAACACCGGCAAGAACAACAGCCTCAACAATAATAATAATAATATTATTATTATCATTATAATTCACCACACCAGTGGCGAGTTATATTGTTCTTTTCAATTTTATTATTTTTATTGTTATTATTATTATTATTATTATTATTATCACTTACAAAGAAGTAAATTGCTCGTATTCGCTCAGTTTCGAAGCTACGGCCATCTGCGTCCTATATGACCCAGTATCATCCAGTTTCCAGTAGTGGTTTTCCAGTTACAACCAGAAATACCGGTACAATATAAAATAGTCTATTCGTGGATTCTCAGAAACCGGTTAAGGTATAGACTTGAAATTTTTGTAGGACATAGTCAAGGTCGGGGAGCAGGTCTGAAATGACTATGGGCCCATATGGGCCAGTAGTTTCTGAGATCTCCCAGGGGTCAACGTAAAGTACTTGGGGGTCACTGTGTGCATGGTTTACAAACGACAGAATTGAGCTACAATAACAAAACTTGGAACATTTATAGAATTTGACATGCTATGCATGTCTACCAAGTATGAATGACCTTGATCTAAACCCCAAGGTCACAGCCAAGGTCAAATTTCTAAATATATTTAATATCTATGGATTACGATTTCAAGCGTCTTAATATCATCAGATCCCCAGATTGGTACTGGGGAAATTATTCGCCCCTGCAGCCGAACTGAGGAAGAAATTGGATGAAATTCTCATGCAGTGAATTGCTGGCTACCAAGTTGGAATGCCCTTGACCAAAAACTCAAGGTCACAGCCAAGGTCAAAGTTCAACTGTACAATAAAAAAAAAGAAGAGAGAATTGTGCTACAACCACCAAACTAGGTACACTTAAAGAACTTCCTATACTATGCATGGCTACAAGTATGAATGACCTTGACCCAAGACTCAAGGTCACAGCCATGGTCAAAGTTCAAAATGTACTTTTTTTTTTGTACTGAGGTCACATGCACAGGACAGATGACATTGTCGTGTGGTGAGTTATTGAAAGTGCTAACAGCAATTTCCGTTTTTGAGTTATTATTATTATTATTATTATTATTATTATTATTATTTTTATTATTATTAACTCACAACACCCGTGGTGGGTCATATTGTTCTTGTCAATACAACTGCTACTACTACTACTACTACTACTACTGCTTCTGCTGCTGCTGCTGCTGCTGCTGCTGCTACTACTACTGTTATAATTATTTTTATTATTATTATTATTATTCATTCATGCAAAGAAGTAAATTGCTCATATTTGCTCAGTTTTAAAGTTACAGCCATCATACTTGGCCATCTGAGTCCCCCAGCTGGAGGCTTTATATGACCCAGTATCATCCAGTTTCCAGAGCTGGGCACCACAATCTAAAATTCAGTCCCGCAATTGCAGTTCCACGGTTTCTGACCCTTACCTCCTGCTACCGCAATTCCGCAATAAATTTGAAATGTGCAGTTCCACTACCTCAATACCGCAACCGCAATCCAGTTTCATGATTTTCAATACAAAGTGCACAAACAGGGGGTAAATCGATTGGTAATTTAGTGAATTATTGCATTTGTAATCTATTTGTGACATTAATTTCCCACAGTGACACTCAGTCACTGTGATCCTCACTACTCACTAATGACTCCGTTCATAACTTCAGTCAGACCACTTCTCAGAGTCCTCACTGACTCAAAATTTCAAGTTCAGAAGTTCACACTTGTGACACTTGACACTTCTTCACACCCACACGTCACAGTCAGTCTGAGTCCTCCGAGATTGAGAACAACTCCATCTTGAGCAGTTCAGTGTCATGAACACCAATTTCTCGAAGTTCTCCGAGGTCAGACTTGCCCTTTTGGCTTTCATGACGTCCGACCCCTGGGAGAATAGTTTCTCACAGTACTAGTATTATTTTAGTATAATCATATCCTTCATTCCAAAAATTTTATTACAAGGCAAAGAAATAGCCTTTGTGCCTCTCAGGAAAATCAAACTGACCAGCAGGAGAATGCAGTCCATAGAACTTAAATAGATAAATCATAGAAATGTGCTTACTCTTGCAGATACTGTAATAACTCAGTAAGACCATAAAAAAAAGTATTTTCAGTGATCACCATTACATCAGCCCTTAAGATCGTCATCTGTCAAATTGTGGAACAACTCTGCATGAATAGCTATGCGTGCCACGATATTTACTGCCATGCTGGCTTATGGTATATCATATTGTATTGTATCAAATCACTTCTCCTGGTATCGCCCATCCCTACTGCTAACTGACGCAACGACAACCCGGCGCCGCCGCTGCTGGCTGGGAATCCTGTTCAAACTTGATATTCATGAGTCATGCTCTTACCTGTACTTACCGATACTGACCGCCACGTGGGAGATTGCGGACAGGATTGCAATTGCAGAACTACTTCTGCAACGCAATACCGCAAGTTTCGAACGAATTTGCCACAATCATATTTCCAAAACTGAAATCATGCAGTCCGCTATTGCGGAAATTGCAGATTGCGGAAGTGATTGTGGAGGTGCCCGGCTCTGCCAGTTTCCAGTTCTGGTATTCCAGTTACAGCCAAAACCCTATGAAAATAGTCTATTCACAGATTCTCAGAAACCGAATAATATAGACTTGAAATTTTTATGAGACATAGCCAAGATCGGTGAGCAGAGATGAAATGACTATGGGCCCATTTGGACCAGTAGTTTCTGAGATCACCCAAGGGTCAATGGAAAGTAGTCTGGGGTCATTGAGTGCAAAATCAAAAGAATAAGAACAAGATAGAATCCATGGTACAATCACCAAACTTGGAATAAGGAATTTAAAATGCTATGCATAGCTACCAATTATAAGTGACCTTGACCCGAAACTGAAGGTCACAGCCAAGGTTAAAGTCCCAAACTACCTTTATTCTGAAGAAACACTATCTAAAGCCTATTCAGTTCACCAGGACAACCGATTACGTATTGGGGAACAAATTGGCCACTGTACTCGAACTGAGGAAGAAATTGGATGACCTTGCCATGTGGTGAATTGCTGGCTACCAACTATGAATGCTCTTGACCCAGAACTCAAGGTCACAGCAAGGTCAAGGTTCAACTGCACAATTTCAAAAACCATGCTAGAACTGAGTTACAATCACCAAATTTGGTACATTTATATATACAACTTCATATAGCATGCATTTCAACCAAGTATGACTGATCTTAATCCAAACCTCAAGGTCACAGTAAAGGTCAAAGTTAAAAAATTGCTTGTTTTATATGTACTGAGGTCACATGCACAAGACAGTTGACCTTATCATGTGGGGAGTTATTGAAACTGCTAATGGCAATTTCAGTTTTCTAGTTATTATTATTATTATTATTATTATTATTATTAACACAAACAACAATAACAAAAATAATAATAACAAGTACAATAATAAAACAATAAAGATAAAAATAATAACACCTAGATGCTCCCCCAAAGGAGGACTCACAACAGCCGCAAACCGATATATATCTAGCGCGTCTCGGAATATGACCTTGACGTTGGCCTACTTTCACCTATTTCGAACTCGTCGGAGATTATCATTCCTGCTACACACTTGTAAAATATTGTGATGATATCTTGAGCGGTTGCTAAGTTATCATGCTAACAGACACACAGACACACAGACAGACAGACAAATTGAAAATGATACTTGTAGGAGATTTTCATCCCTACTACACATCTGTACAATTTTGGGATGATATCTTGAGCGGTTGCGAAGTTATCGTAGTAACAGACACAAAGACTTTGACCATCTTTCACCAATTTCGAACTCGTGATCTACTTTTTTCCCTACTACACACCCGTAAAATTTTATGATATCTTGAGTGGTTACGAAGTTATCATGGTAACACACACACACACAGAAAAAAAAAAAAAAAAGGAACTCTTCTTGCGGGATCATGGCCTTTGGTTCCTTCTTCCTCGCATAAACACACACACACACACACACACACACACACACACACTGAAAACAATACCAGCTTTGCTATCGCAGCTGGTAATAAAAATAGGCAACGCTATGCGGTTGCAACCCTCGACTTGACCAAGCACATACCCCCCACCTCCCTGCACACCTAGCCAAGCGCATAACTGCCCTCAACTTCCCCTCCACCCCTCCATCTTTTCCTTTAACCCACGGCTTCCCGTCGATGTACTTCCACGTCCTCACGTTATGTCACTGCCAATCCCGTTGACGTACTTCAACGTCCTCCAATTGCAAGGTTCATAATTTCCACAATTTTCAAAATTCGCGTGAGATTTTTGATTCGCCCACGTACCCAAGCCTCCCCTACCTGCCGCCAGGCAGGCAGCGTCCTAGACCCCGCATGACCTGCGCTCGCCCTTGTCTCGGTCACTCACCTGTTAGCAGTGACCCAGGTCAGACATGGCGTGGAAAGGTCTCTCAGACGACGAAATTGCATCCGCCCTGGAAGCCTTCACTGGAGATAGTGATTCTCCACTTGACGATGATGTGGTGGATCGCGAATATGTCCAGCCAGAGGAAGAAATAACAAGCAGTGATGAAGAGGTCCCTTTGCCCCGGAAAAAGCGGTATGTGACATACCGTAAGGCAAGGGAAGGCCAGCCTGCTCCCCAACCACGTGCACGGCTATCTCTCCATCCCGAATCTGATGAGGACGAGGATGAGGACGATGAGGATGACGGCGGCTTAGGACGTGATATCGCCTCGTGGTTGGGAAAAGAAAAAATATCACCCCGAGGATCAGAAGGTGGGGCGAGAAGACATATAAGGTATGGTGAAAGTCTTTTGTCTGGGGAAGTGGAAAGTGGTGTGGTGGGATTGCTGGGTGAAAGGGAAAGTGGTGTGGCGGCAGCGCGGGGTGAAAGGGAAAGTGGCGTGGCGGGAGTGCGGGGTGAAGGGACAAGTGGTGTGAAGGAGGCAGCACGAGCACGTGGTGCACGTAGGCCTAGGGGAGAGGAGGTGGAGCCACTCCCCAGCACGTCTTTCGCCCCACAATATTCCTAAACTTCCTCCCCACAGTCCCAGGATGTGGGGAAAGGAAGGAAAGGGAAGGGAAAGGGTAAAGGAAAAGGGAGAGGGAAGAGAAGTGCGAGTGATGAGAGGCGCCGCTCTCCACCTCCCCAACCTCCCCCACCACCCTCACCTCCCCACCCTGACGAAGGGGACGATGGGGACGTGGCTAGAGACGGTGGTGTCTCGTGGAACTGGGAAGATGGGAGTAATTTTACTCCCATCATTCACCCTTTCACTGAGGAGTGGCGGTCTGGTTGCACGGCTCCAGGTGTGCATGCGGGTTCGTCTAGGGTGGATTTTTTCCACTTGTTCTTTGGGGAGGCCTTTGTGGGGCGCATAGTGGAACAGACTAATATATTTTCACGAACACAACGCCGTGAAAGTGAACGTTTGGGAACCACGAGCAGGCATTCCCAACAATATGACTATCCCGTTACAATTTCAGAGATGTCCTTATTTTTTGCCCTGGTTCTCTTGATGGGTGTGGTAAGGAAAAACCAAATTCCTGCCTACTGGACAGCTGACCCAATGATCCTCACACCTTTCTTTGGAAAGCTGATGAGTCGTAACAGATTTCAGTATATTCTCGGCCGCCTCCACTTTTTTGATACAGAAGATCCAGCCATTGCAAATAACACAGATAAAATGAGGAGAATTAGGCTAGTATTTGATCATTTACGGGAAATGTTCCGCTCCTCATTTTATCCTTACAGAGACCTCATCATAGACGTGAGTCTTGTGTTGTGGAGAGGCAATATTTCCTTTAGGCAGTACATACCCAGCAAGAGACACCGTTTCGGGTTCAAGATCTTTGTTATGTGTGACTGTAAGACATTATGTTCAAGACATAGTCTTGTACACGGGAGCACAGACAGATATAACAGAAGATCGGAGTATAGGACTCTCTGGGGCCGTGGTGAAGACAATGATAGAGGAGTACCTTCATCGTGGTCATGTGTTGTACCTGGACAACTGGTACACTAGCCCTCTTCTCGCTAGGTTCCTCCACCAACACGACACCAGAGTCTGTGGTACAGTCAAGAGAAACCGTCTCCATATGGTCAAGATAGGGAGGAAACTTGACAAGAACGAGGTGGTTTTCTTCCAGGCCAATAACATCCTTGCCACCCTGTGGAACCACAACAGGGAAGTTTGCCTGCTATCAACTGTTCACAGCCCCCTGATGCACCGCACAGTCTCTGTGGATCACCGTAGCGAGAGGAGGCTCAACGTCTGGAAACCCGAGTCTGTACTGGACTATAATCTGAACATGAGGCAAGTGGATCAGTCAGACTCGATGATTTCCAGTGTTGACTGTGCCAGGACCACGATGAAGTGGTACAAGAAACTTTTTTTCCACTTGCTCGACATCACGGTCCTGAACGCCCACTACCTGCACGCCATGACCACCGGAGTATCCGAGACCTTTGAGGGGTTTGTGAGGGAGTTGGCACGTGAAATAATCGCCAAGCATGCCCAGGACAGACCCACACACCGCACCCGCCCCCCCATGGCTGCCCAGACTCCCCTACGTCTTGTAGGGCGCCACTATCCTAGCACAATCCCTTCCGACCCAAACCGTTGTAAACCCCAGCGCCGCTGCCATGTATGTAAGCACTCGACAGTCAGACCATCCACTCAGAGAAAAGACACAAGGTACGAGTGTGTCGAGTGCAATGTTGCGTTGTGCCTTCAGCCTTGTTTCAAAGAGTACCATAATTTCCTACACTACTGAAACTGTGTGGGATGGTGATATGACGCTCATTATAATGGTAAGGCCAGTCAGTAGGTGCTAAGTCATATATAAAGTTGAAACGGGTGTAATGTTTTCAGGAAAGTAATGTATAAGTTGAGAATTAGTGTAAGTTGAAAGAAGTGATATCAAAACTACACCCACTGTGTAAATCTGCGAAAATATGACGCTCAGTATAACACTCTGGTCAGTAAATATGTGATAGCAAGAATATAAAGTGGAAACGGATGTAATGTTAGCATGAATAAAACGTATAAGTTGAAAAATAGTGTAAGTTGTAATAATTGATGTCACGAGTACACCCACTGTGTAAATCTGCGAAAATATTACGCTCAGTAGAACATTCTGGTCAGTAAGTATGTGATAGGAATTATATAAAGTGGAAAAGGTTGTAATGTTAGTAGTAAGGTAATTTATAAGTTGAATACTAGTGTAAGATGAAGCAAATGATATCGCGATAACACTCACTGTGTAAGTACGCGCTAATATGACGCTCAGTTGAATCGTAAGGTCTGAAATTATGTGATATCAATTATATCAAGTGCAAACATGTGCAATGTTAGTGGAGAATTATTATATAAGTACAAAAATAAGTTGTAAGTTGAAATAGTAGTCATAGCGACTTCACCGTGTGTGTTATTATGAGCTATTATTACGCTAAATATTTACGTAAGGCCTGAAATTATCTCAAAACAGTTCTTTAAAGTTGAAAACACAATACGAGTTGAAACAACAGTCACAGGGAGTTCACTCACTACGTAAATAAGCGCTAACATTACGCTAAATGTTATCGAAAGGCCTGTGAATACTTAAAACGGTTCAATAAAATGTAAAATGGTATAATGTTATTGTAGAAGTGTTATGTAAGTAGAAAAAATGATATGTATCATGATTCTGGAAAGTTAGCGATTCATCGTGACCAGTCTGCCCGATTTTGCTCGTTTCGCACGATGGTACAATGCTTATTTCAGCTCTATTTTTGTATAAAATCCAATTTACTCTTTTATCACATGTTTTTATTTTTGTAATAAATACATATCTACTTACTTTCATTGGTTTCCCAGACTTATAATACCATAGAAAACGTTAGAGGCTCAGACCACCTACAGAGAACACGGTGCCAGGTGTGACCAAGGCATACCTGTTTAGGGCAATTATGGACCCCGGGGAGCAATTTCTTCGTGACTGACCATTGTTTCTGACCAAAAGCGAAAGTTTTAGCAAAAAAAATTTGGGTCCAAAAATGGTCGGGATTGGGGGGTAGGCTACCATTGGTGAGAAAGTGGTCGGGACGGGGAGGGTTAAAGGTGGGCGTAAGGAGAACCCCTTGAGGACACATAACCTGCGTCCTTCAGATTTCTTTTGCAAGCAGCATTGGAATATATGGATTTTTTTTTTTTTTTTTCCATCATTTTTTCAAAAACCACTTAAAACACTGCATTCTATCAAAAGGCGCCAGTTCACTGTAAGATACATAGCTATGTGAAATGTCATGACTATATTGAGTTTTTTTCTAAGTTCTGGCCCGGAAACAAAATCTCTATGCCCGGCCATCCGCCCTACCTCCCAACTATATAGATAGACACCTATTGATCCCAGTGATAACAACACCCTCCTGTGACTTTGTCAGCTGGAGGGTAAAAACAATATTATCGGCATTAAAAACAATAACAAAAACACTAACAGCACTGACATTAATAATAATAGCAAAACAACAATACTACTTGTACTACTACTACTGCTACTGCAACTACTACTGCTACTTCAACTACTACTTCTACTACTACTACTACTACTACTACTACTACTAATAATAATAATAATAATAATAATAACAATAATAATGATATGATAAAAGTGATCACGATAACGAGGATGAAGAATACAAGGACAACCATTTCAACCAACAGGCTGGTTTGTACGAGCAGTGGACGAAAGAATCGCTAGAGGCTGCTGCTCGTGGGAGCCGGATAAAACAGCGGGAGGAGCATGGGAGACATCAAGAACAGGATGGCATCTCAGACAACCCCGCCTCCACTACCACATTGAGGAGTCTGACTATCACACACATACAGGGTCCTCTATTGCTCTTAGTGTTGGGTCTTGTCCTCGGATTGGTAGCCTTTGTCCTGGAGAAGATGCTATGTCAATCACCAGTTTCTCTTCCAAGGCAGGACACTACCTATTAACTTTTGGCTGAAAGGATATTTCTTCTCATTTTTTCTGGTTGAATCCAAAATATGTTATGCGACATCTTTTTCGTTCGTGTACTTCATCATTTGTTATTATTCACTGTCACACATATATACACTACCCTCTTCTAGTCAGGTTTCATCCTAGGTGTTAGTGAATTTGTATTGGAGAAGAAACTGAGTCCACTTGCTCCTACACACTGACACATAGAATGTCCTCTAATATTTGTCGTGTTGGGTCTTATCCTAGGTTCTCCGTCCTTTTTCAGGGGGCCTTTGCCATGTCCTTCACTCTGATTTGTTTCATAAAGGGAGAGTACAGACATTATGTAAAAAGTTTCATTACTCTCCTCTCTTGCATCTCGTGCTGGATCTAGGGCTCGTCATTCGCCGCTACACATTATCACACACATTTCATACTCCTGTTCTTCGGTCTCATACTTGGTACGACAGTCTTTGTGTTGGAGAGGTTGCTGGGTCAGTTACCTTACTCTCTTTCCTACCGAGAAATTACCAAGTTATTGCTGAAAGGATTTATTAATTGCATTCTCACACTCCTTGCGTCATGTCATAGCTTGTGTATTGCTATGTTCGTTCTGTTGATGTTCCTGTCCTCTCCACTTAATATGACACACTGTCCCACACACATACGGTACTAGATCTCTCATGCCATTTGTGCCGAGTGTTACTTTGTGTTGGAGAGATTGCTGCATCATCCTTGTGTGTTTCACAGCGGAGAGTCATACATTATTGCACTGTTTCTTAATCTCTGGTAACGGTGCCCCCGGAGATGGTTTGAGGGTGTATTACAATATTGTCTGAGTGAGCTATAAGTTGGAAATTTGTTAATGCATTAATAAATTGAATGATACAATCCCACCCAGATTATTTTCATTTGTCGGGATTCTGTTGTTTTTTGTGTGTGATGAACAGTAGATACAATCGCATAATGTACTATCTTTTTTTCGTCACCCTACACTAGCTGAAGTCAGTATATGTCCAGCAGTACCAGAGACAAAAATGATTTAGAACAAATGGAGAGTTTATATACATTGTGTTAATTCTTAGGGAAGACAATTATGTCATATTCCATAAAAAATTCGTTAGATTATAGATGAATAATTTAGTGATAGTGAGGTTATTTTACTGTTGCTTACACGTCTTTTCATGATAAGTTGATATAAGGAAAATATTTCATGCCATGGTGTGATGGGGCAGAACGACTATGTCATAGAACTTCCAGGACTGAGCCATATTTGACCCTGTTATATTAGCAACTGAAATGTATATCTTAACTTGAGATTCAGAGTAACTGCTTCAGTTTAGTATCCTTTTACCTTACTGCGCGTCCACACGTGTGCTCGAACAAGTGATGGCAACATGTAAACAACACAGTAACGAACATTCTGCAAACATGTTGAGAACAGCAGCGCCCAGATCATGTTGGCAACATAATGATGAAGTCGCAGATGCCTTGTATGGACACACTTATCCCATCGCCTCTGCTGCCAGTGTTCGAAGCTGCACTGAAACATGTTTGCATACATCTGTCCAAATACTGCTGCAGACATGTTCTCGAATATGTTGCCTGCTGTGTTGCCAACATATGTTCGAGAGCACGTGTGGACGCGCACTTACACTGCATCAACCCCCTGAATGGTTAGGTTTTGATAGTTTCCTTAATCTCAGAGATGACCGTTTCTGTTTAGGGGGTCATTGGCATCAATATCTAACTTCCTGTATAAGAAACTCCTCAAAAGTGAAATAAGTCGTTGGAGGTATCAAAAATGAAATAAAGAATACGTTATAGGGGTGAAAAAGTTAAGGTCTAATCCTGCATTATGATGAAAAAATAATGGTGATGATTAACAAAGTCACCTACTCTACTGGCATCAGAATTGAGCTGGTTAGATTAAAGAAACAGGATCAGTCGCAGAAATGATACCAATATCCTTTGATAATGTCCATAAATTCATATATCTATTTATCTCATCCAGTCCTCTATTGCTTCACAAGCAGTCTATGGGACCGGGACGCTGATTTCCACTCTGTATACCATTCCTGCAGCACGAGCTAAGTTTGATTTTCCCACGATGAACAGTCTCTCTGTCTGTCTGTCTGTCTGTCTCTGTTGTCTGTCTCTGTCTCTGTCTCTGTCTGTCTGTCTGTCTGTCTCTTTCTCTCTCAACTGTGACTAACTCCCTTTAACCTAACATATTAACCAAAAAGATTAACAAAACGAACCTAATACCAAGAAAACAATCCTATTCTAGCGTAGACGTTTCTGTATCAGAGAAAGTGCAGAAACGGGCGTATTCTTAGTCGCCTCGGAGGTATCGTGATGTCTCTTCCTTAGCGATTCACTTTGTATTACATTACACATTAGTACCGTTATGTATGCTACTGACGCATATTATGTTCATGGTACAATTACATAAATAAAACACAAGAGAATGTTAAGGTGTAATATGCAGAAGAAACTGGTAAAGAACAAGGCCCTTATTCTCGTAAGGTATGAAGGCTCCCTAGCACCTCTTCCTCAGCGATTTACTACTGGATTTGGCTGATTAATATCCGTTTATAATTATTTACGCTGAGTATTGCGATGTTAGGAGGATTTATATTATCACAGGCATAGGTGGGCAGTAGAGTGCGCTACTAAATTTTTTTGTAGCTGCAGTCATAGCGCCACTGCCTTTTATAACATGTAGCGAATTCAGTAACGTCACTACATAAAAAAAAAAAAAAAATAGCTGCTACAGCGCTAGCGCTACTTTTTTAAAACCGAAAATGGTAAACCAAAAAAAGTTGGCATATCTGGCTTTTTTTTTTTTTTTACGCAAATTTTGCTGATTTTTTTTTTCTGGACCCTCAAACCTGGCAACCCTGCTTGTGACTGTGAGTGTGAATTGCGCGGCGTATACTTTGTTAACGTATTACGTAATCCAACTTCCAAGATGGACAGATTCCTTAAAGCTGGTTTCAGCCATGCCAACGATAACGTGGATAGTCATGAGGAATCACAGTCCAGCCAGCTGGATGTGGAGTTGATCTCATCATCTTGCACGTTGACTGCTGCAGCCAGCTCGTCTTCTACACTGCCCACAGCTACTGTCTGTGGCACTACTAACCCTTGGTCTTGCGTGTGTATTTTAGTTTTATTGGTATCATGGAAAACAACTTTCAGTGCCTGATACGTACTTCCAAAATGAAGTTCCTGTCTGTCAACAAGAAGTCTATCCTCTTCACGCCCAGGATGTACAGTATGTGGCCACATCCATGCTGCGCCCAGTGAGTGAGCCCCTGTAGAACATCCTTACGTCCTATTATATCAGTGTTTTCTCAGTGCATTTCAGTCGGTGGTACAGAGGTGTGGGAGTGTTTCTGAGTCTGGTATAGGACACTGAAGCTCTCAGAAGCTCCGCCCACTAACCAGTCATGAGAGAGATGTGGGGATGCCCAGCCACCTCAGAGTCCTCAGCCAGTAGCATCTTTTTTTTTCTTCTTTTTTTTTTTTTCAGTTTGTGCCCAGCACTTGTGGAAGCAGGACTAAGGGGCTTTGTTCTCTCCCTCCCTCGCCATTTTTTTTTTTTTTTTGCTTGTTGATAGGCGTTATACCAAAGCTACATCACCATGGCTGGTTCAAGTGGGGATAGTAGGGTAGTATTGGTACATCTGACAGTGATTTGCCGGTGAGTCATAGTGAGTCAATTGCCGGTGCTGGGATAAATTCTGCATTTGGGCCACAGTGATTTTACTACCCCTGGGACTGCTTTTATTCATTTATTTATTTTTTTAATAATGAGTCGATGTCTAAAGCACATGCATTGATCACTGAGATCTGACTTGTAACTAGCAGGAAAATCCAGGAAAATCTAAAGTGGATGTACTAAAGTGGCGACCAGTGATGACACAAGATATGCACGTGTTTTTTGTCGTTCTCATGGTGATAAGTGTGATAATATTACCTAATATACATATGTATTGGTCACGCAGTGTGATGTTTGGCAGACCACCAATATTCTACAAAGAAGTTGTGAACAGAAATATATTTCTTGCCATTTTGAAATTGTTTAGGTTCTTATTATCTGCAACTGTGACAAAATGTGACCCTCATTCAAGTATTGAGAACTACTCCAAAAACAATGCCAAAAGCTGATCCGACCATCCAGGCTGACCAGTTACTTGAGCTATAGGTTTTTGAGGAAAGGAGTTTGGCATGGTTCAAGAAGATCGGAATACGGTTCATGTTTCACACTCTTCTGAATGCGAGTATCTTCTACTGTAATAAGCGTCAGTTCAAAGGTGAATTTTTTTACTTCATCAAGGCTGTTAGTAAGTAATGGGTGCGTGAACACAGTAGTGGTGCCGATGCTCTCTTTAGGCAAGAGAAGCCCAAGAGTTTGAAAAGGCCAGTGAAAGTGGTAGAGGAAAAGAATCATGTTCATGTGTCGTACGCCATGAAAAGTCAGGAAAACAAAGCATTGCACAGTGTGTACTAGAAAGGAAAACAAAAGGAAGGACACAGTGTATTACTGCCCTGGAAATCCTGGGAAGCCAGGTCTATGCACCGTGGATCTCTTCAGGGAGTAGCACAGAAATTTGCCAGATGATGCACAACCAGGTCCTAGCGGTGTGCCACCAAAGATTTTAAAAAAATGCTCCTGCTAAGCCTCAACATATTGTCATCAATCTAACAACACAGCAAGACTAATACATAATGTTATTGTCTACTACTACTATTATTACTACTGTGTATATCGCCATTATTTACTGTATGTGTACTAAATATATCGTATATTGAACAAAGGAGAACAAAGAACTTATCATTGAACATATACATGAAATAACATTTTAAATAATATGAAGTACACATGGTGCATGTACGCAGTCAGGGGGCCTGGGATTGATGTGTAACAACGTGAAGCGCGTCCGCACATCACGTTGTTACAAGAAGTCTAAATATAATCTTCATATCCATGTTGGCCATGTGCATCCAAGTATCTACAACGAGGTCAACGAAATTATATTGCCATGACAGCAAGGAGCCAAAGAGGGAGAAAAATACCACTGAAGAAGACAACACTCCAAAGAGACCTGGACAGCAAACCATCGAGCAGGCAATGGCTAAGCCCCTGCAGTCGAGTTGTCACACAGTCATGCATAGACAAAAAAACGGTTCATGTATTTGTGGAGAATATGCAATACCACGTTTACTCCCACTTAAGTCAATCCAAAGTCCGAGGTAAATTAACGGGTGCTTACTCTGACTAGCTGAACACAAATCCTGCTCATATTAGCCCTGCTTCAGAACTGATCACAGGGCCAGAGAGAAGGCAGGCCGCTCGTCTTGCTAGACCTAACTCAACACTTTTGAAAGTGAGGTCTGCCGGACAGGAACACACAATTCCACAGTTACACACTCCTAGATATAGATTATTATGCGTTACTATCAGTCTAGTTGCAAGAAATTATTAAGCCACTGTGAAAACTTTTCTCAGGTTGTGTAAAAATTGTCTCCTAACACAATGGGTCAATACTTATATAAGGAGTCTAGTTACACTGAGGATGAAGAAGTCATTGGGTAAGGTAGTAAAGATATAAAAGGAGTGATTATAGCTAGGTCCTTAATTACAGAAGAGTAAAATAATAAAAACATAATGATGTAATGTAAATAGCTGGATTCAGTAAGATAAGGCGCATCAGTATTTACAATACACGGCCATGCTAAAAACCCAGTATTTATAATGCCTAAATGGTGTTATAAAGAAAGGAACAATTGTTTATAATAATTTCTGCTTATGGAAATCACAGGAAAATTAAGTAACACATAAAAGTGAAAATAATGATAATTATGAGTACACAGATATGACACAATAATGAATTGAAAAAATTAATACTACTGTATATTCATCACTTAAAATTACATCCTTATTTCATAACTGAAGTCCTTAACTGAACAAGTGATAGTGACGGCATAATAGCTGGATATGCAGGAGCTGCAATAGTAATGTCTCACAGCCGCTGAATAATGTTCACACGGTTAATAAGGTGTTCCGATGTTTTCAGACAATTTTGCACTGCATGATATGGGTTCTTTTCTTTATCATTATGTCACTTAACTTCCATTTATCACCATGTCACTTAGTCTCCTCCACCTAATACAATTTTCTCCTCTTCATTAGTAGGTTACAAGTTCTTTGCATTTCAACCACTTACATAAAATGGCACTAGGTACGAACAGTTTCAGCGTCCCTTAGTGGTGGTACTATTCCTGTGGCCACTCCTTTTTCCTGCAGTCTCTTTGCATTTCATCTGACACAGGAATGAACTACACAGATAATAATAAAAAATCTGATAAAAGTAACAGCCACGGGGAGGGGGGGGACTCAAAAATCGGATGTATCAATGAAAACTGAGGCATGACAAAATTGCTCTGACTGAAAAAGTACAACACACATAGATGTGATGGATAGACTGTCCGAAGGGAGGTGAAAGGTCACATTGATAAGTTGAAAAAATTCTTATTTGTGGGAGCGAAATTCATATTGATGACGAATAGAATAAGAAACCACAGATTCTGACTCTACGGCACAATAACCAG
Source organism: Coenobita brevimanus (assembly GCF_032717465.1). NCBI lineage: Eukaryota > Metazoa > Arthropoda > Malacostraca > Decapoda > Coenobitidae > Coenobita > Coenobita brevimanus. The sequence continues at coordinate 32,220,546 of NC_136993.1, forward strand.
GAGCTTTATACAAACCACTTGCAAGTACTGAACGAACAGGAGCTCCAGGACAAATTATACTGATAGAGTCCATCCAGTACATTACCACTATGCCAGGAATCGAACCGGGGACTCTCAGGTGAGAGCCAGGCAGCATACCACTACACCATGACCAGGTAAAAGTTATTTCACATTGTCACAATCTTGTAACCAATGTCCCTCTGCCCTCAACTGTGGGCCTGAAGAGGATGAGATAACCCCCACACAGGAAAAATCATCCAACATTTTGGATGATTTTTTCTGTGTTATAGTACAGGTTTCTGTCTTAATTCTGACTTGCTATAATTGCTTGGGATAGATTAAAAGCATCTACTTGCCCGAGTGCCAGGGGGTTATCTCATCCTCTTCATTACAGGATTGTGACAATGTGAGATAGTGGTATGCTGCCTGGCTCTCACCTGAGAGTCCCGGGTTCAGTTCACAGCACAGTGGTAATATATTGGATGATTTTTCCTGTGTAAAGTACAGGTTTCTCTCTTAACCCGCCCCGTCCAATCGATCTATGGGTACATTGCAACATTTTGCATTTGCCAGTCCCGACGACGTACTGGTATGTCGTGCAATTGCAAGGTCCCTAATTTGCACAATTTTCAATCTTCGAGCATGATTTTTCGTACGTATACACGGGACACCTTTCTCTATTCCTCTACAAGATGCAAAGCAGGTACAATGCCTTACACCGCATAACCTCCCCCCCCCATTGTCTCGGCAATTCACCTGTTACCAGTGACCTGGCCAATAAAGACATTTCAGAACCAGAGTGATTCCCCAATTGAAGACAATGTGGAGGACAAAGTTTACATAACATTAGAGGAAGAAACAGTCAGAAATGATGATCAGGTAATGTGGCAAAAGGTCAGGAATGATGATGAGTTAGTGAGTGAAACAATGATTATAATGCCTATATTACTGTTTGAAAACCAATATACTCTCGTACTACATTTAAAATCATACCAAATAAATAAATAAATACCGTTTATGAGTGGTGTGGAATAGTTATCCTCCCATAGAACTCGTTCTCTTTGCAGCCAGTCTGATAGAAAACCCTGTAAGGTAAGGAGGTACTCCTACCTGTATCGAGTATTTTAAACCTCAGGTGAGCGATTTCTCTATGGATTTTCGATGTTTCTCACCAAAAGTGGAGGTTTTAGCCAATTTTTTTTTTTTTTCCAAAAACGCTCGGGACTGGAGGGTGTCGGAGGTGCGAAAGTGCTCGGGACGTGACAGGTTAATACTGATAGAGAGTGGGGTACTGAAAAAGAAGTATCGGATGTGATCAAGACAAGCATGATGTACTGGGAGTTTGGGGGTCAAAACAAAGGAGCAGACAAAATGTACGGAAAAATTTCGAACCAAAGCGGATTTGCAGGGAACGATGCTACTAGGAAAGATGGCCAGAAGATAGGCAGCACAAAGATGAGAGGTGGATATGAGAGGAACATACTGGCTGAGATCGCTAGAGGATACAAAAGCAATGGACAATTGATCATTACATAGGAGGAAATATTCAGAGGAAACAGAGGCTCACAGCACAGAATTACTGAAGAAAGAGAAGGAGATGATGTGGTAAAGAGCTCGAACGTGAAAGAAGAATCGAGAGGGATATGAACAACAATGGCTAGAAAGGTAGCTTTAAGTACTGGGTAAAAGAACTCAAAAGAGAGGGAAGCCACTGGAGATAAATCAAAGGTAGAGTGAGCCCACTCCAATACAGAACGAAAATCAGAGAAAGGTACTAGCTCTAAAGTGACACGACCACCAACAGCATCGACTAGAATACAAACGAAAGTTTTGAGTTGGAAGAACGAAGAGTCCAGAGAGAGTTGTAGGTTGTCTAGGTGTAGTTTGTCATAAAGTAACTCAGATGCAATATTAATTTTTGAAATTTGTTTTTGTAAGATGTCCGAGAACGGGTTTAATGTCTGTTACATCATTAAGGTGTGACATGTGAGAGTAGGGTTGATCACGCTCTCTCTGTCAAGGACTTCGGTGCGGTGGTAAAGGCTGGTGGGTGGGGAGGCGTTGGGGCTGACTGACCGGTGTTTGGTTGAATGTGACGGCTTCGTGGCAGTGAGGGGTGGGAGGGGGGAACCTATTCAGAGTGTGGCAGGACTGGATCTTATCAAAACAGGGCCTCACCAAAAATGTGCAGGATACACAGCCACAGTTAAGTGTAACAGAGTGAACCAGGAGGCTGGAGGCAGGCAGGAGGCAGGTGCTGTGGCTGGGCAAGAGGCAGGTGTAGTGGCTGGGCAGGTTTAATGTATTGAATACAAAATCTGATGGCGCAACTGCCAGGGCCATATGCTGCCGGACAACAGGGTAAAAGACACCGCAAATAAAAAGTACATGTACAAAATAAAGTTAAATCCCATTAGTAGACAAACTGCAAATAAACAAATAATAGTTAAAAAAAAAATCAATTACTTATAGAAGCACAAGGAGGCCCGCCCCCTGGAGAAAACAAAAAACATTAGTAAAATTGCCGGAGGCTCCACCAACCATCGAGGACAAACAGTAGGCACCATCTGCCCCCTTAAGCCTACAGAGGCATCTCTAACGGAAGTTCCCCAGACTTGGACACTCGACCAGCAAGTGGTGGACAGTAAGGGGAACAAGGCAATCATCACAGTACGTTTTAGTCTCACCACTCATCAGGAACTCATGTGTAAGCCGAAAGTGCCCAATGTGAAGCCTGGCAAGAGCCGCATCCAATCAAAGAGGCATGGAATGCAGAACCCTCGGCACAACTACTCTCAGAAAAAATTCTTTCAGCTTATTATGGGCAACAACATCAAATTTTCTCTGCTAACACGTACAAATAGCATACTGCAAGTAAGGTGTTACTTCAGAATCGGGAAGTGGGTAATTGGCAGTGGCTGTCGAAGACACAGATTTAGGTAAAGTATCTGCCCTCAAATTGACCACCACACCAACTTGCGCAGGAACCCAACAGAAATCCACACAACAGCCAAGAAGAAAAAGCCACTCTAAAATTGATAAAACCAGTGGATGGAATGCATTAAATGACTCCAGTGCAGAGAGAGCACTACGGGGGTCACTAAAAATGACAACAACAGATTGGAAGGGAGTAAAAATGATTTTGAGAGCATCTGAAATTGCAGTTAGTTCCGACGTATACACTGAAGCAATAACAGGAAGACTATCCCCCCCTCTACTGAAGGAAGGGAAGACAACACCAAAGCCTACCCCAGTATCAGTCTTGGATCCATCAGTATAGACAGGGACTGAGCTATCATGAGTGGAGACATGTTCTGAAATGAGAGCGAGGGACACCTGCGAAGGAAGTAAGCCCATTTTTCCAACACCGGACTTACAGAATGTGACAGGAGAGAGTAGCCAAAAACCCACCCTCGGGATTCGACGTGTACAAACTGCCAGTCTTGGAACAGAGAGGGCTAACACAACAGACCAGACCCTGTAATCAAACGGCTTTGGGAAAGTAAGATGAGAGACAAAAACAGAAGATTGGGAATCCTGGGAAGCCATGACACAGGAAACTGAGTCTGAAGGGCGATGAAGACGATACCAACACCTCATCATCAATGACTGGTGACGCAAAGCCATAGGGAGGGCATCAGCATCTACCAACAAACTCTAAATCGAGGATGACCTGAATGCACCAGTTGCCAGACGTACACCAGCATCATGCACAGAATCTAATATCCGGAGATGAACATCAGTTGCAGGGGAATGGCCCTCACACCCATATTCAAGTTTAGGAAGGATAGAGATCTATGCAAGAAGAGGAGGGTCTGACGATCAGCACCCCAAAAACATGACCCAAAATCCTCAGAAGACTCAAAGCTTTAATAAAAGTTACCTTGACAGAACGAATATGAGGAACCCAGGTTAGCTGTCTACCAAACAGAGAACATCCCCTAAAATGACAAAAATATACAGGTACTGTCTTTTGTAAAGAACAATGGGATCCACGAGACTAAGTATAGTCAGAAATTCTATAAGGAGCCAGCTGCAACTTCCTCTCTATCAGAGACATTCTAGACTGAGTGAAGGAAATTGAGGGGTCATCTACATACACTCAGCCTCGAACACCATGAAGCAGTACAGTGATTACACTGTTGATGGCCACAGCAAAGAGAGTAACACTAAGGATACTCCCCTGTAGTACTCCATCTTCAATTGCATGAACATTAGGAAGCAATCCTCCCACTCGGACTCTTAAACAATAGTTAGATAAAAACTGCTGAATAAAAAACAGGTAAGCACTTAGAATACTAAACTCATGAAGAGAAAATAAAATGCCATGGCACCAGGCAGTGCCAAATCCCTTCTCCAGATCAAAGAAGACCGTGACCTGGTGTTAGTTAGTGGCAAAAGCCTCACACACAGATGTTTCCACTGATAGTAGGACATCAGAGGTAGACTGCATTTTATGAAAACCATAGTGGACAGGGGATAATAAGTAACCTCTGTCCAAAAACCACACAAGCCTAACATTGGCCATCTTCTCCAGAACTTGACATACACGTCAAAGAAATGGGGTCGATTATTAGTCAGCTGTAGATGGTTTTTACCTGGCTGGGGGATGGGGGTTACAAAAGCAACACCCCAACATGCCGGAAACTCACCAGAACACCGGATCTTATTAACCTGTGCTGCCCTGGAGACGTGAATATACCTCCTGAGGTTTTGTCATGGCTAGCCCTGGAGACATGAATTAACATCCTGCAATTGCAAACTCTGTCACAGCCACATTTGTCAAAATTCGCTGTTACTTTTTGGCAGGCACGCAGGGCAGACCTTCCTCTACTTGCCACAAGGCAGCGACCCACGCTAACCCCACGTGACCCGCGCGGGCTGCACGCTCGTCCACTCTGTTACCTGCACTGTCCAGAGGCGGACATGGCACGCCAAGGTCTTTCTGATGAGGCTATACAAACTCTACCGGACAACTTTACAGGTAGTAGTGATTCCCCTCTTGATGATGATGTCCAAAACATAACTTACGTGCTGCCTGAGGAAGTATCCAGTAGTAGTGATGAGGAGGTGCCTTTCCCAAGGAAGGTGAAATATGTAGGGTACTGCATGGCTAAGGAAGGACCTCCCGCACCCCATGCATGTTCACTCACCTCTCTCCTGCCTCAAGATGAAGATGCGAGGTACGACGAGGACGAGGAGGAAGGACGTCATAAGCATTCCTGGTTAGGGAATGAAAGGATTTCCCCACAGGGAGGCGGTGAACAAATCCCAAAAAGTGTAAGGTCAACCCTTATTTGTATGTTTTGGGAATGTGAAATTGTTGGGGAAATGGCGGGTAGTGAAAGTGAGAGTGTGGGGGGCATGCAGGCAGGAGAAAGTGAGAGTGGTTGGGGAAGACAGGCTGCACCTGGGTAACCACGTAGGGAAGAACCACAGCCCAGCATCTCATACGCTGAGCCCAGCACATCCCGCGCTCAGCCACACCATTCAGCACTACTAATAATGTGTGTAGTTGCGCTATATGACGCTGAAAATAATTGTAAATCATTGTAAATATATTCTAGCAGTTGTGTAAAGTTAGAAATAGTAGAGTGAAACTGGAAAAAAACACACACACAGTCAGTACAGAGAGCGATCCCTGTTTCAAAGAGTACCACAGCGGTCAGCACTACTACTAATAATGTGTGTAGTTGCGCTATATGACAATGTAAAAAATGGTAAATCTTTGCAAATATATTCTAGTGGTTGTGTAAAGTGAGAAACAGTAGAGTGTTAGTGGAAAAGACACACACACAGTCAGTACAGTGAGCGATCAGTTGCCGATTTCTATGTGTTCTATCAGTACAAATATGCTTATATACCCTATAATACTGTATGTAACCTATTGTATTCTTGTAAGACTTACCATTTTCTATGTAATAAACCTCTTTGTATGTTTACTGAGTGTTTTAGCCATATCTGGGACAGTTACCCACAGCATAGGCTGGGAGATCGAGGGTGCACGGTGGGCCTTCATAGAGAACCCCGTTGTCACAGAGGTGCAAAGAAATCGTATTTCTTGGCCCAGGTGAGGACTTTAAAGGTTGTTTTCCATTGTTTCTCATCAAAAGCAGAGGTTTTAGGGAAAGAAGGCGAGGTCGAAAAATTGCCGTGTCTGGGGGTTTTCTAAGGACCAAAAGTTGCTGGGGCTGCACGGGTTAAATAATGACAGCAAAAACGAAAGGGACTCATCAGACAGGTGATGCACAAAAGCATAAGAAATATCATCACAGCTAAATGAGAAGAATCATGGCACTGCAACAAAACTGCCTGGAGTTCAGAAATGGAAAAGGAGACATAATACGGTTCTCCCACAGAAAAGGCAAAACTGAGATCACAAGACCAGGCGCTGGAGGTGGCAAGCCGAAGGCGAATCTATATTCTTCTGTGACACACTGGCAAAATGATCAACAAGCAACTCTGCAACAACAAAAGGATCAGCCACAGTTCCATCTGTTGCAGATAAAACAGGATGGGAGGAAATAGTAAATTTTCCTTAAATTGCCTTACCCTGTTCCACACCTGATTGAGGGAAACCCTCGAATTGATGCAGTTAACAGATGTGGTCTGAATTACTGGCCTTCTTTAAATCCCACCTCATAAGAGCTCGTGCCCTCCGATACTCCACCAAATACTGAGGATCCCTTTCTCTCGATAAAGTCAAGAGAAGGCAACTAGTTTAGCTCTCACTCCAGAACTACACCCAGAGTCCCACCAAGGAACCGGACATTTAGGAAATTGACCCCTCATTCTCGAAACAGTAAACAGGGCTGCTGGGCGCAATACGTCAGTGAAATAAGACACCACCTCAGGAGGACAGCCGAACTCATTGACAGAAAAGGGAAATGGAACTTAATTCCCTGAAAAGTGGCCAGTCAGCCCTGTCCAGAAGCCAGTGAGGAAGTCGAGGCTGAGACCCACCTTCATTAGCAGTTAACATTAATGGGAAATGGTCGCTCCCATACAGGTCTGACAACACATCCCAATTAAAATCTAAAACGGCATCAGCTGAGCATAAGGACAAATCAAAGGCAGTAAAAGTCGCAGTCTGGCTAAGGAAATATGTCATCTTATTGAAATTTAAAATCCCTAACTCCAGTGGCGTCTCCAGGATTTTTGCTGGGGGGGGGGGACAAACACTTGAAATATTTCCCCAAAATATCTGTCACCACACTGGCGTGAGTGTCCCGAACACACACACTTTCCCACATTCGTGATGCTATCGCTTTTTTTCTATTTTCCTTTGCGGTTTTGTATTTCTCAATCTCTCTCTCTCTCTCTCTCTTTCCCCCCACGTAGCACATATGTGTAAATTAAAATTCGTTGCCGCATCCACCCCTAGTCTGGTATTCTGTTCTGTACTACTGCTGTGGTGGTAGCCAAATATTTTGTTTTCCACTACTTATTCTTTTAGTTGGATTCTCAATGGCTCAGGCGATCTGTTGGGATTAATCTCTCTTAATCCTTGACTCAGGTGACCACTCGACCTGCCCTGCTCAACAGGGAATGATTTTCATATCACCTGAACTGTACTGTACTGTATAGAAAGGATTTTTCCATTGAGAGAGAGAAAAAAAAAAAAAAGAATAACGGCGTAAAGCTATTCATCCTGAAAATTTTCACCTTGAAAAGTGTGTGTGTGTGGGGGGGAGACAAAAGATACTCTGTCCCCTATTCTCCAAAAAGTGTGGGCGGGGGGGACACGTCCCCCTGTCCCCCACCCAAACAAAGCCCCTGGCACACATATTTATATCTGCATACCTTCTAAAATGTAGTCTGAGATTATCAAAATAGCTTCATGCAGTCATCTGAATTCTGCTTCAGTTGTTTGTAACTATAATTGTGCAGTGTTTGTTTACAACTGGCTACAGGGTCAGAGGATGTGGCTGCGGGGACAGGAAGGCCATTTTTACACCTCATCAGGATTCAAGTGCAAAATATCATTGGAGCTCTAATATTAACCACATAATCTAAGGTGATAGGGGAAATTGTTAAGTTATAACTGGTCACTTTTTCTCAAGGGTTTTATAACATTTAGTCTAGCTTTCAATTTCAAAGGAAATTATTGCTCCAAAATAAATATTTTTGGAAACATAATGTTGTTTAATATACAAGTGGTGAAATTAGGAAAACTGTATTGTCATACAAGAACTATGCCAAAAATCCCATTCAGGATTTCCCCAGAATTTTCCCAAGGGGGGCAAACTGCCCCCCCCCCTGCGCCCCCAGTGGCTACGTGTACTCCCAACTCCTCATCTTCCACTAAAGAGGCCAGCATAATACCCCGAAGGTTGGCCTCACTGTTACCCTTTAGTAAATGGTGACCATTCATATCTCCTCCTAACAGAAAGGGAGAAGGAAGGCCACAAATAAGGTGTTCCAGAACGGACCTTTCAACAGTAGCACAAGAGGGAAAATAAAGACTGCTAACAGTATACTGCCAACGTAAAAACATTCGGACAGCTGCTGCCTGCAGGGAAGTGGAGATGTCCAGGAGACTGTATGGAATATCCTAACGAAGGAAGATAGCAGCATCTGCTTGACGACATTGGCCTGGCACAGGATCAGAATATAAGGCAACATAGCCAGAAGGACCGGAAGGAATAGCATTATCAACCATGGTCTCCTGGATGCACAGGCATATAGTGGAAAACTATGTAACAAGATGACTCAGGTCCTCCCAGCTGGCACATAAACCCCGGCAATTCCACTGGTGAAGAGAACACACAGAGTAGGGTGGATCAGGTTGAAGTGCGAGACTGTATAACTCCTGACATGGAATATAACTCCCGACCACAGGCGAACCATCAGCAGCAGATTTCACCTGGGCTAGACCCCTCAGCCTCCAGGGCAGAGGGAACTTTATGGAGAGAGGTCGACATAAGAGTCAACAAGAGAGACCTTAGGTGGCTGGTCTTCGGGCTCATAGGATTCTGAAGATCCACAGTGGCTCTTGCCGGGTATAGATGGAGCCTTTGGCATAATTTACAATGCAGGGGAAGGAGGCATATCAACCAAAACATCCGCCACCACCACAGAAGTGAGCAAACCATCAGCCACCAAAATGGGGGCAGAAATAGTCAGAGTAGAAGGCAGGCAAACATCAGTCTCACAAACAGTACTAACCTTGGAGACAGCAACCTGCAGATCTCTAGCCGAAAGTTGAGGCACCCTCTGAGACACAGGGCGGTGCACTGGAATTCCAGAAAGGACAGCAGCATAAGTAACTCCTAGCTGGAAAAAAACGAGCCTCGGCTCTCTTCTTAGCTTCAGAAAACGAAGCTCTTAGATGTTCAAATAGACAAAATCTCCTTTTCCAGGCAGTAGCGAGGGTAGTTTTTAGAATTTGCAAAATGAGGACTCCCAAGAGATAGCATTTAAGGGATCCTGGACAATCACTGGTATGACTTGATCCGCAGTAGGAGAGACATATAGCAGGAAGGCCAGCCTGTGCATGGCGGCAAAAGCGGCTAACATGCCCATACCCCTGACAGTGGAAACACCGCTTTGAGGCTGGCAGATACAGTTTCACTGGAAGTGACAGCTATGCGTGTTTCACCAATGCAGGCAAAGTTAACCTGTCAAAAGTCAGAAACAAAGTCGATTAGGGGTCAGGACACCATCTATTTTCTTCTGCAGATGCTCAGCTTTGACCACACCAGATGACTGCAGTTCCTCTAACAACCATGCCTTTGGATGTCGGAGTGGATCATGGGAGAATACAACTCCCTTACATCCGCTGAATGTAACATATGGTACACAGCAAACATCGGAACTTGAAATAGACATCAACACCATTAGGCAGGAGCTCTCTTCTAGGGAGGACACATCAACCCTGATGCTTCTATCCCCTTGTGTCGAGATTTTAGGTTCCCTCCCAGATGCAGACAATATGGCACAGTGCAAATGAAAAATGTCAATATCCAGCGCTGACTTCCAAACAGAGGATTTCAGAACTGGATACTTCGCATATGATTCAGGCACCATCTCTACTGGACCTAACCCCAGAACCCCACCAACCAGATGTGAATGCCTCTCAGTCCCAGCATGACGCTGGGGCAAAGTAGGATAGCCCCCAGGAGCCTGATACGGCTCCAGAGTGGCAATGAGAGAGAAAGTCTAAAGAATGGCTGGGGAAAGGTGCCATATCATCAACAACAGTTTTATTTTAAGCCTCCATATATCATGAAACACAAACTTCATTCCTCAACCACTCCACACACCAAGGAGCCCGATAAGGGAAGGTCATATGCCTGGGATAACACCACTGGTGACACCAGAGGTAGTGAGAGAGTATACTGTACATGGGTAACCACCGGGGAACCAGACAAGGGGTGACTCCAGAAAGATAAGAGCCACCAGGCCTTCCAGTGCCCGCTTGACCCTAGCCAACTCATGGCCAGCCGATTGGCCAGGCCGGGCTGAACCAGATCACCCATCTAGCTGGAATAAGTGATCGAAAAGGTGTGTTGCTAGCTGCAGGGTGCTGCGAGCAGAATTGCTCAACCTCCAGGACTGCTGTCTCCCAGCATATGGGACGCCACGCACAGCAAACAAATAGGGAGACAAAAAAAAAAAAAAACACCCTAGAAGGAAAATGGGCAGGGACAAGCACTATCACCAGCAGGCCTCCTCTAAAAGTGATGTGGGGGGGGGTGCTTGGTCCACGAGGCAGCCAAATGCCGAACCATAAAAAGGTTGGCACGCCTCCAGAGCAGGTGGCACTGCCAGCCACGCTTCAAGCCCCTCCACCACGCCAAGGTGACCCCCACCTCAGCAGGGGGCTGGCAGGAGGCAGGGTGTGGTCAGGCAGGGGCTGTATAAAGACTATGCAGTGCAGACATTAAAATGGGGGTAAACCACTCCCTGCCACCAAATTTATATGGTTCCTATTTTACACCCACTCAGATCAATCCAAAGTCCGATGAAAATTAACGGGTGTTTATTCTTCTTAGCTGAACACAGATCTTGCCCCTATCAGGTTTGCCTCCGGGCTGAAGACAGACAGAGAGAGCCAGGCAGTCTAGAATTAGGTGAAACAGAAGCACACACACTGATGTTATACTGCTTACAAATTTCAACAAGGAGACTATTGTTAAACTCTGTACTATTATCAGTAATACCAGTAGACAGAGTAGTAAACTGGCAAATGACATGGTCTATAAAGGCACATGCGACATTCTTAGCAGTCTTATCCTGGAGAGCCACGAGAACACAATAGCATGAAAAATGGTCGAATGCTGCAGACAAATACTCAACCCCAGATTCTGTAAGAGGCAGTTTAAGGAAGTCGATAGAGACAGTTTCCCATGGACGTTGTGGCACTGGATATTTCAATAGCGGGGCAGGTAATCTGGTTGATCTTTAGTGGCAATTACAGGAAGTAAAGAGTCACGGTGAACGATTTTGTCCTCAGCATAGTAGGCCAATAGTATTAGAGGCGTCCCTGTCTCAAACATCGATCTTTACCCAGATGATGATGAGATACGTGAGGAGTGTCATGGACGATGTGGAGCACCGCAGGTATTAGATCAGTAGGGACAACGAGTTGGTGAACTTCTCTATTACGTCTGTCCTTTCCAATAAGCGATGTAATCCTATACAAAATGCCACCGCTTAACATGAATTCGTCTCCTGTCACTGGCAGAGTAGGTAAGGTCGAAGAGTCTCGCAGTTATAAGAAATAAATTACCTTGGGCCACAGAGGGTTGGTGCACTGAGAATCATTGACAACAGCTGAGGCTAGAGTTGTGCATGAAATTTCATTAGGTTGGCATGGTGTTACTGCTGCACTTATTTGGACTGAGAGAGCATCAGCAACTACATCTGATTTACCAGGCACATTCTGAAAGGCTGGATTAAAGTCTTGAATAATAATTGACCGTCGACCTAGTCGACTTGTAAGATTCTTTCCCTTGAACAAATCATAAAGTGGGAGATGATCTGTTTGGATATGCACTGGCTAACCGTATATTATATATCTGAAATGCTTAAAAGACCAAACAACTGACAAAGCTTCCCACTCAGTAACGCTGTCATAAAGACTTTGTATCATAAAGCAGCGACTTTGTATTTGCTTGTAGAGGCGTATATTTTAGACTTGTGGTCGAGCGGCTTTTATATCTTGTAGTAGTTTCCCCACCAGATGTCATGTAGTGACGGGAGAGGTAAAGAATAGTATGGGACTATTTTTATTTGTCTTAGAAATATTAAACAGGTTTCTCACATGGAAAGAGTATAAGTCCCGGGTAGCTACCTCCCTGTCTCGCTATCTCTCTCTCTCTCTCTGTCTAAGGCTAATCTCCGTCTCGACCTCTCTCTAGGGTCGCTTGTCTCCTTCTCTCTAGCCTGTTCGGTGGCTAATCTCCGTCTGAGCTCTCTTTCCTAAATTCTGGTGTAGCAGGGGTGTGTCACGTGTGTTCCTCGTGGGTGGACTAGATCTTTCTCACGAGAGGACTGCTGACAGCTAACTGCATCATCTCCTTACTGGCCGCTGTCGTCAGCTTTCCTCCGTGTAAGCATGTTTAGCGCTGCTCGATTCTCGCAGACACAACACCTTCTCATCATTTGACTTCCTGCTTCTATCTGTCTCTCTATCTATCTATTTATCTATCTATCTATTATGATTTGCAATTATAATATGGAGACCTACCATATTGCTCGGCCGCGCAAAAATGGCGTACCATCGACATTTAATAGTCATAACATATTAATACATATTATATATACATTATAATGAACTTATAAGCTAATTAAGTGAAATACATAATATTGTAGTGTAACATAATTGTATGAATATTGTATACATATATTATTCATAGTAAATAGTGATTATTCAGTATTATTACATTTAAACATGTTGTATACATATTTGAATAAATGCAATATAATTGTGCAATGGTAATATTGCTAAGTTATACATTACATATTTGAGTTATCGCTTTAGTAATGTCTAATATTTCACCTAACTTGTATGATGATGCTGGTAATACAGAATTGTGCTATAATTGTATGACTTATATTGTGTTAATGCACAATTGTGTTGGCCTTATAATTGTAGTTTCATTTTGTTAATGCAACTCTGACATAAGTGTCTTGGCTTTATAATTGTAGTTAAAGTTACATAAAAGTTACATAATTGTAGTTAGTGTAACATAATGCAATCGTTTGTCGTTACATAATTGTTACATATCGTTTGTAGTTACAAAATTGTAGTTAAAGTTACATAAAAGTTACATCTTGTTAATGCAACTGTTACATAAATTGGTACATATTGTTTGTAGTTACATAATTATAATATGGAGTAACATAATTGTAATAACTGCAGTCCTAACATATGTTGCGGTCGATGATAGTGATGATGTGCCATGCCACTTGTTTGTGGAGACACAATTTGCTTTTTTGTTTGTAGTTTATGTGGTATTTTGGCATATATAGTAACATTTACACTTATTTTCATTTGTTTGTTATGTGATCTTACTTTATTTCTCTTTTTTCTTTCTTACTTTTTTTTCTTTTTTTTTTTTTTGTATGTATTGATTTTCTATAGTTTGTTTCTCTTTGCTTGTGTACACTTTTTTTTTTTTTTTTTTCATGTTGTTCATGGTTACATAATTACTGGCTAATTTCCTTGGGATACTTTTTTAAAGTTTAGTTTATATTACACAGATATTATTGAAAATGATATTATATAGTCCCATATTTTGTTATTTTATGTAAAAAAACATATACACTATATACAGTATTAACTATAGACACTGATTTGTTGTTCACCTGTACCTATCGTGGGTAATATGTGTGTCAGCACTGTGTGGAAATCATTGTCTTCACGATTGTGTTGAAGATGTTCACTCTTGCTAACGGCATTTGTGTTGGCCATTTTTTTTTTTTTTCTAGTTTACCTTGTAACTTAATTTATATGTTTCCACTAGGTAGCTTTAATTAATAAATGTTAAATACAGTTCTTTTAATCGCTCACTGAGTAACTGTGATGGTATATTTTCTTTATCACTTGTAGATGTACTAATGTATAGTTGTATATATGAAACACGTATTTTATGTAGGTATAAATGGTAACACTCTTTGGCAGTAAATAAATGTTATAATAAATGAATGAATATATACAGTGTAGAATATTTATTGATGGTGATTATTTAATGTTTGAGTTATGCAGATAACTGAAGTAAGTATGTGTATTTAAGCTGTAACTATACAACACGTTTTATATGTTTGTGCAGAAGCTTATTGTCTATCACTGTGTATTGTATAAATGAAGTAACTATGTAACTCACTAATTTTTACCGAGGAGGAAAATGGTGTGAGTGGTGTTGCACGTGGTGATAGCGTTGTCCTTCGCTGGTTGATTAACGTGTTGTCGTCTCAGCACATGGTGACGTCGGCTTCCCACACTGGTAGCTGTGGTGAGTGAATGAGTAGCGATGAGTAACTTGAGTGAAGACGGGTGAGTAAGACGAGTTGTGAAGATGGACTTGGTGTTTTGCTGCGTGCATTGACCTCTTCACACCTGCGTAAGCGGTGGGGGTTGGGTGGATGTAGCAGAGAGAGGAGGGTGAGGTCTGGTGGTTATGAGTTGTGAGTCGTCACTCACTCTCCGTTTGTTTGTTTGTTTGTTTTCTTTCTTTCTTGATGTATTCTTGGTCCTTTTTTCTTGTGATTTACTCGTTGTGGGATGAAGACTGCCGCTTCTTGTAGGTGCGTGTAGAAGATTATACAGACGACGTAGAGTTGTTAATTGTAGTTGATTGTAGATGGCTGTAGTTGATTGTAGATTATTTGCACTGTAGGCTGTATTTTGTAGGATTCAATGTTGAACTGAAGCTAATCTTGTAGAGTCTCAGTTGCTTTTTGTAGAAATTTGCTTTTAATTCGGAGACGATGTCCGCAGATTTGCTGGTTTGTCGTTAAGCTACTTGCAAGGCGTCGAGTGATCTCTTGACCTCTGCATCAGCGTAATGATCTGGGAGACGGAGGTGGCAGGGTGGAGAGAATACTGTCAGGAGCTGATGTTGTTGGTTGTTTTCAATCTTGATATTTTGTAGGAATTTAATGTTGATTCGTAGACGAGGTTCGTATACGTTCGCTGCTACCAAATGTCATAAAGACTTTGTAGTTACTTGTAGAGAAGTATATTTTAGACTTGTGGTCGAGCGGCTTTTTATCTTGTAGTAGTTTCCCCACCAGATGTCATATAGTGACGGGAGAGGTAAAGAATAGTATGGGACTATTTTTATTTGTCTTAGAAATATTAAACAGGTTTCTCACATGGAAAGAGTATAAGTCCCGGGTAGCTACCTCCCTGTCTCGCTATCTCTCTCTCTCTCTCTGTCTAAGGCTAATCTCCGTCTCGACCTCTCTCTAGGGTCGCTTGTCTCCTTCTCTCTAGCCTGTTCGGTGGCTAATCTCCGTCTGAGCTCTCTTTCCTAAATTCTGGTGTAGCAGGGGTGTGTCACGTGTGTTCCTCGTGGGTGGACTAGATCTTTCTCACGAGAGGACTGCTGACAGCTAACTGCATCATCTCCTTACTGGCCGCTGTCGTCAGCTTTCCTCCGTGTAAGCATGTTTAGCGCTGCTCGATTCTCGCAGACACAACACCTTCTCATCATTTGACTTCCTGCTTCTATCTGTCTCTCTATCTATCTATTTATCTATCTATCTATTATGATTTGCAATTATAATATGGAGACCTACCACAACGCTGTAATTATGTTCTGAGGTGTTTAGGGCATGACCGGCATAGACCGTTTGATGTTCCTCATTTGCCTGATCAAGTTGCATCAATACCGCACCAATTCCTATTCCAGACGCATATGTGCATGGAAGACAATGTTTCTTATAATTAAGGAATGTCAGGGCTGGGGCATTTGCAAGTGCTAGTTTTAAGTGTTTTGAAAGCCTGTGAGTCATCCTTAGTCCATACCAAAAGGGTACATTTTTATTTAGCAACTTTGTCAGGGAAGCGGCAGTTTGTGCATATCCTTTAATTAATTGCCGATAGTAACTACTCAGACCAATTTTGCACCAAAATAGGTCAATACGAAGACCAATATTAACGGGTGTATATTCTTCTTAGCTGAGCACAGATCTTGCCACTATCAGGTTTGCCTCCGGACTGAAGACAGAGCCGGAGAGACGTGGGCCGCTCCTCATGCCGGACCAAACCCAAGCAACTTTTGAAAACTGGTACCTGATGACTATTGTAAAAAATTCACGTGGGCCAGGAACACAGTTATACACACTTATAATTCCAGACTTATAACTTCATTACTATTATTAGATATACACTAAAATGTTTTGGTAACAGTTTAGAGTTTAGTCTGTAGGAAACTGTTAAATCATGGTAACAATCGTGGTACCAAAATTCTTTACCTCCGTTGCTCGAGGGAAGTCGAAGTTGGGGTTGAAGAAAAGACAGGTGGTCAGACAAGGGTACTCTAACTGATAATGGTTCACTGGGACGGACTGACTCATACACATCAAGCCCAACATTGTCACTGACGCCTAACACATAAGCAGTCATGCAATCATTGACTATGAGTGAGAATTTTGTCATTAAATGCACCTGAAAAAGTAAGGCATTCATAGCATTTACTGCACTCTTTTAATACTTCTCTGTTCCCATTCATTATGTGGTACCGCTTCTTGTCCAAACTATCTTTTTCCAGGCCGATAAATGTGTACGTTCAGAACAAGCAATATCAATATAAGGGCAGTTTTCCTATTTTGATACCACGTTGCTTTTTCTCAGCATACTAACTACAAAGACTCCATTGAGAAGGTGTCTAGAGGAGGCAACACACCAGTCACAATGGAAAATTAAGTTACTATAATCATCAAGTTATTGTACACTGATGAACGTGGTCCCACTCTCTACTACATCGGGAAAAAGCCCTTCTCTATCATGGCAACATTTGCATGGGGATTGAGGTAAGCGACTTGTATTTTTTTATTAATAGTAGTGGCAATCAGGATGATAATGGTATGATGATAATTATCACAGTTGTAATTAGAAACTATAATTACTGATGATTATTATCTTAATACTGAAAATCTTATACATTGTATAGTAAATTGATGACTAACGCCTCCCCCCCCCACACACACACATGCCTGACGTTATGAGTGGATACGTAAAACTTCCTGAAGAAGGAACCAAAGGCAAGGAGCTCGCAAATTGTTCCCTCCAAGGAAAAAAACAAAAGGAAGATAACAGAGGGCCAAACTCAAGATCCGTCCAATCTGAGATGCCTAGGCACACTGTATTTGAAAGACTGGAGATCACAGTCAGTAAGAAACACAATGGGAGACAGCTCCAGAGTTGACATGTTGCATACATAAAGAACTGGGAGTAACGGGTAACTCATGCATTAGAGAGTTGGACTGAACAGGGATCAGAGTTTGTTGCAAAACGGGTGCTATGCGCACGCCATGGTGGTGGAGAATTGCAATCAAAGAGTTCAGAGGAGCAATGACCATTGACGTAGCAACAGAAAAAAGATAAAGATGCAACAGTGCGGCGACGAGACAGAGGTTAAAGGGAACCAGTAGGAGG
This sequence comes from Coenobita brevimanus, assembly GCF_032717465.1. Classification (NCBI taxonomy): domain Eukaryota; kingdom Metazoa; phylum Arthropoda; class Malacostraca; order Decapoda; family Coenobitidae; genus Coenobita; species Coenobita brevimanus. Next base: position 32,238,157 of record NC_136993.1, read on the forward strand.
AAGAGACTTAATGAGACGAATAGTCTTTGACTCCACCTTGTTGAGAAGAGCTATATATGGGGAGGGTACCCACACATGAGAGTTGTACTCTACACAGGGGCGAATAAAACCCGTGTATAAAGTCAACAACTGTGCAGGGGTAAAGAAGATATGAAGCTGGCGTAGCACACCTAATCTCTTGAAAGCAGAGTTTACAAAAGATGTAATGTGATCTTTCCAAGATAAATCCCGAGAGAATGAAATCTCAAGTGTTTTTAAAGATGATGCAGGATTGAGCTGGATAGTGTTAAACAGTAGTAGGTACTCTTGTGGAAGATTTTGGAGGGTAGTTAGGTGTAAGAACTGAGTTTTTGACGCATTTCAAACAACAAGATTACTTTTACCGCAGTGAGAGATACGAAATAAGCCAGACAATAGATGCGCCATAGCATCCTTCCATGTTTGTTGAAGCAGTTACTGAGATGGATGCTGTGGGAAGCGAATGGAAAGGTGAAGGGTGGAGTCACCAGGGTATGAGGGATGACACCTCTGGGTGAGCAGAGTGGGTGGCATTCGTAGGTGGGAAGGGTGGGTGGCCGGGGTCACTGGGCAAGATGGGTCGCCGAAATGGGTGGTCAGAGTCGTTCGCCATGGTTAGTGGACACTGTGGGTCGCCAGGTAGCAGAGTGCTTGGCCGCGGTGCTGTGGTGGGTGTTTGGATTGGCGGGATGGGTGGCTGGATGGATTCAGGGTAGGTAAGTGAGTGGGTGGATGTGTTGGATGGCACTGTTGGGTGAACTTGGTGGGTGGCATTTGTGGGTGGGCGGGGTGGATAGCCAAGACTGGTTAGGTGGGTGGGTCGCCCAGGTGGCTGGGTAGGGTGCGTGGCCGAGTGAGGTCAGTGGTGGGCTGTGGTGGGTGGGGTGAGTGGGTGAGTGGATGAGTGGGTAGGTGGATGAGTGGGCGGGCCGAAGAATGGGTAGGTGGATAAGTGGGTAGATGAATGAGTGGGTAGGTAGATAAGTAGGTGGGTAGATGTGGTTTCCCAGATGACAAGGCAGGAGAGGGATTCATATAACATGTCGCTCTTACTTGGCAAGTTTATCATTTAGAAGACGATGAATAAATATTGAAATACTGTACCAACTCTATACTTTGGGGTCATTTTACTGAAATCTGCCAACACTTCAAAATAATTTCTTCTCATGGAAGTGAAGGTGGATCTGTGCACGTATTAATACTCCTAATAGTAGGATAACTGAAACAATCATTACATGCGGCATGAGAGAGAGAGAGAGAGAGAGAGAGAGAGAGAGAGAGAGAGAATCTTTAGATCTCCGATTCATCTGTCTAGTAAATAAGAGTTTTGGTGAGGATAAGAAGTGTGTGTGTGTGTGTGTGTGTGTGTGTGTGTGTGTGTGTGTGTGTGTGTGTGTGTGTGTGTGTGTGTGTGATTAACTGCCCTCTAACGGCAGACTATTGAGATTCTCTCTGTCTCTTTATTCGTGTTCATGACAAGTTGCTGGAAATATCAGATAAAACAAATCAACGCTTACAACACAGAAGCATCGGCCCCGTCATACCTGTCCCTTTGGATTTTCAGTGGCATTGTCATCATATATGATGAGACAAAATTCATCAAAGTAATATGTTTTAACGTTTGACTGCATTCTCCCTTCCCCCCCCCCTCCTTAAAAATATGTCAAAGGTTTCAGTAACACTGTAATGGGTCGGATGAATTATTGAGTTCTGGAGCGTAACGCACTAATTAATATACAGGTACTACTTGAAACCCTAAATGTTCTCAGTTTCCTTGCGAACACTTAGGGTCGTGTAACACTCTTAATTAATAGGTCTTGCGTCGGCTGAAAAAATCTTACGTCAGATGGAATAAAACCTTTTCGCGTAAGCTGGAATAAAGTCTCGCGTCAGCTGGAATAAAACCTTTTCGCGTCAGCTGGAATTAAGTCTCGCGTCAACTGGAATAAAGTCTCGCGTCAACTGGAATGAAGCTTCACGTCAGCTGGAATAAAACACAGCAGAAGACGCTTTAATAGTTTCAATTTCAGTGCACTGTGAGTACCACCATAATATTCGGCTTGTTCTCTTCCCTGATTTTGCTTTTACTCTCTGAAGAACAAGTCGATTTGCAGTATATACCGTAAGCAACGTCTTTGTTTACCCACAGAAGAAGTCTTACTGGATGGTTGATGTTGTGGCCTTTACTGTCGCGTTCTCTTTCTTCTTATTCTTTGTTTTATGTACATTTATCATAATTTTCGTACTGTGTTCTGGTCTTCGGTATCCTGGTCCTAAACTCTTAATAATGGGTGTTGTCGGACTGATTTTAGATGCTGCAGGATCTATGGAAACACACCTATCCGCCTGTCATTCACTAAAAATTTTCGGACGCC